>NC_069501.1:746207739-746537739 GCF_027579735.1 Bombina bombina | reverse complement strand
CACCATCATCTAAATCCGATGTTACATACTATCAAAAGGTTTACCTAGTTTTTATAATAATATATCATAACACAGCAAGGAAATTGTTAAAAGCCTAAAGCATTCCAAAAAGACTGAGGTCATTTAATAGAAACTGTATGTTAGGAATTTACTGGTAAAGAAGCAATACCCAGAATTATATATCAAATTACACATATACTCACTGCTACCTTTACAGATTTCTTGAACTCTTTGGTTGTATTCAGTGAACTCTCCAGTGAGAACAAATCATATGTTATCCTAAGAAGCTAATTTACTGAAACAGGGCAGTTCTCTGAATCGTTGTCAATCAGCTGTATAGGCTAACACACAGCATATCGTTTTAAACATAGGCAAAAAAAAAAGAGGTTTCAGGATTTGCAAGTATGTCTGGTAATGTTTTTTTTTTCAGGTAATTACCATTCATGCATTTTTGTTTTTAGAAATTGTTGTTGTTCTGATGTTTAATATTCCATACTGTACACTTTCAGATCAAGTGCTGCACCAGTCTACCCTTTTCAGTATATATTGGTGTCTCTGCCTTGATGGAGCTATTCAGTAAGTGAGTACCACTAGTTTGTAGCATGTAACTAATCCCTTGGCTGCCAAAAAGTCTAATACTGGTCAAAGCTTTTCCTTATTGGTTAAATATGTGCACATGGTGGGCATGCAGGTTTCCTTGTGGTATTTCTTTGAGTGTGTCACTATGTATGTATGTATATATATATACAGTATATATATACACAGTATATATATACACATGTTTCTGTGTGTGTGTGTGTATATATATATATAACTGGAAAGTCAGAAGCTCTTCCCTCTAACAAGAAGTGGTTTGCCACATATGATGGAAAGGATTACCACTTAAAGGGATAGTAAACCCCAAAAAGTTATTTTATGATTCAGATAGAACAAACAATTTTAAACAACTTTCCAATGTAATTCTAATATCAAATTTTCTTCATTCTCCTGTTATCTATTGCTGAAAGGAGAGCATTACACTACTGACAGGAAGCTGAAAATATCTATTTAGCCAATCACAAGAGACAAATGTGTGCAGGCACCAATTAGCAGCAGCTCCCACTAGTGTATGATATGTGCGTATTCATTATTTAACAAGGGATACTAAGAGGACGAAGCACATTTGAAAATAGAAGTGAATTTAAATGTATCTTAAAATGACAAGCTCTATCTGAATCATGCAAGTTTAATTTTCACTTTCCTATCCCTTTAAGCTACTGAGACCAGGAAAGTTTCTCACACTCACACAACATAGAGGTTTATGACACTCAAACACTTGGCCACTACATTTCAGTTAACTAACTTTGCATCAAATTAGGGCAAGTAATTCAGAATTTAGTGACAGATTCCATTGTGAGTGTATCTACTGAAAACAAATGATATAGGTGACGTATATACTGAGTATTAATTCATAATCCCCTTGGTGAGGTTTAGCATGTCATTAGGGGTACAAAGGTAAAACAACTTAACCACATACTAAGAAAACAGTGGACCAGGACACAGGACGTGTGGATCAGAGAATAAAAAGAAAGTAAATGCACTACAGATGTCTTCCTGTTGTCCATCTGATCACTTTCACACTGTGAGTGTTATTCAATAACATGCTGTAGTGATGACTCATTAACACGGATGCACAGAACATCTGATGTGTCAGCGGCTAATTGTCACCACACTTTGTTTTTACACGTCTGGGTCCTTATTATGATAACGGTGAAATGCATAATAATATATATCTTATTTCTCAAATCCACTCAGATTTTAATTTTGATTTCTGAATTTAAAATGAATTTGTTTTACAGTGGTGCATTACTCTGGATTTAACGTACATGTTTATTAACACAATTCCTTTTCTTTTGCCGTGTTCAATGCATTCTTATAAATATTCAAAGGATAAAATAATGTAATGCAAATTAGATCAATATAATGATAAAATAGAACATACTGTAACAGAAAACCTATAATTGATATGAAATAAAAAGCTTTTGTTTTTCAAAATGGTAAAATGAGAATGTACGTGATAAATCTTGATTTGTTTTGGTAACAAGGTTTGGCATCTACTTCAAAACTCAAGGAACTGTTGTTTTTAAAGGTTTTAAAAGTAACAAAACAAAGAAAAGTATACCTTGTGTTTGCTTAGTGGAAATTTTAAAACTAAAACTCTATGCTTCCCTACATGATTACCTTTAGAATAATAATTTTAAACCTTTTGTAGATAAATTTTAAAGAGACATAATTGAATGCACTAATTCTTTAAAATATATTAAAATGTAGTGAGCCTAGATAACTCTGCTTTTAATCCCTGCAATGGGGTTAAAGACATAGGTAAAACCTTGCTCGGGAGATGCAAGCCTTGTTGCTCCTCAACAGAGAATGTCTGGCCATCCAATTGGAAGCAGCAGTCGCATATAAGCACCATTTACTTGCTGTGTCCGGGTTGAGAGCTGCAAGCCTTGTAGCTCCTCAGCAAAGAGTGACTGGTCATCCAATCACAAGCAGCAGTTACACATGACTACCATTCACTGGCAGTGTCTGGCTTAAAGGGACAGTCTAGTCAAAATAAAACTTGATTCAGATAGGGTATGCGATTTTAAACAACTTTCCAATTTAATTTAATTATTACATTTGCTTTGTTCTCTTGGTATTGTTTGTTGAAAGCTAAACCTAGAATCATAGTTCATGTGTGTCATATATATAACATTGTGCCCACTCACATTGAGTTATGTAAGAGTCAGCACTGGTAGACTAAAATCGAAGTCTGTCAAAAGACCTGAGCTCAGCGGGCAATCTGCAGAGTCTTATGTACAAGATAATCCCAGAGGTAAAAAGTGTATTGATATTTTGGTTATTCAAAACTGGGGAAAGGGCAATAAAGGGATTATCTATCTTTTAAACAATAACATTTTTTAAGTAGACTGTCCATTTAAGTGCTGCAAGGCTTGCTGAGACTGAATGGGACTTTATGTGTTTATCCCTTTTTCAGGGGTTAAACACATAAGGCCAGATTATGAGTGGAGCGCAAAATTGCACTTTGGAAAGCACGATATTTGCACTCCACTCAGCAATACCAGCGCACGCAAATGTGTGATTTGTGATTCATTGCATGGAAGATTTGCACTCACAGGAGTGCGCTTCCATAGGCTCCAATGGGAGCCTCGTTCACAGCATGCTTCATACTGAATGGTCCCTTGGCCCACAAACTTCTGAGTGGAGCCGGTATTAGGCGTTTGAGCTACTGAGGTTAGTGTAGCTCACAGAGGAAGTCCAGCTTTGCTGCTAAGGCGCGGTTGCACACGCCACACTGAGTTGCCGGGTTGGTTGGAGAGGAGGCAGCGGCCTTAATGAGGCAGGAAATCCTGCGAGGAAGATACTGCAAAAGATCTACTGCGGTCTTATTAAAGGATCACCAGGAGGTCGGGTCGTGGCCGTCTGTATACCAACTGGAGTCGAAGTCCTGGGCACTGGAGCGATCCGGTCCTTGCTCAACAACTTCTTGAAAAGCTGAATTGGGAAAGATCCAAGGGCCACTGGTTGCACATATACCTTCGGTATTCTCTCTCAGTTTAAACTACAGTGTGGAGACTACTGCGATATTCCAGTGACTGCATGATTCCGACATGGGAAAAAATAATACAGAGTAAAAACAGAGATCTTAACCGCATGTATTCACCTATATTTATATATATATATATATATATATATATATATATATATATATATATATATATATATATATATATATATATTTCCTTTTTTTTTTTTTGCAACTCTCTACTACCCTGAAAGAGTTTCCGTATTGCAAGGTACTTGTTTCTGATTAACACAATTTATACAGACCTTAAAAAACCTTGACACTGTATACCTAAGCAAGCTCTGTAAAAAAAAAAGCGGATAAAAAAAGAAAAAAGAAGAAAAAAGTTATTGAAATAAATCAAAGAGGGCAAAAAGGTGTTTTTTTTATTGTCCAGAACTCTTTTTTGTATCCAAGGATAAGCTCTCTCTACTTAACCCGTTAAGCTCTAAACTATAGAGGAAAAAGAGACTGTGAACGAGAACTCTGTATAGCCTTCTCTGCTACTTTTTACATGGAACTTTGTTTAAAGGAGGTGGTTTATTTTTGTCTTTTTGCCTCCTTTCTCTTGCAAGAGAATCATCAGAAAGGGACACCCTGCTTGCTGATATTTATAGAAGCAAATGTTGCTTCCCTGTTAACTTATTACCTTCTTTTCTAGAGATCCTTGTGTTATATATTGTTTAAGATATGTATTGTGGTTTATGATATATTGCATGGATTTAATATTTTTGCTCTGAAATGGTTATAACAGGCTTGTTATTTGGAACTATAATCTTAGATCAATAGATATTATTTTGGCTTAGATTGAAGCATTATTAGGCTCTTTGAATTAATTTCACACAAATTTCACTGATTATCACATGGACTTTAAACATTTTTTTTTATATATACACACATATTTTGTATTGGAAACCCTTTTACCACTTTTGAATCCATTACCCTCACTACCCAATTGTATTATTACTTTGTTTTGACTTTAAAAAGGAAAAAAGAAAGAAAAACTCGCATTTACATGGAAAAGTATATCACTCAAGCTAACACTCACTCTCCCATAATGCCACCAAAATCTAAAGATAAAAAGGCCAAAATAATGGACAACAGCTCAAACATCCATTTGGAAGTACAAAATATCCCTTTAGAATCTAATGTCACAACTTTCTAAGTTTTTCTCTCCACAATTCAAATTAATTAGAAAAGAGTTATGGGGCATTACAACGGAAATATAATCTATTGCTAATGAACTCAGACAGTTTGCATCCAGAATAGCCGAAGCAGAAAGTAGAATCTCAAATATTGAAGATCAGATTAACCTTTTACCGCTGTTATGCCGTTGTATTCCGTCACAACAACGCTGGACTTTAAAGCCGTTATGACGGAATACAACGTCATAGCCAACGGCTGTCCTGAAGTCTACTGCGCCACAATTCAAATTAATTAGAAAAGAGTTATGGGGCATTACAACGGAAATATAATCTATTGCTAATGAACTCAGACAGTTTGCATCCAGAATAGCCGAAGCAGAAAGTAGAATCTCAAATATTGAAGATCAGATTAACCTTTTACCGCTGTTATGCCGTTGTATTCCGTCACAACAACGCTGGACTTTAAAGCCGCTATGACGGAATACAACGTCATAGCCAACGGCTGTCCTGAAGCCTACTGCGCTTGCAGGATTTGATCGCGGTCTGGAGGGCGTTCCTAGCGTCATAGGGACACCCCCAGACCCGATCCCATCATTGAAATCTCACAATCGTTTGCACGATCGTGTGATTTCAATTTGTCTACATCGGAACAGTGTTCCGATGTAGACTTTATAACCCGGTCACGAAAGGGAAAATATACAAGAGGACACCATAAGCAGACATGACAATAAAATACATATTCTTACATCTAAAATAGAAGACATTGAAGATCGCACTAGGTGCAACAATATTAGATTAGTAGGCCTCCCAGAAAGTGCAGCTTATGATGACCTAATCTATTTTACTTCACAGACACTCACTCAAGCTTTAGGTTTCCCTAAAGAAAGATTACCGATTATGGTTGAGAGAGCACATAGGATTGGTCTAAAAAGATCTAACCAAGATGGTTTGACACAAGATCGTATGCTTATATTTAAAGTCCTAAATTTCCAGAATAAAATAGAATTTTTTAGGCTTTATAGGAAAAACTCACCTTTAAGTATTGATAACCACAAATTTCTTCTCTTCGAAGATTTTTCGATGGAAACCCAAATTAAGAGGAAAGAAATGTCCCCTTTTTACCCACAATTAATGGATAAAGGCTGCAAAGTAGAGACTGATGGTAAAACCAGAGTTTTGAACAACTCTAAAGAGGCTAAAGAATTTCTTGCTAGTAATACATGTTCGCTATGATATCTTGTAGAATAGACGTAATTTGTCCTTTTTGGTCTTTTGCACAAAGATAAAAGGCGATTGCAATGGAATATATTATTATTAACCCTGTATACTTTGTGATTTTGGATAAACATAGGATTTATCCGTTTTTTTTAGAACACTGTTTTTTTTTCCTTTTTTGGGGGGGTTTCCTCTCCCTGCATGACCCCCTCTCTGTGCCTCACTTTAACATATAAAGACTGAAGGGTCAACTTAAAATGTTATCCTGGAATTTCGGGGGAATTACCTCTCCAGTTAAACGCAAACAAATTACATCCCAACTAGGCAAACAATCCCCCGATATTGTTCTGTTGCAGGAAACCTATCTGAAGGTAGAAAGAGCTTCTAAAGTTAAAATCAGGATGGGTAGGAGAAGTCGTTGGTACTCCCTGCTTAAAACGTAAATGTGGGGTGGCTATTTTATTTTATAAAAAATTAGAATATCAAATCATCAGAATTGATTATGACCCCAATAGTAGATATATTATAGCACATATTTTGATAGAAGGCGTTGAATATATTATAGCTAATGTTTATGGGCCAAATAAATTTTTGTTGGAATTTTGGGATAAGATCAAAATTAAATTATACCCTTACTGCAGTGCTAGATTAATATTGGGAGGAGATTTTAACATGACCCTTTCTCCTAAAATTGAAAGATTATTTTATAAAAAGGGGAAAGATAACAGGGAAGCCAAGTATTTTAAAAACATTTGTACTACACTCAAACTTAGTGATGTATGGCGGGTTAAATTTCCAGATGTATCAGCTTTTTCATATGAGTCTAAATCCCACCATACATTTTCTAGAATAGACTACATTTTAATTTCAGAACAACTTTTATTATTAGACTCCAGTCCTAAGATTAATGACATTATGGTGTCTGACCACAATATAATCTCACTTACTTTGTTCCCAATAAAACAAACTAATAAAAAAAAAACATAATTTATGTAAGAACTTACCTGATAAATTAATTTCTTTCATATTAGCAAGAGTCCATGAGCTAGTGACGTATGGGATATACATTCCTACCAGGAGGGGCAAAGTTTCCCAAACATCAAAATGCCTATAAATACACCCCTTAACACACCCACAATTAAGTTTAACGAATAGCCAAGAAGTGGGGTGATAAGAAAAGAGCGAAAGCATCAAATAAGGAATTGGAATAATTGTGCTTTATACAAAAAAATCATAACCACCACAAAAAGGGTGGGCCTCATGGACTCTTGCTAATATGAAAGAAAGAAATTTATCAGGTAAGTTCTTACATAAATTATGTTTTCTTTCATGTAATTAGCAAGAGTCCATGAGCTAGTGACGTATGGGATAATAAATACCCAAGATGTGGAACTTCCACGCAAGAGTCACTAGAGAGGGAGGGATAAAATAAAGACAGCCAATTCCGCTGAAAAATTAATCCACTACCCAAATCAAAAAAGTTTAAATTTTTATAATGAAAAAAACTGAAAATATAAGCAGAAGAATCAAACTGAAACAGCTGCCTGAAGTACCATTCTACCAAAACTGCTTCTAAAGAAGAGAAAATATCAAAATGGTAGAACATAGAAAAAGTATGCAAAGAAGACCAAGTCATTGCTTTGCAAATCTGATCAACAGAAGCTTCATTCTTAAAAAGCCCAGGAAGTAGAAACTTACCTAGTAGAATGAGCCGTAATCCTCCGAGGCGGGAATCCACCCGACTCCAAATAAGCATGATGAATCAAAAGTTTAAGCAAGATGCCAAATAAATGGCAGAAGCCTTTTGACCTTCCTAACACCAGAAAAGATAACAAATAGACTAGAAGACTATCTGAAATCTGAATAGCTTCAACATAAGATTTCAAAACTCTTACCATATCCAAAGAATGTAAGAATCTTACCAAAGAAGTCTTTAGGAAAAGACAATAATTCCTCCCTAATGTTGATAGAAATCACAACTTTAGGTAAGAATTGAAATGAGGATAGCAAAAACCACCTTATCCTGATGAAAAAAATCTGAAAAAGGAGACTCACAAGAAAGAACAGATAATTAAAAATTGTTCTAGCTGAAGAGATGTCTGAAAAGAACAATACTTTCCATGAAAGTAAATAATGTCTAGAGAAAAAATATGCTCAAATAGAAGAGCCTGTAAAGCCTTTAGAACCAAATTAAAACTCCAAGGAGGAGAAATTGGCTTAATGACAGGTTTGATAAGAACCAAAGCCTGAACAAAAACATAATTTATGTAAGAACTTACCTGATAAATTCATTTCTTTCATATTAGCAAGAGTCCATGAGCTAGTGACGTATGGGATATACATTCCTACCAGGAGGGGCAAAGTTTCCCAAACCTCAAAATGCCTATAAATACACCCCTCACCACACCCACAAATCAGTTTAACGCATAGCCAAGAAGTGGGGTGATAAGAGCAAAGTGTGAAAGCATAAAAAATAAGGAATTGGAATAATTGTGCTTTATACAAAAAAAAAAATCATAACCACCACAAAAAGGGTGGGCCTCATGGACTCTTGCTAATATGAAAGAAATGAATTTATCAGGTAAGTTCTTACATAAATTATGTTTTCTTTCATGTAATTAGCAAGAGTCCATGAGCTAGTGACGTATGGGATAATGACTACCCAAGATGTGGATCTTCCACGCAAGAGTCACTAGAGAGGGAGGGATAAAATAAAGACAGCCAATTCCGCTGAAAATAATCCACACCCAAAATAAAGTTTAAATCTTATAATGAAAATAACTGAAATTATAAGCAGAAGAATCAAACTGAAACAGCTGCCTGAAGTACTTTTCTACCAAAAACTGCTTCAGAAGAAGAAAACACATCAAAATGGTAGAATTTAGTAAAAGTATGCAAAGAAGACCAAGTTGCTGCTTTGCAAATCTGATCAACCGAAGCTTCATTCCTAAACGCCCAGGAAGTAGAAACTGACCTAGTAGAATGAGCTGTAATCCTTTGAGGCGGAGTTTTACCCGACTCGACATAAGCATGATGAATTAAAGATTTCAACCAAGATGCCAAAGAAATGGCAGATGCCTTCTGATCTTTCCTAGAACCGGAAAAGATAACAAATAGACTAGAAGTATTTCGGAAATTCTTAGTAGCTTCAACATAATATTTCAAAGCTCTAACTACATCCAAAGAATGCAATGATCGCTCCTTAGAATTCTTAGGATTAGGACATAATGAAGGAACCACAATTTCTCTACTAATGTTGTTAGAATTCACAACCTTAGGTAAAAATTTAAAAGAAGTTCGTAACACCGCCTTATCCTGATGAAAAATCTGAAAAGGAGACTCACAAGAAAGAGCAGATAATTCAGAAACTCTTCTAGCAGAAGAGATGGCCAAAAGAAACAAAACTTTCCAAGAAAGTAATTTAATGTCCAATGAATGCATAGGTTCAAACGGAGGAGCTTGAAGAGCCCCCAGAACCAAATTCAAACTCCAAGGAGGAGAAATTGACTTAATGACAGGTTTTATACGAACCAAAGCTTGTACAAAACAATGAATATCAGGAAGATTAGCAATCTTTCTGAGAAAAAGAACAGAAAGAGCAGAGATTTGTCCTTTCAAGGAACTTGCAGACAAACCTTTATCCAAACCATCCTGAAGAAACTGTAAAATTCTCGGAATTCTAAAAGAATGCCAGGAAAAATGATGAGAAAGACACCAAGAAATGTAAGTCTTCCAGACTCTATAATATATCTTCCTAGATACAGATTTACGAGCCTGTAACATAGTATTAATCACAGAGTCAGAGAAACCTCTTTGACTAAGAATCTAGTGTTCAATCTCCATACCTTTAGATTTAAGGATTTGAGATCCTGATGGAAAAAAGGACCTTGCGACAGAAGATCTGGTCTTAACGGAAGAGTCCACGGTTGGCAAGAGGCCATCCGGACAAGATCCGCATACCAAAACCTGTGAGGCCATGCTGGAGCCACCAGCAGAACAAACGAGCATTCCTTCAGAATCTTGGAGATTACTCTTGGAAGAAGAACTAGAGGCGGAAAGATATAGGCAGGATGATACTTCCAAGGAAGTAACAATGCATCCACTGCTTCCGCTTGAGGATCCCTGGATCTGGACAGATACCTGGGAAGTTTCTTGTTTAGATGAGAAGCCATCAGATCTATTTCTGGAAGTCCCCACATTTGAACAATCTGAAGAAATACCTCTGGGTGAAGAGACCATTCGCCCGGATGTAACGTTTGGCGACTGAGATAATCCGCTTCCCAATTGTCTATACCTGGGATATGAACCGCAGAAACTAGACAGGAGCTGGATTCCGTCCATACCAGTATTCGAGATACTTCTTTCATAGCCAGAGGACTGTGAGTCCCTCCTTGATGATTGATGTATGCCACAGTTGTGACATTGTCTGTCTGAAAACAAATGAACGATTCTCTCTTTAGAAGAGGCCATGACTGAAGAGCTCTGAAAATTGCACGGAGTCCCAAAATATTGATTGGTAATCTCACCTCCTGAGATTCCCAAACCCCTTGTGCTGTCAGAGACCCCCAAACAGCTCCCCAACCTGTCAGACTTGCATCTGTTGAAATTACAGTCCAGGTCGGAAGAACAAAAGAAGCCCCCTGAACTAAACGATGGTGATCTGTCCACCACGTCAGAGAGTGTCGTACAATCGGTTTTAAAGATATTAATTGAGATATCTTTGTGTAATCCCTGCACAACTGGTTCAGCATACAGAGCTGAAGAGGTCGCATGTGAAAACGAGCAAAGGGGATCACGTCCGATGCAGCAGTCATAAGACCTAGAATTTCCATGCAAAAGGCTACCGAAGGGAATGATTGTGATTGAAGGTTTCGACAAGCTGAAATCAATTTTAGACATCTCTTGTCTGTCAGAGACAGAGTCATGGACGCTGAATCTATCTGGAAACCTAAAAAGGTTACCCTTGTCTGAGGAATCAATGAACTTTTCGGTAAATTGATCCTCCAACCATGATCTTGAAGAAACAACACAAGTCGATTCGTATGAGATTCTGCTAAATGTGAAGACTGAGCAAGTACCAAGATATCGTCCAAATAAGGAAATACCACAATACCCTGTTCTCTGATTACAGACAGAAGGGCACCGAGAACCTTTGTAAAAATCCTTGGAGCTGTTGCTAGGCCAAACGGCAGAGCCACAAACTGGTAATGCTTCTCTAGGAAAGAGAATATCAGAAACTGATAGTGATCTGGATGAATCGGAATATGCAGATATGCATCCTGTAAATCTATTGTGGACATATAATGCCCTTGCTGAACAAAAGGCAGGATAGTCCTTATAGTTACCATTTTGAATGTTGATATCCTTACATAACTATTCAATATTTTTAGACCCAGAACTGGTCTGAAGGAATTCTCCTTCTTTGGTACAATGAAGAGATTTGAATAAAACCCCAGCCCCTGTTCCAGAACTGGAACTGGCATAATTACTCCAGCCAACTCTAGATCTGAAACACATTTCAGAAATGCTTGAGCCTTCGCTGGATTTACTGGGACACGGGAAAGAAAAAATCTCTTTGCAGGAGGCCTTATCTTGAAGCCAATTCTGTACCCTTCTGAAACAATGTTTTGAATCCAAAGATTGTGAATTGAATTGATCCAAATTTTTTTGAAAAATCGTAATCTGCCCCCTACCAGCTGGGCTGGAATGAGGGCCGCACCTTCATGTGGACTTGGGAGCTGGCTTTGGTTTTCTAAAAGGATTGGATTTATTCCAGACTGGAGATGGTTTCCAAACTGATACCGCTCCTGTGGGTGAAGGATCAGGCTTTTGTTCCTTATTGTGACGAAAGGAACGAAAACGATTATTAGACCTAAATTTACCTTTAGATTTTTTATCCTGTGGTAAAAAAAGTTCCTTTCCCTCCAGTAACAGTTGAGATAATAGAATCCAACTGAGAACCAAATAATTTATTACCCTGGAAAGAAAGGGAAAGCAAAGTTGGCTTAGAAGACATATCAGCATTCCAAGTTTTAAGCCATAAAGCTCTTCTAGCTAAAATAGCTAGAGACATATACCTGACATCAACTCTAATGATATCAAAGATGGCATCACAAATAAAGTTATTAGCATGTTGAAGAAGATTAACAATGCTATGAGAATTATGATCTGTTACTTGTTGCGCTAAAGCTTCTAACCAAAAAGTTGAAGCTGCAGCAACATCCGCTAAAGATATAGCAGGTCTAAGAAGATTACCTGAACATAAGTAAGCTTTTCTTAGAAAGGATTCATCTTCCTATCTAAAGGATCCTTAAAGGAAGTACTATCTGCCGTAGGAATAGTAGTACGTTTAGCAAGAGTAGAGACAGCCCCATCAACTTTAGGGATTTTGTCCCAAAATTCTAATCTGTCAGATGGCACAGGATATAATTGCTTAAAACGTTTAGAAGGAGTAAATGAATTACCCAAATTATTCCATTCCCTGGAGATTACTTCAGAAATAGCATCAGGGACAGGAAAAACTTCTGGAATAACTACAGGAGATTTAAAATCCTTATTTAAACGTTTAGATTTAGTATCAAGAGGACCAGAATCCTCTATTTCTAAAGCAATTAAGACTTCTTTAAGTAAAGAACGAATAAATTCCATTTTGAATAAATATGAAGATTTATCAGCATCAACCTCTGAGACAGAATCCTCTGAACCAGAGGAACCATTATCAGAATCAGAATGATGATGTTCATTTAAAAATTCATCTGAAAAATGAGAAGTTTTAAAAGACCTTTTACGTTTACTAGAAGGAGGAATAACAGACATAGCCTTCTTAATGGATTTAGAAACAAAATCTCTTATGTTAACAGGAACACTCTGAGTATTAGATGTTGACGGAACAGCAACAGGTAATGTAACATTACTAAAGGAAATATTATCTGCATTAACAAGTTTGTCATGACATTCATTACAAGCAACAGCTGGAGGAACAGATACCACAAGTTTACAGCAGATACACTTAACTTTGGTAGATCCAGCACCAGGCAGCGTTTTTCCAGAAGTATCTTCTGACTCAGTGTCAATCTGGGACATCTTGCAATATGTAATAGAAAAAACAACATATAAAGCAAAATTGATCAAATTACTTAAATGACAGTTTCAGGAACGAGAAAAAATGCCAGTGAACAAGCTTCTAGCAACCAGAAGCAATAAATAATGAGACTTAAATAATGTGGAGACAATAGTGACGCCCATATTTTTTAGCGCCAAAAAAGATGCCCACATTATTTGGCGCCTAAATGCTTTTGGCGCCAAAAATGACGCCACGTCCGGAACGCCGACACTTTTGGCGCAAAAAAACGTCAAAAATGACGCAACTTCCGGCGACACGTATGACGCCGGAAACAGAAAAAAAAATTTGCGCCAAAAAAGTCCGCGCCAAGAAAGACGCAATAAAATGAA
Organism: Bombina bombina; assembly: GCF_027579735.1. Classification (NCBI taxonomy): domain Eukaryota; kingdom Metazoa; phylum Chordata; class Amphibia; order Anura; family Bombinatoridae; genus Bombina; species Bombina bombina. The sequence continues at coordinate 746,524,320 of NC_069501.1, read as the reverse complement.
GCATTTTCAGCCCCCGCGAGCCTAACAGCCCACAGGGAAAAAAAGTCAAATTTTAAGGTAAGAAAAAAAATTGATTTATTCATATGCATTATCCCAAATATGAAACTGACTGTCTGAAATAAGGAACGTTGAACATCCTGAGTCAAGGCAAATAAATGTTTGAATACATATATTTAGAACTTTATATAAAAGTGCCCAACCATAGCTTAGAGTGTCACAGAAAATAAGACTTACTTACCCCAGGACACTCATCTACATGTAGTAGAAAGCCAAACCAGTACTGAAACGAGAATCAGTAGAGGTAATGGTATATATAAGAGTATATTGTCGATCTGAAAAGGGAGGTAAGAGATTAATCTCTACGACCGATAACAGAGAACCTATGAAATAGACCCCGTAGAAGGAGATCATTGAATTCAAATAGGCAATACTCTCCTCACATCCCTCTGACATTCACTGCACGCTGAGAGGAAAACCGGGCTCCAACCTGCTGCGGAGCGCATATTAACGTAGAATCTAGCACAAACTTACTTCACCACCTCCATAGGAGGCAAAGTTTGTAAAACTGATTTGTGGGTGTGGTGAGGGGTGTATTTATAGGCATTTTGAGGTTTGGGAAACTTTGCCCCTCCTGGTAGGAATGTATATCCCATACGTCACTAGCTCATGGACTCTTGCTAATTACATGAAAGAAATAATGAATAACAGGAAGGAACACTGCCTTACCCTGATGAAAAATCAGAAAAGGAGATCCACAAGAAAGAGCAGAAAACTCAGAAACTCTTCTAGCAGAAGAGATAACCAAAAGGAACAATACTTTCCAAGAAAGTAATTTTAATGTCCACAGAATGCAAAGGTTCAAACGGAGGAGCCTGTAAAGCCCTCAGTACCAAATTGAGACTCCAAGGAGGAGATATTGACTTAATGACAGGCTTTATACAAACCAAAGCCTGTACAAAACAATGAATATCAGAATGAATAGCAATCTTTCTATGAAAAAGAACAGAAAGAGTAGAGATTTGTCCTTTCAAAGAACTTGCAAAAAAAACCTTATCTAAACCAACCTGAAAAATTGAAAAATTCTAGGAATTCTAAAAGAATGGCAAAAGAATTTATGAGAAGAACACCAAGAAATGTAAGTCTTCTAAACTCGATAATAAATCTTTCTAGAGACAGATTTACAAACCTGTAACATAGTATTAATCACTGAGTCAGAGAAACCTCTATGACTAAGAATCAAACGTTCAATCTCCATACCTTCAAATTAAATGATTTGAGATCCTGATGGAAAAATGGGCCTTGAGATAGAAGGTCTGGGCTTAACGGAAATGTCCAAGGTTGGCAACTGGCCATCCGAATGAGATCCGCATACCAAAACCTGTGAGGCCATACTGGAACCACCAGCAGTACAAACGAACGCTCCATTAGAATTTTGGAAGAACTAGAGGCGGAAGATATAGGTAGAATGATAATTCCAAGGAAGTGTCAATGCATACGCTATTTCAGCCTGAGGATCCCCGGACCTGAAATAGGCCCCTGGGAAGTTCCTTGTTAAGACGAGAGGCCAACAGATCTATTTCTGGAAGCCCTCACATCTGAAAAATTGAAAAACATATCTGGGTAAAGAACATTCTCCCGGATGTAAAGCTTGATTAACAGAGATAATCCGCTTCCCAAACGTCTATACCTGGGAAAAGGACCCCAGAATCTAGATAGGAGCTGGATTTAGCCCAAGCAAATATCCAAGATACTTTTGTCACAGTCCAAAGACTGATAGTCACACCCTGATGATTGACATACACCACAGATGTGATAATGTCTGAAAAAAACAATAAACGTCTCTTCTTCAAAAGAAACCAACTGAAGAACTCTGGGAATGCACGGAGTTCCAAAATATCAAATTGTAATCTCGCCTCCTGAGATTTCCAAACCCCTTGTGCTGACAGAGAACCTCAGACAGCCTCTCAACCTAAAAGACTCGCATCTATAGAGATCATGGTCCAGGTTGAAAGAATCGAAGAGACCTGTAGAACTCAATGATGGTGATCTTAACCACCGAATCAAAGATAGATAAACATAGAATTCTAAGATTTAAAAAGTGAAATCCTAGAATCCCTGCACCATTATTCAGCATAAAAAACTGGAAAGGTTTTCTATGAAAATGAACAAAGAGAATTGAATCTAATGCTGCAGCCATAAGACCTAAATTCCCATGCATATATAGCAACTGAAGGAAATAATAGAGACTGAAGGTACCGACAGACAAAACGCAATAAAAAAGTCACTTGTCTGTTAGAGACAAAGACAGTGACACAATCTATCTGGAAACCTAAAAAAGGTGACCCTTGTGTGAGGAATCAAGAGCTTTTGATAAAAAGATCCTCTAACCATTTCTTGAAAAAACAAAGTTGAATCATATGAGATTCCGTAGTCTCAGAAAATAAAAATAATCTGAATGAAAACAGAAAATGAAGATATGCATCTATTGTATCTAATAAAAACAAATAATGCTATCACTGACCAAAAAAAGGCAGAATAGACCATTTAAATACCAATCTAAAAGATGGTACATAATAAAAAGATTTTCTATCTTTGGAACAATGAATAGTTTTGAATAAAAAAACCCAAACCCAGTTCCTAAAAATGGAACTGGAATAAATACCCCAGAAGATTCCAGATCTGAGCAGCGCTTGAGCCCCAACAGGTGATCAGCCGCACTTCAACATTACCCAAAATATATAGGAAAATGTTAGCCTTACTGGAATAGCTGGAATATAATAGAGAGAAAAAGACTTCTCATAGACGGTTTAACTCTAAATTTTATTCTGTACCAAAATCTAAGAAATTTGGACCGAATAGAACCAAAAAAACTTCCAATTAAAAACATGTTACTTGGATAAGAATTAGAATTTTGTTCCTTAGTAAGAACAACCAAACTAAAATAAGCTTAAAGTTTTAGTCTTAGAACTCAATCTTGAAGCCCAGAGTAACAAGAACCAAATAATTGATTATCTCGGAAAAAAAGAAATAAGGATTTTTTAGAAATCGCAAAATTCTTCTAGCTAAAAACAGCTAAAGACATAGATTAAAACCTCATTTGTGAAAATATTCAATAAAATGAAGATACAAATGAAATTATTAGCATGTTAATCCAGTTAAAAGACCAGTCAACACACCAGACTTGCATAAACAAATGCAAGACAACAAGACAAATGCAACAGCACACAGTCTAACCTAAAATGAGCAGTAGACTTTGTCCCTTAACAATGCTAAATAAAAACATAATCTGATACTTGATTTTAAAGTAAACAGAAAAAAATGAAGCAATTGCAACATCATTCAAATAAAACACAGGTCCAAGAAAAATACCTGAAAAATAATTTTCCTTAAATAGGATACAACCATCTAAAGGAAAAATAAATACTATTTTGCTATAGAAACAATAGCATAATTAGCAGGAGTAGAGATAGCCCCATTAAATTGGAGAACCATCAAAATTGAAATGAACTGCCAGCAAAGAATATAATTTAAAACCTTTAAAGAAGAAATAACAGAAAATTCCCAGCCTATTCCATTCCCTAGTATGAGGAACTGGAAAAAAACCTCTGAAAATACAGAAGAATAAATAAGCAGAAATAAAATGTTAGTTAGTCTTGAAAGAACTAATTACCTTAATATGCAAAATAATTAACACCTTTTCAACAAAGAACAAATGTACTTTAAAAATAAAAAAGTGGATTTGATAGTGTCAATATCTGATGAAGAAAATTCTGAAATGAGAAAAAACATCATCAGAGAAAGATAAATCATTATGTAGTTGGTCATTTGAAACTTCAATAATTGAAAAAGAAGTTTGAAAAAGACCTAAAATTTTTTATTAGAAGGCACAATGTCAGACAAAGCCTTTAAAATAGAATCAGAAAAATATTCTTATAAATCTTCTACGTAATTCTTGTACATAAGATGTAAAAAGAATAGCAAATATACAGTATAAAGCATAAATACAATCGGATTCTGCATGTAAAAGTTTATCATGATAACTTATTACAAACCATAGCTAAAGAAAAAACATTCATAACATTTTTAAAATAAATGAACTTAGCTTTGGTAGGACTGAACTTCAGTCAAAAGGAATCCCTTAGAACGATTTTGAAACAGGAACAGTGAAATCTTGCAATATGTAATAGAAAAAAACAATATTTAAAGCAAAATTATCAAATTCCTTAAATGACAGTTTCAGGAATGGGAAAAGAAATGCAAAATAATAAGCTTCTAAAAACCAGAAGCAATAAAAAATTGAAATTTAAATAACCACATTTTTTGGCGGCAAAAATGACGCCCACATTATTGGCGCTAAATACAACACCCATATTCTTTGGCGCCAAGTATGATGCCACATCCTCTGACACCGAAACCGACGCCCACATTTTTTGGCGGGAAAAAAATGTCTGAATATACATGCGTCAAAAAATAACGTTTACAGAATATAACTTCCGGCGTCAACTACGGCGCCGGAAATGACAAAATTTTTGCGCCAAAAAAGTCTGCGCCAAGAATTACTCAATAAAAAGCAACATTTTCTGCCCCGCGAGCCTAACAGCATGCAGGGAAAATGGTCAAATGAGAATTTTCAATGTAATGAAAAATAAATTGAATTAAAATGCATTATCCCAAATAATGAAACTGACAGTCTGAATTATAAAGGAATATTGATTATCCTGAATCATGGCAAATATAAGTTTAAAGACATATATTTAGAACTTTACATATAAAGTGCCCAACCATAGCTTAGAGTGTCACAAAAATAAGATTTACTTACCCAGGACACTCATCTACATATAGTAGATAGCCAAACCAGTACTGAAACGAGAATCAGTAGAGGTAATGGTATATAAGAGTATATCGTCAATCTGAAAAGGGAGGTAAGAGATGAATCTCTACGACCGATAACAGAGAACCTATGAAATAGATCCCGTAGAAGGAGACCATGGTATTCAAATAGGCAATACTCTTTTCACATCCCTCTGACATTCACTGCACTCTGAGAGGAAAATGCTGCGAAGCGCATATCAACGAAGAATCTAGCACAAACTTACTTCACCACCTCCACGGGAGGCAAAGTTTGTAAAACTGAATTGTGGGTGTGGTGAGGGGTGTATTTATAGGCATTTTGAGGTTTGGGAAACTTTGCCCCTCCTGGTAGGAATGTATATCCCATACGTCACTAGCTCATGGACTCTTGCTAATTACATGAAAGAAATATAAACTTTTGCTTTCCACGCTTTTTGATGAAAAATAAGAAATGTATTAATTGGTTAAGAAACCAATGGCAGGATTACTATTAAAGCGGTATTGAGAGGACAAATTAAGGCTTTTATGTGCAACTGGAAATGTAAACGGTTAATGAAAGAAATGCAACTATCTAACTGTGTTAAAAATGCCTTTAGTCAATATAAGGCTTTCCCTATACAGTCTAACTGGCTTCATTATTCACAGGCAAGAATGGCAAGGGACTTATTCATTAAACAACAATGTCTAGAGGAAGAGACTAAACTGAGTAACCGCTTTAAAGGGCATTATGGCAGCTCAGCCAAATATCTGGCCCAGATAATTAAAAATAGGGAAAGCAGAAACGTTATTCCAGCTATTAATTTACCGATAATAAGAATATTAGTGATGTTTTCTTTACTTATTACTCTAATCTATACTCTAAGCAAAACATAGATTCAACTAAGAAGGAACATTTTTGGGCCAAGACTACCCTCCCCTGTATCTTGGCCTCAGACTTACATAGTTTGAATGCCCCTATTTCCGTAAAAGAGGTTAAACTGATAATTAAGTTGGCTAAATTAAATAAAGCTGCTGGGCCAGATGCACTCCCGATTGAGCTATATAAAATTCTGTCTGATGAGCTTAGCAGTTTTTTAGTGGTCCTCTTTAATACTTACTACTTAACATCCGTATCAATTTCAAGCTATTTTTCAGCTGCAAATATCTCTTTAATTCTGAAAAAAGGGAAATATAGTGAATTACCTTCATCCTATAGACCCATATCCGTGCTAAATACGGATTATACAATTCTCCTCTCTATCTTAGCCAATAGACTCAAAAATCACCTATATAAACTAATTCACCCTGATCAAACAGGTTTTATTCATGGTAGGAATGTCACTACTAATTTAAGAAAAGTTGAGATTTTGTTAGACTTTGTATGGAACCAAAACAACACCTCAAAAAATAACAAAGTAATATCAGACAAGGATATTGCTATCCTTTCTGTAGATGCCGAGAAGGCTTTTGATTCCATTTCTTGGGATCATCTGTTAACTGCCCTTAGCCAATTTGGCTTTAAAGGTCATTTTTTGGACTTTATTGCCAAAATTTACAAGTTACCCTTCTCATCAGTCTTAATAAACAGAAACCTCTCTCCTAGAATTGTTTTGGAACGAGGGACGAGACAAGGCTGCCCACTATCCACTTTATTATTTAATATCTTCATAGAACCATTAGCTGTCAGGCTACGCCAGGAGCTAAGAGGAATAAAAATGGGTGCCTCAGCTTATAAAATTTCCCTCTATGCTGACGACCTTTTGATTTTTTTTAAAAGAATCTAATAATCATATACCAAAAATCTTACATATGCTGTCTGTTTTCAGCTCCTTTTCAGGTTATAAGATTAACATTACCAAAAGTGATTTAATGTGGATTCGGAAACTTAAAGACAGTTATTTAGATCACCCCTTTAAAAATACAGATTGTATTAATTATATGGGTATTATGTTACATAAAAAAAACCAGGGTATGGTATAATTTAAATTACCCACAAGTATTTCAAAAGGCAATCTTAGACCTTAGAAACTGGGCTGCCTTGCCTCTTTCTCTCTCGGCTCATGTAAATTTAGTCAAAATGCTCAAATTTCCGAAGATACTTTATTTAATCAATAACTTACCACTTTCTATCCCGAATCAGGAAATTTGAAAGTTCTATTCGGCTTGTTCTCGCTTTCTTTGGAAAAAAATAAAATCTCGTATTTCTATTTCAAAACTTTGCCAAAAAAAATTAATGGGGGTCTGGCTCTTCCGGATATTAAACTTTATAACCTTTCCGCCTTAGTTAAGATAGCTATAGATTGGCTCACAGAGTGAAATAAAATTTCCTCGATAGAGATAGAAAATATGTTTATCTCCCCATTTACTTTAAAGGGTATTCTTCATTGTCCATATAAAAATCTGCCGGTTAATATTTCTAGACTAATGTCCTTTAATAATATAGTTATTGCGTGGCATAAAATGTGTTCTTTGCTCGATATAGACTGTTGTTTCTCACTTTTTCTACCGATTCAAGGAAACCCGGAATTCACTCCAGGAATACATTGTGCAGTATTCAATTTGTGGGCCCAAAAAGGGCTCAAGTATGTACATCAGATAGTCTCTTCCTCTGGGCAAATAGATAGTTTCAACAATATAATTAACACCTATGAACTTCCCAGATCCAATTTATTTGCATATTTCCAATTGCTCTATTTTATTAATTCGCAAAAATGGAAAGATAGTTCTCTCTGTTTTTGGTCTGAAGTCAATGAATGTATAAAAAAAATTTTGGCAGGTAAATTTTCAATTTCACTTCTTTACAATATAATGCTGGCCAAATAAGGGCAACTGCTGTTGTATAAAATGTTCAACTACTGGAGTCGACATTTTCCCTGTTTAGAACTCCCTAATATTAATCTTAGTTTTTCTGCATTAGAGAGATTGAATATCTCTGAAAATTGGAAAGAATCACATACTACACTATTACAAAATGCATACTTTACTCCTTCAAAACTCGCTAAATTTGCTATAAATATGGAGCATTATTGCCCCAAATGTCATTTCAAAAATGCTGATATTATGCATATGTTTTTTTACTGTCCCCAAATAAAGCAATTTGGGGTAAAGTTAATTATTGGTACTATAAACTTTTTTGGGAGAAATTTAAAATTCAGTCCTATCATGTAATTTTTCTCATACACTTTAATATGGTACCAGGTAATTACATCAACTTTGGAAGATTGAATACCATAATTATGGTGATCAGATTGTTAATTTTGAAAAATTGGAAAAAAACCCTATTCACTCAGTTTCTCTTGTTTCCGTAATACACTCCTACAACAAATGGCTTTTGAGGCATATAATATAGACTCTGACTGTAAAATGAAGGTCATAGAGTTCCCGGAGAAAGTGAGGTTCTATGATTAAACTATTTCCATTAACAATACAGAAGCAGACCCTGGCCCATTTATTCCACACAAATGTTTTTCAAGATTTTATTAACATTAACGTCTAAACAATATTTTTATTTGGACCCAGGTCAGATAGGTAAAGAGACGAGACGGGGTTGGGGGAGTCAGTCAGGGAGAGGGATCGTTTTTTTTTTTTGTTTGTTTGTTTTTTTGTGTTGTTTTGTTTTGATGTTTTTTATATTATGTTAAACCACTCCAATGTGTACATCTTTTTATTCACTAACAGGCAGAGTCAACAGCCTGTTTTCTTTGTTTTGTATTTAGTCGCAGGATATAACATTTGATTTATGTAAGAGTATTTATTTCTTCCTTATAATGGCGAATATGTTGCTATTTATTCTACTTTTATATGTTATATCTTTGTGATATCAATACAATGTGTATATTGCTTTATTTATTAGCAAGCTTAGCTGAGCTTTCTTCTCCTTTGTTCTGTATTTAGACTTGTTGATACAATACATTTCCCGCGAAGGATTAATCATTTCCTTTTTTTTATTTTATTTTTTCCCCTTTTTTTGGTGAATACAATGCTATTAGATTATTAGTCGATTTATATAATCAATGTTGTATTTGTAAAAATAAAGCTGTATCTCAAATCTAATGATGTACACTATGAAGTAATAAAGAAAAAAAAATGAATATGAATTTATACATATATATTTATGCGTTAATATGTGTATATACACATATTAACACAGAAATATATATGTATATAAGTAACTTTCCAGTTTACTTCTATTATGTAACTTGTTTTATTCTCTTGATATAGTTTGTCGAAAGGGATACCTAGGTAGACTCAAAAGCTTTACATTGGTGGCTGCTCATATATGCTGCATGTTATTGGCTCTCCCATAGCATTCTGCAAGCTCCCAGTAGTGCATTGCTGCTTCTTCAACAAAGGATAGCAAGATAATGAAGCAAACTGGAAAATAGAAGTAAATTGGAAAGTTGTTTAAAATTGTATTCTCTCTTTGAAACATGAAAGAAAATGTTCGCGTTTTATGTCCCTTTAAGTTTGGGGGCAATTGGGGCACATTTTTTTTTTTAACCAGAGATATAACCTGGTTAATTTTAGGAGCGCTAATTGCTACTCCAAGCTTGCATGAGCATTAACCAGCCACTTGTAATGGCTGGTTTTTTATCATGCGCCCGTAAACGTGCAAATTTGCCCATTTACAGGTGCATGATAAATTAGCGCTCCACGTGTAATCTAGCCATAGAAATCTATGGCCACTAATGCAAATTTTTTTAAAAAAAATAATCAAATTTCTTTCATATTTCTCTGGAGTGGTAAGAAATGTCTCAAAAAGAGTCTAAAGTGTAAGAACCACTTATATATACACATTTTATTCATACTAGAGTTAGTTCAGTTTCTGCCAAATTAGAGCAAGGTAAAGCATTAAAGGAGTTTACTCAAACAGAAGTATTTTCTATTTTGCATTGATAAAGAGGCAAAGTTTGACTTCTCGCAGTACAGTACTCTGACTACTGCAAGGGTCTAGGCACGCCAGTACACGTATTTATGGGCCGAGACTGACTCCCAGAGGCATAGTATTAATGATCCCTCAATATACACTGTTTTTCTTGTATAATATGCCTTGCATTTGTCCAGATGGCCCAGTCCTCCTGCGGAATACACCTAGGGAATCTGTTTGTATGTTGCTTTTCTATTTTTAGTAATAAGGAAAGAACAGGTCTGCATGACTGCTTTAATTTTTCCCTATTCTACCATTTCTAGACCATGACAAGTTACTTGTCAACTTTATGTTGCTGTTTTCTAAAAGTTCAGAAAATAAAGTAGAAGCATTTAGCTGTGTGCTCAGAAAAAAATGTCTTTGCATTGCTCTAATAGCAGTTTTACTCTGTGCTTTAATTGTGTTATTCTTTGTATCATGACTCCAAGAATCACAGGGCTTAATCAATATGACACAATTTTAGAGCCGATTTGGACATTTCCCAGAATTCTGTTTCTCTGTGTTAATCATAGCAACTTGGTTACAAATAAACGACATAAGCTCTGGTCTCCAGACTGTACCTTCCTGCCCTATTCCCAACACCTTGTACAGACAAGTGCACTTTAGTCACTTATCTGTACAAAATACTCTTCTGGGGGCTTAGGTTTCTCTGAATATGTATTTTTAGCGATAATCCTTAACTTCCAACCTTTTTTTAACAACCTTACAGAAAAAGGGGCCGATTTATCATGACCCGAATAGGGCCAAATACCCCTGTATCTGCGCGAGCCTTCAGGCTCTCCGGAAACAGGAGTTAAGAAGAAGCAGTCTTAAGACTGCTGCTCCTTAATTTGTCCGCTGCCTCTGAGGCTGCGAACATCAATCCGCCAAATCGCATACAATCGGGTTGATTGACACCCCTTGCTAGTGGCCGATTGGCCACGAATCTGCAGGGGGCGGCATTGCACAAGCAGTTCACCAGAACTGCTTGTGCAATGTTAAATGCCAACAGCGTACGCTGTTGGCATTCAGCGATGTCTGGCGGACATGATACGCTACTGCGTATCATGTCCGCTAGACACTGATAAATCAGCCACAAAGTCTGCACTACCTAATTTATAATCTTGTTGACAAAGTGTCTTTCAAGGTATTAACTGTTAAAAAAAAAATTGTCCATAGATAGAGTTGGTCTGGAGTTCTGTGCTCTTCTTTGTGTTCCTCCACATCATCAAGGTGGTTTCTTCTCTTATTATTAAAGATGAGATTGTGGTTCCTTTATTCTCTCTAAACCATAGGAATGAACAAGTGGCTCTTTTACGCATACTAATTTTTTTCAGGGGTCTTACATATTATTTGGAAACTAAAACACAATTCTAGAGGTCTGATATTCTTTTAGTTCACTTTTCTGGTTATGGAAAAGGATAAAAATTGCTTCAGAAACTTCTACAGTCAACCAAATTCAGTCTGTAGTCCTGATGAGCTATGAACTCAGAAGAAAACTGGGTGTTTTTAAGGCCTAGGCGTTTTTCACTCAGGTGGTTAGCACTTCCTCGGCCTGTCATCATGAAGCTTCAGTAAAATAGTTTTGCAAGGCAGCCATGTGGTCTTTCTTGCACATTGTCACTCAGTCCTACAATTTCAATGTGTTTACATCAGCGCATGCAACATTTGGTATAAAGGTCTAACAGAGCACACTTCATCAGGCAGAATACTAGTGTGAGAGAAAACAAATTTTATAATTTCTGATAAACTTCTTTACTCAAAATTCAAACAATATGAAGACCCCCCACCCTGTTTGGATCATACCTATGATTTGTGGATAGGTCTCTTTTTCTTTAGATAGGTTATTTTTAGTGAGTTAACTAATACACACAGGAATGAAAGCGTATATAGGTTACCCACACCTCACACTTCTGGGAGTCTTTTATACCTACTCTGTTGGTCAGAGGTCATATACACATCAGTACTTTTTTCGTTCTATTTTGAGTGTGAAGAATTTAATTAATTTAATGAATTAAGTTATAAGCATAGTGTTGTTGTTGTTGTTTTGTTTTTGCTTTTTAACATATCTGCTGTAAATTTTTTGTATAATATTAGGCTTAAAATTGAATGTCCTAAAATATTTATCATTTTTTTTATGTATTACGGTAAGAAACACTATCGGCTAGATTACGAGTTTTGCGGTAAGAGCTGCTCGGTACTAACTTGCACATTATTGTCACCGCTCACTTACCTACAGCGCTGGTATTATAGGTTTTCATAAACCCAGCGTTAACAGGCAAGAAGTAAGCATAGAGCAAAATTGTGCTCCATACCGCACTCCAATACCAGCGGTGCTCGTGCACAATTTCCCCATAGACATCAATGGGGAGAGTCAGCTGAAAAAAAGCCTAACACCTGCAATAAAGCAGCGTAAAGCTCAGTAACGCAGCCCCATTGATTCCTATGGGGAAACAACATTAATGTTTACACCTAACACCCTAACATGAACCCCGAGTCTAAACACCCCTAATCTGCCGCCCCCTACATCACCGACACCTACATTATACTTATTAACCCCTAATCTGCCGCCCATAACATCGCCACCACCTACATTATACTTATTAACCCCTAATCTGCTGCCCCCAATGTCGCCGCCACTATACTAAATTTATTAATTGCCCAAAAGCCCTAATCTAAAACTAAAACCCACCCAATAAACCCTTAAAAAAAACTAACACTAACCCCCGAAGATCCACTTACAGTTTTGAAGACCAGACATCCATCCTCAACGAAACCGGGAGAAGTCCTCAGCGAAGTGGCAAGAAATCCTCATCCAAGCCGACAGAAGTGGTCCTCCAGACGGGCAGAAGTCTTCATCCAGACGGCATCTTCTATCTTCATCCATTCGACGCGGAGCGGGTCCATCTTCAAGACATCCGGCGCAGAGCATCCTCTTCAATTGAAGTCTTCTTGCTGAATGAAGGTTCCTTTAAATGACATCATCCAAGATGGCGTCCCTTGAATTCCGATTGAATGACAGAAATCTATCAGCGTATCGGAATTAAAGGTGAAAAAAATCCTATTGGTTGATGCAATCAGCCAATAGGATTGAGCTTTAATCCTATTGGCTGATCCGATCAGCCAATAGGATTGAGCTTGCATTCTATTGGCTGTTCCAATTATAGTGATGGCGATGTCCGGAGTGGCAGATTAGGGGTTAATAATTTTATTTTAGTGTTTGCGATGCGGGAGGGCCTCGTTTTAGGGGTTAATAGGTAGTTTATGGGTTTTAGTGTACTTTTTAGCACTTTAGTTATGAGTTTTATGTTACGGCGTTGTAGTATAAAACTCATAACTACTGACTTTCAGTTTACGGTATTGATCTTGGCGGTATATGGTGTACCGCTCACTTTTTGGCTTCCCAGGCAGACTCGTAATACCGGCGCTGTGGAAGTCGCATTGAAAAAAGACTTTACGCAAATTGCCTAAGTTAATTTGCGTTAAGGCCAAAAAAGTGTGCAGTGCCCCTAAACCTGCAAGACTCGTAATACCAGCATTAGTGAAAAAGCAGCGTTATGAGGCTTAACGCTGCTTTTTCACTCATACCGCAAAACTTGTAATCTAGCAGTTTGTTTGCAATTCCAGAAGGAACGTACAATGTAGATGTTTCATCACAGCTAATGCAAGCAAATATCTAGAAACATTGTTAACTGATGCTATACTTTAAAGCAACAAAGCTTGCTTTTCACTTGAGGCTACCATTACAGCTGCCATAAATTATTTACTGTTACAATTAATATAAACATCAGATGGTCATAAATGGTTTAAAGAGAGTTTCACTTTATCTTTTTTTTTTTTGTTTGTTACCATTCAAAGCTCCTTCTCACATAATGCCCAAGGCATATAATTTGCTGTCCACAGCAATAAACGAATCAGTTACTTTTGACGCCTGTCATGTTTCTGCAGACTATTCCAGTTCCTTTAGAAAGATAAAAGCAGTTTACTAACTTTCAAAAGATACCAGAAGGAGTAATAAGTCTATCAGCAATATTTTGGTCACTAGGTGGGTGGTTATATAATTAATTCCTGTGGATTACATGGTGTACTCTACATTGTTTTAAGGGAGCATGAACTAAATCTGAAATAGCACTATGAACCAATTCATTAGTTATTCTAGGTCTATTTTTTATATTTATTGACATGGAATTTATACAATCTGAAGTCTAGAAACGATATGTATCTTGCAGTTCTACAGTTTTACACCTCCACGCTCCATGGAAAAGTGTAATTTTTGTATCATACTGTGGGCTAGATTACATGTGGTGCACTAATTTTATTGTGCATGCAATATAGTAAAGGCATTTGCTCAAGCACAATTGAATTTAACGCACGTTTGGTTAGGGTGACTAAATATCTCACGTAAAGGGTTAGGGATAAAATAAAAGTTGCGCCAAACACAACATTAAATAAACAGTTACACTCATATAAACACTATCTGATAAAATGAGTCATATAAATATTAATTAAAAAATATGTATAAGGGTTCAAAGGTATATGACCATGTATTTGACTGCAAATATATAAATATACTCCACAGAGTCCATACCTGAATATTATGCGAGTATGAGAAGTAGGTAGAGCTAACGCTATAGTCCCTAGATAGACAAGTATAAGATGTAAGAAAAAGATTTTAAGTACTGGCGCTCTAGGCTAGGGATGGGAAAAGAAATAACCACACTAGAAGAGTTTGTGATTAGGCAGTATAAGTCTAGGGACATATAAATACGCTATTAATAAAAAGGGGAATTTTAGCATATAGTCCCAATGGGAAGATAAACGTGTGTATATACTGTATATTCGTTTCTGTTGTTAGTAAGTGTTCCCAATAATGATCTATATTAGATACAATATATAATATATAGTAATAAAAGATGTAATAAGGATTAGCTCGAATAAAGCAGATTACAGAAGTACAAAATCTTTAATATAGGATTATATAAAAATATCACATGTAGTGTACTAAATAAATAATAATCGTTAAAAATATATGTATGAATAATTATTCTGCATCCATTCGTCTATTAGACGATACTGAAGTGTTAAGTCTGTTAAGGCTAAAGAAGAAGCGTAAACAATGGGAAAGTACCTGGACGTCACTCACTCTCCGTTGAGAGTGGTGGCGTTAAATGGTGAAGGTTAGCACTATGGCCATGAAAGTGGAATGGATCATCTCTCAGGTAATGTGATATCAATCACTCTAATTTTTCGTCTGCTCCTACTGCACGGTGCATTTCGGGTTATCTTCTCGAACCACTCCTCAGGTTGAAACGGTGGCTGCGCCAAACAATGCACTTTACTTCCGTCTTACTTCTAGACGTAATGTGTGTATGAGGCATCTAATGTCACGTGATATGAGGCATCTGAAGTCGATCAGCTGTGTATACTATTAGACACTGGCTTCTCTGATCGTTCATTTATGCTGTCTTTTCCTTGTTGAAAATGTTATCAAACTCCATATCACATGACATCGGACGCCTCATACACACATTAGGTTTTTTTTTGGGGCACTTTGAAAAAGAGCTGAATGCCCTTTTCAGGGCAATGCCCATACAAATACCCTTTTCAGGGCAATGGGTAGTTTAGATTTTTTTAGTGTTAGGTTTTTTATTTTGGGGGTTTGGTGGGTGGGGTGTTTTACTGTTGGGGGGGACTTTGTTTATTTTTGATGTAAAAGAGCTGTTTAACTTAGGGCAATACCTTACAAAAAGCCCCTTTAAGGGCTATTGGTAGTTTAGCATTAGATTAGGGGGTGTTTTTATTTTGTGGGGGCTTTTTTATTTTCATAGGGATTAGGTTTAATTTTTTATTTTTTTTGGATAATGTGTTTATTATATTTTGTAATGTTAGCCTTTTTTATTTTTTGTAATTAGATTAATCTGTCATTTGTTTGTATTTTTTATTGTAATGTAGTTTATTTTTAATGTAATAAGGGGTTGATTTAGGGGGTTTTAGTTTAGGTGGCTTAATCATTAAATTAGTTTTTTGCTTTGTGAGGGTTGGCAGTGTGGGAGTTATTAGGTAAATTAGGTTTAATGTGTTGTGGGGGGTTGGCGGTTTGGGGGTTAATAGATTTATTAGGTGGTTTGTGATGTTGGGGTTAATAATTGTATTAGGTTACTAATGTATTAGGTAGTTTGCGATGTTGGGGTTAATAATTTTATTAATTAACGGGTTAATAATTTTATTAGGTAGTTGGTTTTTTTTCTTAATACTTTGTGTGGGCAGTTAGTTTATTTTTTTCTTAATACATCGTACGGGCAGTTTTTACTTATTGCGGACGGTAATTTTTTGCCAACATTCCTTTGAGGATGCGTGCGCTTTGACGTGCTCATGCGATTGCAGAATGAGAATCTCCGTAACGCAGCCCCATTGATGTCTATGGGGAAAAAATGTTACGTTTAAACACCCTAACATAAACCCCTAGGCATCTACTTATCAAGCCGTCAACCGCAAATACGCTGGAATTCCGCAGCGTATTTGTGGCGCGCCTGATTCCCCTTAGTTATCAAAACCTACAGACCGGCAAAAGCAGAATTTTGTGACTTAACATATGATCCGCCGGGCAAAGTCCTACACAGATCAATGCTTACATCATTACAGATGTTCCGAATGCAAATTCGGCACTATTTGACTACTTTTGCTAGTTAACAAATTCCTAACAGGTACGCTCGCCACTATTCCAGCGCCCTGGAGGCAGCGGATACCATAGGAATCAATGGGAGTCTGAAAGCAGCGAAAGCTCATGTTCGCTGCTGCCCGATATCCCATTGATTTCTATGGTAATGTTTACACCTTACACCCTAACATGTACCCCAAGTCTAAACACCCCTAATCTGCCACCCCCCACACCGCCGCCACCGACATTATACTTATTAACCCCTAATCTGCCGCCCGACACCGCCGCCACCTACATAAAGTTATTAACCCCTAATCTGCCCCACCTACACCGCAGCCACCTACATTATACTTATTAACTCCTAATCTGCCACCCCAACGCCTCCACCTACATAAAGTTATCAACCCCTAATCTGCCCCCCCCCTACACCGCCGCCACCTACATTATACTTATTAACCCCTAATCTGTCACCCCCTACACCGCCGCCACTATATTAAATTTATTAACCCCTAAACCTAAGTCTAACCCTAACCCTAACACCCCCTAACTTAAATATAATTTAAATAAATTTAAATAAATATTCCTATCATTAAAGTGATGGTAAACTCTCCCCTTTTTAAAATCAGATCTGGAATGTAAGCGCTATTTTAGATGAAGTTTAATTCATTAGCTGTAATGAAGATGCAGTATAACATGCTTTTTAATATAGATATGAAATTCAAATACTGCATGCTCCTTCGCCCACTTCAAAAGTAAAATTTTCTGTGAGCTAACAGATTGAATTGTTGTCCAATCAGCGCTCTCCCCATATGGCACTTTTGTTGTAGCTAGAGCATTGATTGGAGAGTAATTCAATCATTTAGCTGACAGGAAAATTGACTTTTGAAGTGGGTGGTGTAACGTGGGGTATTTGAATTTCATATCTATATTAAAAACTAAGTTATAGCGCATCTTCATTACACATGATGAATAAAACTCCATCTAAAATAGCGCTTACATTTCAGATCTGATTTTAAAAAGGGGAGAGTTTACCATCACTTTAAATAAATTATTCCTATTTAAAACTAAATACTTACCTGTAAAATAAATTCTAAACTAGCTACAATATAACTAATAGTTACATTGTATCTAGCTTAGGGTTTATTTTTATTTTACAGGCAAATTTGTATTTATTTTAACTAGGTAGAATAGTTACTAAATAGTTATTAACTATTTAATAACTTTCTAGTTAAAATAAATACAAAAGTACCTGTAAAATAAAACCTAACCTAAGTTACACTAACACCTAACACTACACTATAATTAAGTTAATTCTCTAAATTAAATACAATTAAATAAAATGAATTTTTTTTTGGGGGGGGGGCTTTTTTATTTTGTTAAGGGGATTAGATTAGGTGTAATTAGTTTAAAAATCTTGTAATTTGTTTATTATTTTCTGTAATGTAGGCCTAGATTTGGAGTTTGGCGTTAGCCGTGAAAACCAGTGTTAGAGGCTCCTAACGCTGGATTTAGGCTAACTCTGGTATTTGGAGTCACTCAAAAAAGGGTCTAACGCTCACTTTTCAGCCGCGACTTTTCCATACCGCAGATCCCCTTACGTAAATTGCGTATCCTATCTTTTCAATGGGATTTTTCTAACTCCGGTATTAAGAGTCGTGGCTGAAGTGAGCGTTAGACATCTAACGACAAAACTCCAGCCGCAGGAAAAAAGTCAGTAGTTAAGAGCTTTCTGGGCTAACGCCGGTTCATAAAGCTCTTAACTACTGTACTCTAAAGTACACTAACACCCATAAACTACCTATGTACCCCTAAACCGAGGTCCCCCCACATCGCCGCCACTCGATTAAATTTTTTTAACCCCTAATCTGCCGACCGCCAACTACGTTATCCTTATGTACCCCTAATCTGCTGCCCCTAACACCGCTGACCCCTATATTATATTTAGTAACCCCTAACCTGCCCCCCACAACGTCGCCGCCACCTACCTACACTTATTAACCCCTAATCTGCCGACCACAAAGCGCCGCCACCTACGTTATCCTTATGTACCCCTAATCTGCTGCCCCTAACACCGCCGACCCCTATATTATATTTATTAACCCCTAATCTGCCCCCCACAACGTCGCCTCCACCTGCCTACACTTATTAACCCCTAATCTGCCGAGCGGACCTGAGCGCTACTATAATAAAATTATTAACCCCTAATCCACCTCACTAACCTTATAATAAATAGTATTAACCCCTAATCTGCCCTCCCTAACATCGCCGACACCTAACTTCAATTATTAACCCCTAATCTGCTGACCGGAGCTCACCGCTATTCTAATAAATGTATTAACCCCTAAAGCTAAGTCTAACCCTAACACTAACACCCCCCTAAGTTAAATATAATTTACATCTAACGAAATTAATGAACACTTATTAAATAAATTATTCCTATTTAAAGCTAAATACTTACCTGTAAAATAAATCCTAATATAGCTACAATATAAATTATAATTACATTGTAGCTATTTTAGGATTAATATTTATTTTACAGGCAACTTTGTAATTATTTTAACCAGGTACAATAGCTATTAAATAGTTAAGAATTATTTAATAGTTACCTAGTTAAAATAATTACAAAATTACCTGTAAAATAAATCCTAACCTAAGTTACAATTAAACCTAACACTACACTATCATTAAATTAATTAAATAAAATACCTACAATTACCTACAATTAAACCTAACACTACACTATCAATACATTAATTAAATACAATATCTACAAATAACTACAATGAAATAAACTAACTAAAGTACAAAAAATAAAAAAGAACTAAGTTACAAAAAAATAAAAAAAATCTACAAACATAAGAAAAATATTACAACAATTTTAAACTAATTACACCTACTCTAAGCCCCCTAATAAAACAACAAAGCCCCCCAAAATAAAAAATGCCCTACCCTATTCTAAATTACTAAAGTTAAAAGCTCTTTTACCTTACCAGCCCTAAACAGGGCCCTTTGCGGGGCATGCCCTAAGAAGTTCAGCTCTTTTGCCTGTAAAAAAAACATACAATACCCCCCCAACATTACAACCCACCACCCACATACCCCTAATCTAACCCAAATCCCCCTTAAATAAACCTAACACTAAGCCCCTGAAGATCTTCCTACCTTGTCTTCACCATACCAGGTTCACCGATCGGTCCAGAAGAGCTCCTCTGATGTCCTGATCCAAGCCCAAGCGGGGGGTTGAAGATGTCCATGATCTGGTAGAAGTCTTCATCCAAGCAGGACAGAAGAGGTCTTCCATCCGATTGAAGTCTTCATCCAAGCGGGGCAGAAGAGGTCTTCCATCCGATTGAAGTCTTCATCCAGGCGGCATTTTCTATCGACATCCATCTGGAGCGGAGCGGCAGCATCCTGAAGACCTCCGACGCGGAACATCCATCCTGGCCGACAACTGAACGACGAATGACGGTTCCTTTAAATGACGTCATCCAAGATGGCGGCCCTCGAATTCCGATTGGCTGATAGGATTCTATCAGCCAATCGGAATTAAGGTAGGAATATTCTGATTGGCTGATGGAATCAGCCAATCAGATTTAGCTCGCATTCTATTGGCTGATCGGAACAGCCAATAGAATGCGAGCTCAATCTGATTGGCTGATTGGATCAGCCAATCGGATTGAACTTGATTCTGATTGGCTGATTCCATCAGCCAATCAGAATATTCCTACCTTAATTCCGATTGGCTGATAGAATCCTATCAGCCAATCGGAATTCGAGGGACGCCATCTTGGATGACGTCATTTAAAGGAACCGCCATTCGTCGTTCAGTCGTCGGCCAGGATGGATGTTCCGCGTCGGAGGTCTTCAGGATGCTGCCGCTCTGCTCCAGATGGACGTCGATAGAAGATGCCGCCTGGATGAAGACTTCAATCGGATGGAAGACCTCTTCTGCCCCGCTTGGATGAAGACTTCAATCGGATGGAAGACCTCTTCTGCCCCGCTTGGATGAAGACTTCAATCGGATGGAAGACCTCTTCTGCCCCGCTTGGATGAAGACTTCTACCGGATCATGGACCTCTTCAGCCCCCTGCTTGGGCTTGGATCAGGACATCGGAGGAGCTCTTCTGGACCGATCGCTGAAACTGGTATGGTGAAGACAAGGTAGGAAGATCTTCAGGGGCTTAGTGTTAGGTTTATTTAAGGGGGGTTTGGGTTAGATTAGGGGTATGTGGGTGGTGGGTTGTAATGTTGGGGGGGGGTATTGTATGTTTTTTTTACAGGCAAAAGAGCTGAACTTCTTGGGGCATGCCCCGCAAAGGGCCCTGTTCAGGGCTGGTAAGGTAAAAGAGCTTTTAAATTTAGTAATTTAGAATAGGGTAGGGCATTTTTTATTTTGGGGGGCTTTGTTGTTTTATTAGGGGGCTTAGAGTAGGTGTAAGTTTAAAATTGTTGTAATATTTTTTTTATGTTTGTAGATATTTTTTTATTTTTTGTAACTTAGTTTTTTTTTATTTTTTGTACTTTAGTTAGTTTATTTCATTGTAGTTATTTGTAGGTATTGTATTTAATTAATGTATTGATAGTGTAGTGTTAGGTTTAATTGTAGGTAATTGTAGGTATTTTATTTAATTAATTTAATGATAGTATAGTGTTAGGTTTAATTGTAACTTAGGTTAGGATTTATTTTACAGGTAATTTTGTAATTATTTTAACTAGGTAACTATTAAATAGTTCTTAACTATTTAATAGCTATTGTACCTGGTTAAAATAATTACAAAGTTGCCTGTAAAATAAATATTAATCCTAAAATAGCTACAATGTAATTATAATTTATATTGTAGCTATATTAGGATTTATTTTACAGGTAAGTATTTAGCTTTAAATAGGAATAATTTATTTAATAAGAGTTTCGTTAGATTAAAATTATATTTAATTTAGGGGGGTGTTAGTGTTAGGGTTAGACTTAGCTTTAGGGGTTAATACATTTATTAGAATAGCGGTGAGCTCCAGTCGGCAGATTAGGGGTTAATGTTTGAAGTTAGGTGTCGGCGATGTTAGGGAGGGCAGATTAGGGGTTAATACTATTTATTATAGGGTTAGTGAGGCGGATTAGGGGTTAATAACTTTATTATAGTAGCGGCGACATTGGGGGCTGGAGATTAGGGGTTAATAATTGTAGGTAGGTGGCGGCGATGTGGGGGGCAGATTAGGGGGTTAATAAAATTTATTATAGTGTTTGCGAGGCGGGAGTGAGGCGGTTTAGGGGTTAATACATTTATTAGAGTGGCGGCAATGTCCGGTCGGCAGATTAGGGGTTAATAAGTGTAGGTAGGTGTCGGCGACGTTGGGGGGGCAGATTAGGGGTTAATAAATATAATGTAGGTGTCGGCGATGTTAGGGGCAGCAGATTAGGGGTTCATAGCTATAATGTAGGTGGAGGCGGTGTCCGGTCGGCAGATTAGGGGTTAAATAATTTTATTATAGGGTTTGCAATGTGGGGGGGGCCTCGGTTTAGGGGTTCATAGGTAGTTTGTGGGTGTTAGTGTACTTTGTAGCACTTTAGTTAAGAGCTTTATGTTCCGGCATTAGCCCATAAAACTCTTAACTACTGACTTTTTTTATGCGGTAGGAGTCTTGGAGGTAGAGGCTGTACCGCTCACTTCTTCCAAGACTCGTAATACCAGTGTTAGGCAAATCCCATTAAAAAGATAGGATACGCAATTGACGTAAGGGGATTTGCGGTAGCCAAAAGTCGCGGAAGAAAAGTGAGCGGTGAGCCTCTACCTGCCATACTCGTAATACCAGCGGGCGTTAAAAAGCAGCGTTAGGACCCCTTAACGCTGCTTTTTAAGGCTGACGCAGAACTCGTAATCTAGGCGTTTGTTATTCACTTACTGAGAGATGAGTTTTGAGTGCTAAGAGATTTTACATCTAAGGGGCTGCAGTTTGAAACGTAATTGCAATATGTTTGGATGCATTTTTAGTATATGATTAATTAGCTGCTAAAAAAAGAGACTTTTTGATACATAAGGTGCATTAAACAGATAATGAGGATTCAGAGCATTATCTGGCAATATTTATTACATTGGACAGCTGTGAGAAGTTTAACCCTTTCGTGACAGGGTTAAAGTGCCTACATCGGAACAACTGTTCCGATGTAGACAAATTGAAACTACGCGATCGTGCATACGATCGCGAGATTTCAATTATTGGATCGCATCTGGGGGGCGTCCCTACAATCCTAGGAACGCCCTCCAGACCGCGATTAAATCCCTGAAGCACAGAAGGCTTCAGGACAGCCGTTAGTTATGACGTTCCATTCCGTCATAACGGCTTTAAAGCCCAGTCTAATTATGACGGAATGGAACGGCATAACGGCTTTAAAAGGTTAATATATACAAACTTTCTTGTTTTTATGTTATTCTTAGGTAGAAGTAAATACTGCTGCCATCTAGTGCTCTTACTAATGTATAACATTGTTGCAGAACTGCTGCCATATAGTACTGCAGGCACGTGCACACTCATGAGCTTACATCCCTGCTTTTCAACAAAAGTATAACAAGAAAATGAAGAAAATCTGGTAATAGAAGTAAATTGTAAAGTTGTTTAAAATTGTATTTTCTATCTGAATCATGAAAGAAACGTTTTGGGTTTCATGTCCCTTTAAGCATGTGATAGAGATACATATATTACAAAAGGTCTCACAAAAATAGTAATTTAAAAGTCTTATGAAACTAATAAATTAATTATTCAAATAAACCCAGTAAAAACTTTTACCGGTATTGTTAAATCACATTAAAATTGAAAGGAAAATTGAATGAAATTGTATTTATGGAAATAAATTTGTCCTGAAATTACACATTAAAGGGATAGTAAAGTCTAAATTAATCTTTCATGATTCAGATAGAGCATTTAATTGTAAACAACTTTCTAATTTACTTTTATCATCAAATTTGTTTTGTTCGCTTGATGAAAGCTAAACATGGGTAGGCTCATATGCTAATTTCTAAGCCCCTTGAAGGCCACCTTGTATCTGAATGCATTTGACAGTTTTTCACAACTAGAGGGCCTTTGTTCATGTGTTTCCTATAAATAGCATTGTGATCACACACGTAAAGTTATTTAAGAGTCAGCACTATTTGCCTGAAATGCAAGTCTGTCAAAAGATCTGAAATAAGGAGGCAGTCTGCCTCCAGTGATTTTAGAAACTTTAACAAACCACCTCCATCAGATTTCATCAGAATTATGGTCATTTCAATATATACATACATAGGATATGTCCACAGTTAACCAATGCAATACAAAAAAAAATCTACATACAAATAAATAAATACATATATGTTTTTAATTGTTTTTGTTAGGAAAGTTTGAAGGATTTTGCTTTTTCAAAACAGTCCAGGGAGAGACCCCTGGGAAATGTGTACCTTAATTTGGTTGACTTTCCATGTCCAGCTTGTATATGTGATAACACCATGTAGCAAACCAGGCAAACTGTAGCATGCTTAGTATGTAGTATGTATGTAGTATACACAACTGCCTCTCTGGATAGGTTTAAAAAGAACAGATGTGAATTACTGGAAAAGCAGGCATATTGCATTTTATTATACTCACTTTAAGTTTGTTTCCAGGTTATTCAATTCTTTAAATAATTTAACAAAAGCCATTTTCACTTGTATATGTAAAGAGAAATTAAGACAGTTTGCTATTTTAAAGTATATAATAAAACACTGACACCTAGATTAAAAGTTGTGCGTTCGTGTTTTAACGCTGAATAAATGGTAATTTCAGCGTTAAAACAGCACCGCAGCCATTACAAATCTTGTCAGTATAGCTGTACCGCAAGCCTTTTAGCCTGTAACACAACGTCAGTCCCGCACTCGTAAAAATTGCGTTTTTTCATGGGATTTCCATAGTGCTGCCATTACGAGTTTTGCGGTGAGGCTAAAAAACTTCCATTCCAGCCTAAACCGACAAGATCCGTACTGCCATCTGAGAGCAGTAGTTATGAGTTTTACGCTACAAAACTGTTACATAAAACTCATAACTAAACTGTCACAAAGTACACTAACACCCATAAACTACCTATTAACCCCTAAACCGAGGCCCTCCTGCATCGCAAATACTAAATTAAACTTATTAACCGCCACTAATAAAATTTATTAACCCCTATTCTGCCGCTCCCCGACATCGTCCCCACTATAATAAAGTTATTAACCCCTAAACCGTCGCCCTCTCGCATCGCAGATACTATTTAAATATTATTAACCCCTAATCTGCCGTAGGGCCACATCACCCCCACTATACTAAAGTTATTAACCCCTAATTCCACTGCCACTATAATAAACCTATTAACCCCTAAACCACAAGCCCTCCACAACAAAATATACTAAATAAACCTATTAACCCCTAAACCGAAAGCCCCCACATCACAATAAACTAATTTAAACTAGTAACCCCTAAACCTAACGTCCCTCTAACTTTATATTAAAATTTCAATTTCCCTATCTTAAATTAAAACTTACCTGTCAAATTATAAAAACTAAATTTAAACTAACAATTAAACTAATATAACTATTAAACTAAAATTAAGCTAACTACCAATTAAATCAACTAAATTACACATTAAAAAAATCCTAATACTACTCTAAAAATTAAAAAATATCTAATTACAAAAAATAAGAGACTAAATTACAAAAAAATAACAAAAACTAAATTACAAAAATAAAAAAAGAATTACACCTAATCTAATAGCCCTATAAAAATAAAGAAGCCCACCCAAAATAAAAAAAACCTAGCCTACAATAAACTACCAATAACACTTAAAAGGGCCCTTTGTAGGGCATTGCCCCAAGTTAAACAGCTCTTTTACCTGTAAAAAAAAATACAAAGACCCCCCCAACAGTAAAACCCACCACCCAACCAACCTCCCAAAATAAAAACTGAACTCTAACAAAAACCTAAGCTACCCATTGCCCTGAAAAAGGAATTTGTATGGGCATTGCCCTTAAAAGGGCATTTAGCTCTTTTGCATTGTCCTGAAAAGGGCATTTAGCTCTTTTACGAAAAGCCCAAACTCTAAACTTAAAAAAAAAATAAACACTCAAAAAAGTTTAAAAAATCCTAACACTAACCCCCGAAGATCCACTGACAGTTGCTGAAGTCCCGCTTGAAGGATCTTCATCCCAGCGGCTCCATCTTCATTCAGGCGGCATCTGCCATCTTCATCCCAATGGCGTCTTCTAACTTCATCCCGCTGCAGAGCGGGTTCATCCAGAAGACATACGGTGCGGAGCATCTTCTTCATACGGTTGCTGCCGTATACTGAATCTTCAATGCAAGGTACGAGATTCAAAATTGCGTCCCTTGCATTCCTATTGGCTGATTTGATTTTGGAAATTCAAATCAGCCAATAGGATGAGAGCTACTGAAATCATATTGACTGTTCAAATCAACCAATAGGATGAGAGCTACTGAAATTCTATTGGCTGATTTTAATAGATTTATTATAGATTAGGGTTTTTATTTAGGGGTGGGATTTTATTTTTTAAAGGGTATTAGAATAGGAATAATTTTTATTGTTTTGGATACTTTCGTTTGTTATTTTTTGTAATGGTAGTTTTTTTTTATTTTTTGTAATTTTAGTGTTTTTTATTTTTTGTAATGTTAGGTTTTAGTGTAAGGCAGCTTAGGTTTTATTTCACAGGTAAGTTTGTATTTATTTTAACTAGGTAGTTAGTAAATGGTAAACTAGTTAGTAAATAGTTATTAACTAAGTTAAAAAAATACAAACTTACCTGTGAAATAAAAATAAAACCTAAGCTAGCTACAATATAACTATTAGTTATATTGTAGCTAGCTTAGGTTTTATTTCACAGGTAAGTATTTCGTTTTAAATAGGTATTATTTAGTTAATTGCTATTTTTATTTAGTTCTATTTGTATTATGTTAAAGTTAGGGGGTGTTGGGTTTAGGGTTATGTTAAGGTTAGGGTTACGTTAGGGTTAGGTTTAGGGGTAATATAGTTTAATCTAGGTTGTTGCGATGTGGGGGCTGGCGATTTAGGGGTTAATAGTTTTATTTAGTAGTAGTGATGTGGGAGGCCAGAGGTTTAGGGGTTAATAACTTTATTTAGTGGCGGCGATGTCGGGGAGCGGCGGAATAGGGGTTAATAGCTTTATTACAGTGTGGGCAATGTTGGGGTTAATAACTTTAGTATAGTGGCGGTGATATCGGGAGCAGCACATTAGGGGTTAATAGATTTAGGTTGCAGCGATATCGTGAGCAGCAGATTAGGGGTTAATAACATTATGTAGGTGGCTGCGAAGTTGGGGGCAGACGATTAGGGGTGTTTAGATGTGGGGTTTATGTTAGGTTTAAGCGTATCTTTTTTCCCCCCCATAGACATCAATGGGGCTCCATTACGGAGCTTTTCATTCCGCGATCGCAGGTGTTAGGTTTTTTTCTGACACCTTCTCTTGTCTATGGGGAAAGTGTGCACAAGCACGTCAAAACAGCGTTTGTATTTTGTGCACTATGGAGCTTAAAACCACCATATCACACGCACAAGCCGGGGCTGTTTCAAAACTTGTAATACCTGTGCTATAGAGGGTTAAATAACGCAACTTTTGTTGCATTCGTTAAATTACCTATAGTGCACATAACTTGTAATCTACCTGATAGCTTTTAAAGGGACATGAAAGCAATTTTTTTTCTTTCATGATTTTTAACAAAGGATACCAAGGGAACAAAACAAATTTGATAATAGATGGAAATTAGAAAGTTGTTTAAAATTGCAAGCTCTTTCTGAACCATAAAAGAAAAACAAAAATAGGGATTTATGTTCCTTTAATATTATAAATTTTATGAGTTTATTGTACAGTGTATCTACCAACATTTGGCAATAATCATTACCTAAAATATATTTTGAGTTATGTACACAATCAGCTGATAATATTCTCAAACTTAAAGTGATGGTAAACTTAAGTTATCTGCACAATTGATTATAAATCATTTTTGTTTGTTTTTTATATATAAATGTTGAGAGAAATCAATATACTTTATGTACTAAACTTTTTTTTTTTTTAAATCTTATATATATATTTTTTTTCACGCCTACCTCTGCCTGCCCATCTTGATCTTCTCTTTTTTTCTTCAGGTGACATTTTTACCTCTCAGCCAATATCCTTGCTAGCCACAAGGCTCACATAAATAGATGGATACCCTGATGTTGCAGAGCTGTTCATGTGCTCTGATCACATAAATTTATTCTGATATGTACGGTCTCACGCATGCGCATTTACTTCCAAAGGGGATTATGTAACTGTAAACAGTGATTCTATACACAGTTCAGAATCGCTCTTTACATGTGATAGTTCAACACAACTGTAGCATTGCAGGAACTTTGATATTCCCTATAACTGTAAAAATAGTGTGTGTGAAGATGTATTGCTATTCTCTTTCTTTTCTTTTTAATTTGGTTACTTACATTTATTAGATGCTCATTACAAAGAGGAACCACGCTCTCTTTCAATAACTTGCTACCTTGGAGCTTTGAGTTCTCCAAGAAAACAATGAATCATGATTATGATTCATTGTTTACATTGGAGTGGCTTTTGAGGCTATGCGCTTAGAAGACTACGTAGAGTAGATGGGACTCCTCTCTACCTTATTGCACTACAGAATAAGAACTAGAAAGGGGGGAGAATAACTGGTAAAGCACTATCACTTAAACAGTACATTCGATAATTGAATAACTAGGCGATAAGCCTGCCCAGAGGGCAGTCTATGTTGAAAAAAATACAAACTCCCAAGCTAATCTTAAAAATAAAAAATGTAAAAATTACAGAAAAAAATAAAACCAAGCTATCCAAAATAAAAAATGTAAACCTAAATTAATACCCCTTTAAAAATAAAAAATTCCCCTTATCTAATACTAAACTACCAATAGCCCTTAAAAGGGCGTTTTGTAGGGCATTGCCCTAAGTTAAACAGCTCTTTTATTTAAAAAAAAAAACAATTACCCCCTAACAGTTAACCCCTCCACCAAACCAACCCCCCCAAAATAAAAAAAACTAACACTAAAAAAAACTAAACTACCCATTGCCCCTAAAGGAGCATTTGTATGAGCATTGCCCTTAAATGGGCATTCAGCTTTTTTACTGCCCTTAAAAGGACAATCAGCTCTTTTACAGCCAAATAAATCTCTAATCTTGAAAATAAAAAAAATCTTAAAACTAAGTCCCAAATAGGTACTCACCGTTCCTGAAGTCCGGCAGAGAAAAAAAAAATTGAATGGAAGGTACCGCAATCAATTTGGGGTACATTGCATTCCTATTGGCTGAAATATTTAAATCAGTCAATAGGATTAGAGCTACTGAAATCCTATTGGCTGTTCAAATCAGCCAATAAGATTTCAGTAGCTCTAATCCTATTGGCTGATTTAAAAAATGTCAGCCAATAGGAATAAACATGGAGTACCTTGCATTCAATCTTCAGTGTGCAACGGACGATTGCATGAAGAGGAGCCTCCACGCTGCTGAGGACAACCGCCGCTGAGAATCCATGCATCGGGGAAGCCAGCTCCGCACCTCCGCTCCGCACCGCCCTCGCTCCGGATGAAGATAGAAGATGATGGAGCCGCCTGGAAGAAGACCTTCTCCGCCGGACTTCAGAAACGGTGAGTACCTATTTGAGGCTTAGTCTTAGTATATATATATATATATATATATATATATATATATATATATATATATATATATATATATATATATATATATAGCAGTAAAAGAGCTGAATGCCCTTTTAAGGGAAATGTCCATACAAATGCCCCTTTAGGGGCAATGGGTAGTTTAGGTTTTTTTAGTGTTATTTTTTTTTATTTTGGGGGGTTTGGTTGGTGGGAGGTTTTTACTTTTAGAGGGGACTTAGTATTTTTTAAATGTAAAAAAGCTATTTAACTTAGGGCAATTCCCTACAAAAGGCCTTTTTAAGTGCTATTAGTAGTTTAGATTAGGGGGTGTTTTTATTTTGGGGGGCTTTTTTAAAAAAAATTCATAGGGATTAGGTTTAATTTTTTTAATTTTTGATACATTTTTTTCTGTAATTTTAGAGTTTTTTATTTTTTGTATTTTAATGTTAGGTTTTATTATTTTAAGTGTAACTTAGTATTGGGGTTAATTTAGGGGGTGTTAGGTTAGGGGGCTTAGTAATTAAATTAGTTATTTGCGTTGTGGGGGGTTGGCAGTTTAGGAGTTAATAAGTTAATTAGGTTCATTGCGATGTGGTGGGTTGGCGGTTTAGGGGTTAATAAGTTAATTAGGTTTATTTTTGTTAGGTTCGGGCAGTTAGTTTTTTTTGTTATTTTGTATGGGCGGTTACATGGTTTTCTTTTATTTCTTGCAGGCGGTTTCGTGTTTTTCCGTTGTTTCGTGCCAGTGGTTGCGTGTTTGGATCCACCACCCTGCCATTTTCGGAATCCATCGAGACCGCTTCGCTGCATCGAGCTTGATTCTTTTGGCTGCACGCACAGCCAACATTCTTTTGGCTGCCTTGCGCAGCCATCATTTCTCGGAGGATGCGTGCGTGCGCACCTGGTGACACCGACGGATGCTTTACAAACACGATTATAGTATAGATAATTTAAAAATAATTTCTTATAATGTGGATTGATTAAATTTAATTTGTAGTTCACAATTAATCCTGATAAGAGTGAATAAAAAAAAAAAAATGTATCCATACAATTGGCTGCACAAGCACAGGGAGGCTACATTGCATGAGCGACTGCTTGGACATATTCATTAATATGATGGCCCACATTAAAGGGACAGTCTACTCTAGATATTTTATTTATTTTAAAAAGATAGATAATCCCTTTATTACCCATTCCCCAGTTTTGCATAACCAACACTGTTATATTAATATACGTTTTACCTCTGGGATTACCTTGTATATAAGCCTCTGCAGACTGCCCCATTATTTCAGTTCTTTCAACAGACTTTCATTTAGCCAATTAGTGCCCTCTCATAAGTAACTCCACGGGAGTTAGTTTATGTGTGCCATATTGATAACATTGTGCTAACACCCTCTAGCTGTGAAAAACTGCCAAATGCATTGAGATAAGAAGTTGCCTTCAAATTATCATATAAGCCTACCTTGGTTTATTTTTTAACAAAGAATACAAAAGAACAAAGTAAATTTCATTATATAAGTGAATTGGAAAGTTGGTCAAAATGTCATGCCCTATCTGAGTCATGAAAGTTTAATTTTGACTAGACTGTCCCTTTAAGCAATGTCTGCAAACTACAATTATCTTCTAAAAGTTCTTGATCTGCTATGATTTACGTGGTTAACTCACAGAAAAAAAAAGAGAATGAATAAAATCAGCTTTAGCACAGGAGTGTTAAAATGGCTCAGCATTGAAAGGATAAATTCTGCACAAAATGTTAATTTCATTAAAATGTTTCAATGGAATAGTAAGGAAAGCATAAGAACAAAATGGGGACAAAACACACTGAAATGGTCTCTCATGCCATATTGGATGACAACATCACCAAAGAGACACAAATTCTTCCTGCTCAATTAATTAAAGTTTAAAGAATAATAATAATAATGATAATAATAATCACATTTACAACTTTTAATTAAAAAATAGTGAAATCAATAACCATTAAACACACATACCCGCAATATAGATAATGCCCTTCTTTAAAGGGACAGTTCACCCCAAAAAAATCTCCAATTTAAATAGTTCCCAAAGATCCATTTTTCTTGCTGGAGAGTATTAAATTGTTTACAAGTAGCTCCTTTACCCCTATTTTGGCCTTTGAAATAACTGATTTAGCTTGTGGTTTCCCAACCTATACTGAAAGTTTTGATACTGGAGTCTCATCTATTGAATAGCCTAAGTAAACACAGCCAGCAGAAGAAATGACACTCACAGTGGGGTGCAGGATAGTTAAAGGGCCATAATAACCAAATCTCTATGTAAAAAATAAATATATTTTAACTCAAACGTTCCTCAGTAGCCACATCCCATTGTAAAGGACTTCTAAGCAGCAAATATGCAAGAAAAAATTATACCGGTATCGGCGCTTCAGTAGTGAACAGGTAAAAAGGCTGGAAGTCAGTGGATAATGAAAGCCGGTTGTCCCTGTTAGGATAGATGAGAGCCGTTCATCCACAGAGTTACTAACGATTCAATCCAGGGAGTGATACCGGAAAATCTGTGATGTCATCTGGAAGGTCTGCTGCCCGTAGTTGTGGGTGTGTACTTCCAAATTTCACCCAATCAGAGAAGAGAGCTAATGAGAAGTAGAAAACAGGCGACGCCCGACTCAAGTGTAGGATATTTATTACAGAGTAAGTAATATCATAAAAGGCATACTCACAAACGTTTAAAAACATATACAGCAAGTTCAAAATAGAAAACGATCCTTCAGGTATGATGCTTGTATTCTCAGCCAAAGACACCCATCCAGGTCGGAATGTACCAAGTTTTGGTGAAAAGTGCCAGAGACTATTAGGATGCTGCTGGTAGGATAATAAAACTCAGTTTTATTAACCTACCGGAAGCATCTTAATAGTCTCTGGCACTTTTCACCCAAACTTGGTACATTCCGACCGGGATGGGTGACTTTGGCTGAGAATACAAGCATCATACCGGAAGGATCGTTTTCTATTTTGAACTTGCTGTATATGTTTTTTAAACGTTTGTGAGTATGCATTTTATGATATTACTTTATCTGCGATAAGCAGCAAATCTGTATGCCTGTCCCGGGACAGCTAAGGGGTTGAGCCTTGTGCACTCTCATGTTATTTCCCTATTCAGTTTAATGGAAGTTTACTATGAAATCTCATGAGAGTTAAGTCAAATCTCATGAGATCACAGTAAAAGAGTTCATGACCTTAGCACTGTTGATGCTGATTGGCTGCAGTTCATTTCTTCATTTTATTTTTTTACCTGCAGTTGAGCAACAGCTGGAGTGTATTTTTTTTAAACAGAACTTACTCTGCTGAGCTGAGGAGATTGTGAGGTAAAATATCTTCTTTTGTTACATAGAGATGCTCAGGTGATATTTTCCTGTCAGCTTTTTACAGTTATACTGCATCAGTTTCAAGTGATTTAGCATATGAGTATTATTTCCCTTTAAGTGATAAAATTATAATTTTCCATTGTTCTCTCTATGTATTCATCTTTAGTTTTCCAGGCAAATATAAGATAAGGAAGCAAGTGTGTGCAAAAAAGTGATAACATAATGAGATATGATATTACCTGAACCTCACCCCATTGTAATAGGTAGGATGTGGTTTAAAAGCAGAAAAACAGCTACTTCATATACACAAATAAATCTGAAAATGAAATTTCTCATACATTTTATACTCTGCAGCTGGTATAACAAGTCTTTGAAAATACATTAATATAAAAACAATTTTACAGTGTACTGTCCCTTTAAATTCCTTAGAAAGACATACACACTTATATCTATGGTTTGGACACCTCACCTATTAGTATCACTAGATACTAGTGAAAGGGATCAGTCAACATACAAATTCTTCAATATATGATGTTAAAACCTTGAAGTTGCCCTTTTGTTAGTTTTTTGTGCACATTTGGTGTTTCCACAATAGTTAAAAGGCCACCATAGTCAAAATTATAGTTTTATGATTCAGATAAAACATGTAATTAAAAAAATAATTCCAATATACTTCCATTATAAAAATATGCACATTATTTTTATATGTACACTTTCTGGGGCTCCAGCTCCTACTGAGCATGTGCAAAAATGCACAGTATATATGTACAGGCATTTTATGATTGGCTAATGGCTGTCACATGATACAGTGAGAGGGAAAATTGGATTAAATTTGTCAGAAAATATTCAACTGCTCATTTCAAATTCAATGTAAATGTTAATGTATTGTCTTTGTATTGTGTATTTGTTGATTATTAAATTCTACAGTATTTAGTTATCCTTTAAAAAGCAGATAACTATTATAGCATATTGCTTTCAGAAGGTAATTTTTTCAATAAGACCGTCATAAGCATTTTGGGATTGCAATCACTGAAAAACACAGTGACAACGCAGGCTAAAGTTCAGACATTGTTTATCTACCAAAAACAAGTGCAAGATTGTAATCAACTCTTTAAAAAAATATTGTTGAAGGTGCAAGTCAGAGATAATCAAAGTTCAGATTCCCCCATAGAAGAGAGTATAAAAATAATCATAGTACCACTAGTGCATTGTTTAGTGGCCAGCTCTTTGTATAGTAATCAAATGTAGGTACAAAGGAATATTAAACAGGAAGAAGGGTTGATAGGTGATGTACAGCTTCACATAGGGGTTCCAAACCACAGAAGAAATCTAACAACTGGGTCTGTATGTCCGTTGTGTATACTGGCTTGTATAGGTCAGAAAATCCCGGCTATTGGCCTCCATGTCAACAGGTTTATGGAAGCCTTACACGGACAAAATTACTTATGGTGTTTCATTCCCCAATGTGTTAACTTTGTTGAGTCTTAATTGCTGTTTGGGAGATAAACTGGAATATGAAGAATAAAGATCTTAAAAACGATTTAGCACCTGCAAAATTAATAGCGGCTAGTAGTAATAACAATAATTGGTAGTGAATTTCTACAGGCATGTGAAAAATGTAAACAAATTAACTAGATTATGTGTCCCTTTATCAATCCCAATATGAATTTAGCTCGTTTTGGTAATTATAACAATACACAAACCTACCAGTGCAAAAGCTGGTGTAATTGTATCTCCACTTATGTGGTTTATCAGTGGAAATGTAAATGCAATCTTATCTACATTAGCTAGACAAAAAGAAAAATCAAATATAAGTTTCCTGAACATGTTAAAAATATGAATGGTTCCTTCGATCAACATAGTGTGTCTGAACATTTTAAATAAATACATGGTAGCAATTCAAAGGGGTTAGAGATTAGGATCATTGAATGGGTGGCACCGAATGTTTGGGATACAAAGAGATTGCTCAGATTAAGACATTGTGAAACCTTTTGGATTCAACAGTTAGAGAGCCTACAACTTTTTAAATATAGATTTAGATAGTCAAGCATTTTTGGTCTAATCTGGGGGTGGTCTTCAAAGGAGCCTCTCTGTTCGATTATGCATATTTTAATCTTGGATGCTTTTTTATTAATTTAGTTTTTTATGTGTTTATTTATGTGTCTTTTTTTTTTTGTTTGGTAGGATACATGTATAGGATTATGGATTTTAGATTATAGAACATTACATTATCAGTTAGTAAAAAATGTTTTATTATACAAGCCGATATACACAATGGAGATACAGACCTAGTACATGGAGATGAATTCCACAGATGGGACTGCTGATTGGCACACCATTCACTAGGAGACACCTTCTTTTCAGAAAGTCGATGTCTGTTGAAGAGCCGGGTTTGGAATCTTTTTTTGGTTTTATCGTTTTGATGCCTATTGTGAATTGTTTTTTGTAAGTAGCTTTTCTTTGTGTTTTTTATTTTATTTTTATTTATTTTTTTTAAATAATTTTTATTGAGGTTCATAAATAGGTTTACAAACAATTATCATTTGAAACAAGATACAAATCATAGTACTACAACATTTTACAGTACGTATCCAAAATAAACATATAAGAGCTGCATCTATTTCCATAGAATCTTGAGCTGAGTACAGGAGCATATCAAATATCCTAACATATGTTTACAATCCAATTTGTTGTTGTAGCCTAGTATCTAACAATCAAAAGAAAAAGAAAAAAAGAAGGAACCTCAGATTTTCACTTTTTCTTTTCTTTTCCTTAGAAGTAGTTCCCTTAATGAGCTTTTAGGACCTCCTGGGCCCAGTTCTTTACACAAGTGTTGCATAGGGAAAAGCAGTAACATAATAAACAACAGTGAACACTAAACATAAACAACCTGCTAATATGAGGACGAAAAAACGTCACAGGGATGTTACAATTATTGCATAACTTATCAGGTTGCTGCCTGAATAAATATAAGTAATATTATACTAAAACTGTGTGAAGGGACATTTTCCCGCAGTGAAAAGAAGAATAACATATAAGTCTTTTATAGCGGGGGAAGATAGATATTGAAGTAGAAGTAGAACTACTGTGTGGTTTAAAGTTTATATATGTAGATTCCTTATTATAAAAATGCACAGTTATGTAATATAAAGCAAGGATATAAGGTTCAAACTTCAATACATAAGAAAAAATATGATTACATTTGCGGTATTTATCTAGGAAACCGCATTAAAACACGTCAAGCATATTTACGGATGCCTGAGTGTATTGGTGGTAGGGGGGAGCTATATATATATAAATATAACAAACAAGAGTAGGAATTGGTTATGGAAACAACAGAAATATTATTATATTATACAATACCTCTGGGGCGCACGGTTGGCACACAGTGATATAGTGGGAGTGACAACTAAGTATGGTCTAGACATTATAGCTAGTAGTATCAACCTCACGGGGGGAGCTATATATATAAATATAACAAACAAGAGTAGGAATTGGTTATGGAAACAACAGAAATATTATTATACTATACAATGCCTCTGGGGCGCACGGTTGGCACACAGTGGTATGGTGGGAGTGACAACTAAGTATGGTCTAGACATTATAGCTAGTAGTATCGACCTTGCTTAAAAATTATCTCTAAGCTGGAGTAATGTAATTATATATATGGCGTATATTAGCTCACAAAAGGTTGCCGGAAGTTACTTTAAATAGTCAAACCATGGTGGGGTGGAAAACAGCATAAATATATGCAAAACTTAAATTTGTGGATTGTGGGGGGGGGAATGAGAGGTGGCAATATAAGTAATTAGCTTGGGACGTTAGACAGGTGACTGATATGGGTTACTATGGAGGCTATAAATATCATTACTATAACATAAGTATACTGCTGAAACAAGCAAATAAAATACAAAGCGCTGCCTCAGCCGCTGACAGCCCCTTCACTCTAATCTTAGGGAAAGCAGTATTAGAAGTAATATATATAACTTCCTCAATTCTATATAGGTTATAACAAGTGATGTTAAAAGTATGTGAAAACTATTCATTAATTAGCTATGTTGAGCTTAAGCACAAATATTAGGAGGCCAAACAAATACTCCCAGAGTATGCACGTTGTATTCATATTATTGAAGATTTAGTTTGAGAGATCATATACTATACCACCCCGCCACGTGGGCATGGGCCCTATGCCCCACAGCAAGGCAAACTACAGTTTTAGACAGATATGCATACAGGTGATATATATAATAATAAGCTAGACAAACATGCATCAGAGCAATTTCCATCATAAGGATTTGAGATATTTTATGAGACACTTAGATGCCATAATTATGGATATTATGGTCCCAAAGGCAAGATATGGGGGTACAAAGAGTATTAAGCACAAAACATTGTGGTGAACAAAATTATAATGAAACATGACTCCCCTCTAGCGGTGGAAATGGCTATTGCATCCCATACCTAGAAATATTATTTGAAAACCAAATTCTGCACTATAACTTGTTTTACATATAACTTGATTTATAAAGAAACAACCTAGATCAAAGGGACTGTCCTGTACTGACCAGGGAGCTAATACATCCGGCATTGTTTCCATCATAAAAAGACCCCAATGCTAAAAGATATCTGCAAATTAATACCAGGATACAATAATGCTAATGCATAAAGTGTTAGCCCAAATGAGGGCAAAAAGTTCGCCATCTAGCCGTAAGCTTAGGATAGAGAGTCTTAGAGATGTAAAAAAGTTCACCACAGTAACTTATCACAGTCACACAACATTATGAGTACATCAGATCTGAGGGGATTTGAGCTGACCTCAATGGCGTAGCAAGGGAGATTCCAGTTATCCCACACCACATTTGTCTAACTTGCTCTGAGAGGCGAGAGATAGTCTCCCGGTGAAGACAAATACTGTACGGCCTGCAGGAAGAGAAAAGTCATCTGCCCTGGAGCAGGACACCAGGGTCCCCAGAAAAGAAACGGACCCTCTCTCACTAGAGTAAGTAACGCTGTCTCCCAGCGTCAGCGCTATCGGCTTATTCATAGGATGGAGCGGGCTAGGAGTCACCTGCATATCCTTCTGGGCTGCCGGATCTTTCATTGTAGTAAGCGCCCCTAAGCTCCGCGGGGTGTCCGCAGAGCCGACAGGAACAGAGGGCTGAAGTGCCACCAGTAGATGCTTGTCTTTGCCCATTAACGGTAGAGGAAGTGAACCCTTCCGAATCCCCTGCCTCTCCGCTCTCCTGGGCTTCTGTTTTGGCGGTAAAGAGAAGTGGTCGAGTAGCGATGTTATGTCCTCGGCCAGGCTCACAAAATGCCTCTCCAACATTTGTTGAGTGCGTTGCTCCCATGCCTGCAGAGCCTCCATGATAGTTGCGCTAATGAAGGCGTAGTACAGGGACTCCACGTGGCGTATCTGATCAGAATATAACAATGAGACAGTCTCGATAAAACTTTTCTTTCATCTCTGTTAGCGTAGACCAGTTAGTGTTCCTGGTTTGTTAGACATTAAAAGATGTTCAGGCTTTTTAAATATAAATTTGCCCTAGATTTTGTGTCCAAAAGCTTGGAGCTTCACATAAACACGTCTGGTTTCTTTAGTGGCCAGCTCCGCCACCTTCTTTGTGTTTTTTGTTGTTGTTATAATTCCATTAGCAAGAATGCTTCTAGTTAAAGCTATGATGGTTTCAGCAGCATACGCACATATGCTAATTGTAACTATAGCATCAGGGTTCAAACGCCATGCCTGCTCAGAGAGCTGGTTTAAGTGTGGATTGCATCAGTGAAGCCTTTTATCATACAAGCCACTACTGACTCTCTGAGAAGGTGTGGTGTTTTAATGCTGGGGCACTCAAAGCATATGAGCGTATGTCGCTGAAAAATAGAAATACATTTTTACTAGGATCATTTTTGCTAATGTAAGTGTACAGTAAAATTGTTTTTATTCAAAATTGAAATGCCCAATTGTACATTTAA
The DNA here is from genome assembly GCF_027579735.1 of Bombina bombina. Classification (NCBI taxonomy): domain Eukaryota; kingdom Metazoa; phylum Chordata; class Amphibia; order Anura; family Bombinatoridae; genus Bombina; species Bombina bombina. The sequence continues at coordinate 746,485,919 of NC_069501.1, read as the reverse complement.
ATTTTGACCTTTCTATCCCTTTAATTATGCTTTGTACTTTTCATAATTTGAAAGCTTGATCTGAGCTATGAACCAAGAAATGCTGCTTGATACTTGCAAAAATTGGGCTTTTAAGTGGTCGAAATCAGTAAATTAGATAAATCCAAACATGAAGTAAAAAGCTGGTAGAAAGGTGTTTTCTGATCGACTGGTATACAGTTGTCAGATTCTATTAGTGCAAAGGATTAATAAGTTAAGGCAGTGCAAAACCACTGGGATATATAATGGCTTCTGAATGGATTGAAAAGACCTTGAAAGCTACCCACAAGCCCATGCAAGACACTAACACAGCTCTCTAACAGATTGAAATTTACATTTTTTTGTAATGTCTGTTAATACTTTCTCTTTTCATATTTACTTCACTGTATTACATAAATGGAATCTTTGGGCTACTGAAGGCAACAATAACTCAGCTTTGAGTGACATGGTTGTCTAGCAGTGGTGCAGTGGTGAAGAGAGACTGATCTGATGGGTGAACTCTGTAACATCACTCATTACATTACCTGGGACTTCTGAGGGCTCTCTGCCCCTATTCTCTTTATAACCTGCTTATTTACAGTAAGCCAGATAGCACCTGGTAGCAGAATTTATTCTTAATAAATTCAGTGCTTTCACTACATTACATGGGACTCTCAACTCTCCCTGCCAAGCTAACCAAACATGGTAGATGCTTTTGCTGCTTATAGCTCTGCATGGGATTGCTTTCTGGTGATGGGGGGGCTGCTTCCACATTGATGCCCCTTCACCACCGCTATACAAACAAGTAAGTACCCTAAAGGGGGATTTATATAAAAAAGGGGGAAAGCGGTACAAATTACATTTGTAAATTAAAATTTAGGGGGGGGATATAAAAAATATAAGGGTATGGTACTCCCTGTTGGTAAATACAACAGCATGTACTGTATCACATGTATGAACAACATTAAGGCTGTAGATGGGGCTGTTCAGTTTAGATTACTAATTGTTTATATCTGTGAACTTGTTCATTCACTAACAGGAAGTAAGTTGTGTTCTTTTTCTCTATTGTTTCTCCTCTATGTGTGCTGACTACTGTTTTACAAGTGATTGGTGTGTTCTAAATGCTGCTGTTGCATCTGTACAAGTAAAGCCTAATGCAGTATTCCTACAAGCTTCCAGTATCTTTTTTGATACATAACCAACAGGTTATGGGTCCAGACACTAAAAACTACAAGTCAGTAAGTGTTGCATCTATGATCTAAGTAAATACTGTGTGAGGAAATAAGAGCTGCATCCAATTTACTGAAAGATGGCAAGTGGTTCAGATTTGAAATATGCAATAGCAAAGCTAAACAATACCAACTACCAGCTGTGGAAGTTTAAGCTTGAAATGTTGTTATCCAAAGATGACTTATGGGAGGTGCTGGATACAAACAGACCCACTGAAAACCCAGAAGAATGGGACACGAAAAACAGGCAAGCAAAAGCAGTTATAAGCTTGTTAGTGGAGGATGATCAATTTATTCATACAAGAAAAGAAAACACAGCTAAAGATATGTGGACTGCACTACAAAAAACTTCATGAGCGTTCAAATTTAAATAGTAAACTATATTTGCTGTGCAGACTGTATAAGATGAGGCTGGAAAAAGGCCAGGAAATGTGTGAACATGTGAATGCTATGCTAGAGATTGTGGAACAGCTATGTGCAATTGGAGAAGAAATTAAAGACAACCATGAGGTAGCATTGTTACTATGCAGCCTTCCAGAGTCATATGGTACCCTTATCAATGCTCTAGAAACTAGACCTAAGCCAAAATTAACACTAGAATATGCTAAGGGAAAAATGAATTGATGAATACAATAGAAGAAAGGAAAACATGCATAGTGAAGAAAATGACAGATCAGAGGTAGCACTTAGAAGGCACTAAGCAAAATAGAGAAACCAGAGTGTGTTTACACTGCAAAAAGGATGGTCACCTGAAAAAGAACTGCCCAATCTGAAAAGCTGAGCAGCGAAGGTTAGAGCCACCCACAAGAGAAAGAGCTAAGGAAGCCACAAAGGAAACTGCAGCTGCATCATGGAGCGGTAGCTTTAAAGTGACTTAGAATAATAAACCACACGGATGGTGCATTGACTCAGGGGCAACTAGTCACATGAAAAGTGATGAGACATTCTTCACAGAAATTGATTTCAAGGCAAAAGATAAAGTCTTCCTAGCAAATGGGAAAAGTATTACAGCGGAAGGCAATAGTTCCTGAATTGCATCACACCATCAGGAGGTAAGCAAAGCATCCTAGTAAAGAATGTTCTGTACGTCCCAAGTTTAGAAGGAAGCCTCCTATCAGTGAAAACTCTTACTAGCAATGGATCCACAGTCCAGTTCCAAGGCAATGAATGAACAATTCAAAACAGGAGACAAATCCTAGCAAAAGGAAGGTTGAATGAACACCTGTACAAATTCATCACTGAAAGGGAGCAAGCCAAAACAACCATACATAATCCACACAACAAATGTATCCACCTGTGGCACAGACGATTAGGGCATTGAAACCTAGAAGCCATAAAGAAACTTGAAAAGGGAGGTTTATCAGAAGACATAATAATATTGCTTTGCCACATGCTCATGAAGTGCACATGTTGTATCAAAGCAAAGGCCACATGTACCCCACTTCCACAAGCCAGTCAAAGAAAAACCTGTCACCCTATGGAACTCATACACAGTGACGTGTGTGGATCAATGAAAACACCCACACCTTGCGGGAACAGATATTTACTGACCTTCATTGTCGATTATTCCAGGTACACATAAACATATCTGATGAAGCACAAAAGCGAGACATCAGAGAAACTTCAAGAATTTATAACTACATTCAGCAACAAATTTCAATGGAAACCAGGAATAATACGTACCGACAATGGAGGGGAATATATGAGTAGGGCATTGAAGTCATACCTAAAGGAACAACGTATTGTACACCAAACAACTGTACCATACACTCCTGAGCAAATTGGTGTTGCAGAAAGGAAAAAATTGCACCCTCAGAGAAATGGCCAGATGCATGCTTTCAGATGCCAATTTACCTAGCCAGTACTGGGGTGAAGCAATAATGACTGCAACATACCTACAGAATAGGCTACCATCAAAAACTATTGAAAGCACCCCATATGAAATGTGGAATGGATCAAAACCTAGTATGGGGCATATAAGAGTGTTCGGATGTAAAGCATACTCCTATGTTCCAAGTGAGAAATGCTCCAAATTAGAGAACACAGCCATAGAAGGCATTCTGGTGAGCTACAGTGAACAAAGTAAGGGATATAGAATCCTTCACCCAAAGTCTAACAAGATCTCAATAATCCACAGTGTTTATTTTGATGAAAGACAAACATCAGAAAAAATGTCCCTCGAAAGCCATGAAGAGAAATTGTCCACTGAAGCAGCAAGAGATGCTGACCAAAGTGAAGCTGTGCAGGAATCAGAACAAGAAGTGAAGCTTACAATAGAAAAATTAGCTACTCACAAATCAGTAGAACCCACTGAACAACCAGAAAATTGACTCGGGTGACGAAAGGGATACCACCCCCATAAGTTGTCATACATCGCTAAAACACATGGAACACTCGAACCAACATCCTGGGAAGATATAGAAAAAATGCCAAAAAGGCAAGCCAATCAATGGAGAAAGGCAGCCGAAGAAGAAATAAAATCAGAAAATATACAGGTAATAAGGGAGGCGCTAAGAAAAGCCAAAGGTATCAAGCACTTAAAATTTAATAAAAACACATAAGCATACAATAACATATGTATAGGGGACGTCTCCCCAAAACGAAATACTAATAAATAAAAACTAAAATACTAAAAGATGCAATTGATAAAACTTCCACAGATTTAAAACCATATAATTTGTATAGAGCAGTCCCAATCAGTTCGTTTTAGTAGGGTCAGATAGAAATGTCTTTACTCCATATAAAATGTAACTGGGTCTGTGGTCAGCGTCTCACTAGTCAAATACCACCAAGCTGCCAAATTGATAGAGCAATAGCTGCCAAACAGTGTAAGTGGATAATAATATACTTGCAATTCCAAAGTTCTCTTACTGTGTAAGATATCACTTTAGCAGAACATTCAGCCGTGTACTTTACCAGATCCTTATCCGTGAAGTAGATGTCTTTTCCCCTCGCCCGGTATTCACCTCGAGCGGGGCCGACTGAAACTTTCCGGCGTCTGACGTCACTGAAAGATGTTCCGGTTAGGAGAAGAAGCCGATTCCTGCGCTTACTTCTATGACCTGTAGTCACGGTCCTCTCAGATGAGCCCTGCACTTAGTGCTTATAGCACGCAAGGGATTGGATACTGGGCAAAGTGAAGGATATCCCAGAAATGCTGCCAAACACAAGTCCTACAAATGATTTACTCCTATTTAGGAGAAGATAGTTCCAAAATGTATAACCCGGGTTATTAAGTAGGAATCAAAAGATATGTAGATTGTTGTCACAGAAATAAAAACAACAACACTGCCAACACATACGACGCGTTTCGCCCTCCTATTTCTTGATAAAGCCCATAGGAGGGCGAAACGCGTCGTATGTGTTGGCAGTGTTGTTGTTTTTATTTCTGTGACAACAATCTACATATCTTTTGATTCCTACTTAATAACCCGGGTTATACATTTTGGAACTATCTTCTCCTAAATAGGAGTAAATCATTTGTAGGACTTGTGTTTGGCAGCATTTCTGGGATATCCTTCACTTTGCCCAGTATCCAATCCCTTGCGTGCTATAAGCACTAAGTGCAGGGCTCATCTGAGAGGACCGTGACTACAGGTCATAGAAGTAAGCGCAGGAATCGGCTTCTTCTCCTAACCGGAACATCTTTCAGTGACGTCAGACGCCGGAAAGTTTCAGTCGGCCCCGCTCGAGGTGAATACCGGGCGAGGGGAAAAGACATCTACTTCACGGATAAGGATCTGGTAAAGTACACGGCTGAATGTTCTGCTAAAGTGATATCTTACACAGTAAGAGAACTTTGGAATTGCAAGTATATTATTATCCACTTACACTGTTTGGCAGCTATTGCTCTATCAATTTGGCAGCTTGGTGGTATTTGACTAGTGAGACGCTGACCACAGACCCAGTTACATTTTATATGGAGTAAAGACATTTCTATCTGACCCTACTAAAACGAACTGATTGGGACTGCTCTATACAAATTATATGGTTTTAAATCTGTGGAAGTTTTATCAATTGCATCTTTTAGTATTTTAGTTTTTATTTATTAGTATTTCGTTTTGGGGAGACGTCCCCTATACATATGTTATTGTATGCTTATGTGTTTTTATTAAATTTTAAGTGCTTGATACCTTTGGCTTTTCTTAGCGCCTCCCATATTACCTGTATATTTTCTCTCTTATTTTAGACAACTGTAGGGATATTTGTCTTTTTAAGGGGGTGTTTGGTTATCGATTTGGCCTAGCGCACCTTTCTCTCCCCTTTATTTTACATTAAAGAAATAAAATCACTTCAGGAAAATAAAACCTGGACACTCACTAAGCTTCCCCCTGGTCGCAAAACTATAGGAAGCAAATGGACTTTTAAAGTAAAATACGATGCAGAAGGAAATATCCACAGATACAAGGCAAGATTATTTGCAAAGGGATACTCAGAGAAATTTGAAGATTATGATGAAACCTTCGCTCCAGTTGTAAAGCACTCCACCATCAGAGCGCTCCTTAGCATTGCAGCCGGAAAGGGAATGCAAGTGAGGCACCTGGAAGTCAAAACTGCTTTCCTTTATGGAGACATCAAGGAGGATCTCCACATGGAACAGCCACCTGGATTTGAGAAGGGACAGAACCTTGTATGTAAACTTCAAAAGAGCATCTATTGACTAAAGCAAGCTGCGAGAATGTGGACTGAAAAAGTGAACAAAGTACTCATGAAAGAAGGATTCTCAAGAAGCAAAGCAGATCCATGTTTATATTCAAGACATCAAGAAAACAAATGGATATACATCCTAATTTATGTTGATGACATCATAACTTGTTTTGAACAAGAAGGCTATTACGACTGAATAGTTCACATATTGAAACATAGCTTTGAGATTAAAAAACTAGGGAACATCACTCATTATTTAGGAATTCAAATAGAGAGGGAAGAGGATGGAAGCTATCTTCTTAACCAAAGTCATAAAATTACAGAAATATCAGAGTAGTTTCACATGCAAGATGCAAAAGAAGTGAAAAACACCTATGGACCAGATTACCTTAAAAAACAACGGAATAGAAAACTTGTTACCCAATAATGACAATTACCGCAAGGGCAATTGGAAAATTGCTCTACATTGCCACCGTGACAAGACCAGAAATGCTGCAGCAGTGGGTATACTCTGTAGAAAAGTTGCAACACCATGTCAACTTGACTGGAACACCATAAAGAGGGTTATACAGTACCTAAAAGGAACAATTCGGATGAAGCTGTGACTGCCAGCAACATCAAACCCAAAACTAATTGGATATGTTGATGCTGATTGGGCCGGAGATATAACTGACCGCAAGTCTACAAGTGGTTACATCTTCCAGTATGGGGAAGGAACAATAACTTGGTCTAGTCGAAAACAAGTGACTGTTGCACTCTCATCAACTGAAGCAGAATATATAGCAAAAGCACATGCATGTCAAGAAGCAATTTGGATTTGTTAACTTCTACTAGATATGGGACTGGATGTGTCTAAACCATACCAATCCTTGAAGACAACCAAGGGTGTATAAAGTTGACACAATCAGAAAGAGTTAATCCTCGAACCAAGCACATTGATGTAAAATATCATTTGCTCAAGGACATGCAAGAACAAAGCATTGACATTCAATATTGTCCATTGGAAGAGATGACTGCAGACGCACTCGCTAAACCGTTGCCAAGGGAATGTCATTGTTTTCTTCAAAAGAAATTGAATGTAGTATAATTACGTACATGCCGTTGAGAAGGGGTGTTGGTTTAGATTACCAATTGTTTATATATATGAACTTGTTCATTCACTAACAGGAAGGAAGTTGTCTGTTTTTCTCTATTGTTTCTCCTCTCTGTGTGCTGACTACTGTTTTACAAGTGATTGGTGTGTTCTAAATGCTGCTGTTGCATCTGTACAAGTAAAGCCTAATGCAGTATTCCTACAAGCTTCCAGTGTCTTTTTGATACATAACCAACACTCCCATCTTCCATCTCTTCAGTACCCCCATATGACCTGAGTACCGCCTCTAGGTTGCTGGGAAAGGTGATCAGCTTTGATGGGGGGAGGATTCATACCTTAGCTCTTAGTATGTTTTGTATTTATTTTTCAAAGTAAAAAATGCTGTTTTAATTATTGTTAACCATTTACTTTCTACCACTCAGTTACTTTGTCCCTGTATTATATGGAACAATTGTTTAATTCCTTCACTACTCCCCTAACTAAGCTGTTTACATATTCTAGATTGCAGGGAGAGTTGATCCACTTGAATATAAATGGGTTCACACCCTTTGGCACTACCCACTCGCAAGTAGCCCCCAGGCCCTATTCCTCCCTAAGGCACCCCCTCTAATTATGCACATACATGCAGCAGCCATCACTACTTTGTGTACATACCCACTTTATTACATACCCCAAGGAACTCTTAAGCCCTTATGCACATCCTTCACATGCTCTCTACCCCTTATGCACATTAATTGTGTGCATTTTTAGTATATATATATATATAATTGAATGGTGTTGATTGAGGTTAGTTGGATAGATTAGCACTGTTAATAAAAAATGTGATAGTGGTTGTGTCTGGGTAGTCTACGGGTGGATCTAAGGAAAATTCTGTAAATTGGGACATATGATTGTCTCAGTGGGACAGAGGGACAGTTGGGAGGTCTGCATTTGTGTATTAGTGTATTCTGTTTTTAATGTAGTCTATTAGGGGCTCGATTACAAGTGGAGTACAGTTGTGCGCTAGCAATAAGGAGTTTATCGTTGCTCTTTGCGTTCATCGGAAGTAGTGAGCGTATTACAAGTTGAAAGTAAATGGGTTCACTTCGAGCTCTGGTTAACTGTTATGCTTGAATAAAAAGTTGCACAAAATACATAAAAAATACAATTAAAAGTACAGTTACACTCATAAAAACACTGTCTGATAAAAATTATTTAAAACAAAAAATACAATAAACCGTAGCTCAAAGGGCTCAAAGATATGAGGTGTTAGAAAAAAAAGCCTATAAATGGCTTTAACATAGAGATACATACACATGTCTAAATATATATAATGTATACTATACTAAAAGTTCAGCAACTCAGACTTTTTTTTGATACACATAGCAAACATGGTTGCTCTAATTGTATAAATATATCAAAATATCCACAGTATCATGTTTCTCCAAATGATGTAAGCTTTATTCCAGTATCTGGTGCAAAAAATAGCAAGGCTTTGGGCCATACTGTCCTTTGTTAATGGAGAATGATACCTGATGCTGGAATAAAGCTTATTTTCATACTTATAAAAAGCTTTATATCATTTCACAACTGTGCGACAATGGATATTTTCATATGTTTATGCAGTTTAGTTTATAAAACCTACAATCTTCTAGCTAAAGTCTTCATCCTTGTTCCTGGTTAACAATTGTGCAATAGCCCAGTTTCCAGGCCAGGCGATGCAACCAGTATATGTATAAATTAACAAGTACATTTTTCTTTAATCAGTATTGTTTTTATACTCTCAAATACTCAAATTCTGATGATAAAGTGTAAATCTGATAAACTATCACTTGATTTAGTGTTTGATTTTATTAATGTACCAACAAAAATACCGTAACCCCTTTTAAAGTATGTGATCATATTTACCATTTGAAAACATTTCAGCTATAATCTTTACAACCTGAATAAGCTACTTTTATTTTTTTACAGAAAATATTTTCGTTACAGAGAAAAACGTAACTCCATAGCTAAAAATATTATTAAACAAAATAATTTCTATTTTGATTTTGAAATCCTCATATGTTCCCTACAATGAAATAATGAATACCTAAATAATTAAATTCATAATCTCAACTCCAGAGGAAAAATATGTTTACACTATTGATCTCAGCCTCCGAGGGTGAACAAAATGTTAGGTCAAAATGGGGACATGTAGTTTTGTAATTGTTTTTGGAAAGCTTTTTAATAGTTTTGTGGAGCAGATGATTTCAAATGCCAAAAGAGGACTGGGTGTGGTAAGTATTGGTTTAACAAGGGATTCAGTGCTAAATACTTGTTATTGTTAGTAACATTACGGGAAAAAAAGAAATATGCAAATATGATATCTGGCATGTTCATACTAATTCAGTATGTTCAAGAGTTTTGTAAGTCTCATTCTGCATTTGCAAGTATCTGCATGATATGAGTGTTGTTAAAGGGACAGAAAACATCTTGTAATAATAATATATTTTTATGTTGTCTTGCTACAGAATACCATATCAATGTGAAGTAAAGGCTGTTTAAATGTAAACTGAAACTAATGCAGCAGTATCAGTTATGTATTATATTGCTTTGCTATAGAAAAACATATCAGCAAAGTCTAAACATTTTAAGATCAATTCAAACATCTTGTTTGCTGCAATCATTTTTAGTAACTAAACTCCACCGACTACTTGCCTCATGTAGAGGAGCTGATCTGAGCATGAGTCTGCAGCTAACAAGACTACCCACTGACATAGTGTTAGTGTAAACTACATTGCAGTATTATAGCCAATTAGGGAAAGATTTGTAAAAGGGTTAGCCTTGATAAGTCTGCAGTGTGCTTTTTCATTTATCCAGATTAGAAAAGTCCCATTTTTCATGGCTAAATTACATGAAAATTGAGCAAAATGTATAATTAACATCTAATGCAACATTCTTTTTCTATGCATAACTAAACATTTTATACTAAAATCTCAAGGTGTTCACTGTTCCTTTAAAAATGTTAATACTTAATTCTTACTAACATAAATTCAAGAAGAAAATTAATGATCTTTCAAGATTAGTATATTTGTTGGAGCATAAAAAACACTCCCTGTGCTGTCAATAACATGGTGGGATGTTTCTTCTTTAAAGGGACAGTCAAGTATAAATTAAACTTTCATTATTCAGATAGGACTTTTAATTTTAATCGACTTTCCAATTTACTTTTATCATCAAATTTGCTTTTTTCTCTTGGTATTCTTACTTTAAACTAAACATAGGTAGGCTCATATGCTGATTTCTAAGCCTTTGAGGGCTGCCTCTTATCACATGCTTTTTAAATCTCTTTTCAACACAAAGAGACAGAAAGTACACGTGGGCAATATAGATAACACTGTGTTCAGGCACAGAAAGTTATTTAAGATCTAGCACAATACAATGCTAAATTTAAGACAATAGATAGTAAACCGTCACAGTCATGTGATCAGGGGGCTGGAAGAAGGTTCCTAGATACAAGGTAATCACAGAGGTAAAAAGTGTATTAATATAACTGTGTTGGTTATGCAAAACTGGGGAATGGGTAATAAAGGGATTATCTATCTTTTAAAACAATAACAATTCTATGGTTGACTGTCCCTTTAAGCTAATCTTGTTGGCTGCACCTCTTTTGTGTGAAAGTTAATGCTCTATTGGGGGGAGAGGGGAAAATATTGCCCCCTGCCATCCCTTTCTGCCTTTTCACACCTCTGAACCACCTAGCCATCCCCACATACCAACCAACCTGCTACCAGAATATCCAGTTCTGCCCACTCAATGCCCATGATTCTGCCTCCAACCATTGAACATGCACAGACCTCTGGCGTAATAGGAGTTTGCCATCCCAAATTTTATTTTAAGCCCCCCCCCACACACACACACATTTATGGGTTCAAAAGAACTGAATAAAACCAAAACAGCTTTCAATAACAATTACTTCAATATTATAACCTTATAATGGGCTATAGGCAATGAAACATGAGTGCACAACACTCTAAACATAGTGCAACATTCTTACATCTTATCATCATCTTATAATCTTAATATTAATTACTAGGATATTTAAATTATATTTTAGAAAAATATTTATTACAATTAATATGCTATTGAATGTATTCAGTTGATAAAGGGACAGTCTACACCTTAGTCATCTTAAAGTCTTACCTTAGATTAAATAGTCTCCTGCACCTTTTCTATATCATGCAGCAGGAACAGTAAACTGTTATTTTAAAATGAATATTGTTCTGGTCACTTTGAAACAGTTGCCAAGCTCCACCCAATGATGACATCACAATCTGGACTGCATAATAGGTTCACTAGTTACAAAAGGCTCACTTGTTGGATTCAACAGACTGTCAATGCTATTTAGCAGAGTGCCTAGATGCAGCCCAAATTGTGATGTCATCAGTGGGCAGAGCTTGGCAGTAATTTCAACGTGGCCAGAAACAATCATTTTAAAATAACTTATTTACTGTTCCTGCTGCATGATACAGAAAGGTGCAGGAGGCTATTTGCAGCTTAATCTAAGGTAAGACTTTAAGATGACTAAGGTATAGACTGTCCCTTAAGTTTCCCTGTATTGTGTATTATGAATAGACTGTGGTAAGGGAGTAGCAGATTAAGACAAACCTATACATAATTATACTATCCTTTCCATCAGAAATTATACAACTAGAGTTAAGATAGCAACTGTAGATACCTATACATATTACAAGTTAAATTCAGCCTTAGCTGTGTAATTTTGTCCTTATAGTCTTTTGCTGCTTCATGTGGCTGATTAGCACTTGAAGATGATCACTTGTACAATCATATTCTAAGCATATGTAAAAGGAAAAGTTGTTTCACCTAGGTGAAGTTAAAAGGACAAGAAAGTTTTTTTTTTAATCTGCTGCATAGGAGGGAGGGAGGACATTTTATTATGCTGTCAGGTAGTAGCGGTCGTTACCTGGTATGTGTGCTGTCATATCGATTGCGTCATTTTTTTAATGCAACTGACAATATGTGTGCACAATAATTTGTCATTCTTCACACAAATCGGAGTGTATCATTGGTCATCATATTCACACTTTTCATGCTGTGTCGTCATTATTTAAAGGGACCGTCTACTTGAAAATTGTTATTGTTTAAAAAGATATGTAATCCCTTTATTACCCAATACTCAGTAGTGCATAACCAACACTGTCAAATTAATATATTTTATTACCAGTGATTACCTTGTATCTAAGCCTCAGCAGACTATTCCTTATTTCAGTGATTTTTTTTAAAAGCTTTTTACAATCTTGCATGTTATACAATCAATGCTGGTTCTTGTGAACAGAATATCATTTTTCACCGGAGTAGGCACTATGTTATCTATAATATGGCACACATGAACTAGCACTGTCTGGCTGTAGTGCAAGATTGTAAAAAGCTAAAAAAAAGCACTGAGATAAGGGGCAGCCTGCAGGGGATTAGAAATGCAATCTCAGAGGCTATAAAGGTTATTAATATAAAAATGCTGGTTATGCAAAGCTGGGGAATGAGTGGTAAATGTGTTATCTATTTTTTTAAACAAAAAAAAATAAAGTAGACTGTACCTTTAAGGTGATGCCAAAATCCATTGTACAACTAAAATTCTGTTGCTGAGCTTTGCCGGTTTAATGGATCTATTTAGCCTGAACTTGCCATACCATGTTATAGACAAAGTTATAGGCGAGCATTATTGCATTTAGAAAATACTCTAATGTATTTGATCATTTTCTTATTACAGCTTGACGTCCCTTTTACTATTTCTACATCATATTAATAATAAGCCTCATACAAGGCTTACCAAATTAATTAAGGATGGAAATTAAAAGACCTTCTAGTCCAGTCAAAATGAGGTAAATTGAGTGAAGTTAAACCTGTTTTGGCACTTGTGTGATAGAGAAAAAAAAGTGTTGCTCCTTATGCTTCAGGCAAAGACATTGGCACATAACTTCTAAATAGAACTATTGATGTTTTAATAGGTCCATTCCATGTGATAGGCGATTCACTGGCACTGTCAAGGACTAGATGAATTATAACAATGTTTACTCTTAAGGACAAACCAACCTAAGCAGCCTGGTTCCTGTTGTTTTAAACATACACTAGAAATCTGCCCTTTTAATGGATAAAAGCGTCTTTCAGTGCTTTATTTACATTAAAAACATTGAAGGTTAATCAGCACAAGTATAATTAAGTGAACAGTTGTCTTATTCTTAAATGTTGTGTGGTTGTATACAGATCTCTCTTTATTTTACTTGCAGCTATTAAAAGTCTACATTTAACCCAGAGGATCACTAATTCATTTGAGGTTTAAGTTGTGACATAAAATCTAGCGTGAATCACAGAAGAGTTACCATTCTTGTTTTACACCATTACAAAATCGAGAACACATGGCATTGCATTCCTAAGGCATTTTTTTTCTATTTTTCTTAAGAGAAAGAGGGACATTAGGAGATAAGGCTAGACTAAGGCCAGGAGAGGACTGGAACTTCTAGCCCAGGGGAAAGCACAATACAGTGGGTAGGTAATTAGCTCTGCCCCCTTTTTTTGTTTTTAATTTGATAAACAAGAGAACAAAACACTCATTCACACATAAAATAAGGTTACTTAAAGGGACACTGAACCCAAATTTTTTCTTTTGTGATTCAGATAGAGCATGACATTTTAAGCAACTTTCTAATTTACTCCTATTATCAATTTTTTTGTCATTCTCTTAGTATCTTTATTTGAAATGCAAGCATGTAAGTTTATATGCCGGCCCATTTTTGGTGAACAACCTGGGTTGTTCTTGCTGATTGGTGGAAAAATTCATCCACCAATAAAAAGTGCTGGCTAGAGTACTGAACCAAAAAAGTCTTCTTTTTCAAATAAAGATAGCAAGAGAACGAAGAAAAATTGATAATAGCAGTAAATTAGAAAGTTACTTAAAATTGCTTAAAATTGCATGCTCTGACACAAAAGAAACAATTTGGGTTCAGTGTCCCTTTAACATATCTCAATGAAAGCTAAACCTTACATATACTATGTCACACACACATCTACCTCCTATATCTATTACACAAATTATGTCTCACACAAACACTATGCCGCCACCCCTATGTAAGAAACACACCCCCATGTAGCAAACACACCCCATATGTAACAAACACAACCCCTATGTAACAAACACAACCCCTATGTAAAAAGCACCCAGATATGTAACACATCCCTATGTAACCCCCCCATGTAAAAAACACATCCCCTATGTAAAAAGCACCCAGATATGTAACACATCCCTATGTAAACCTCCCATGTAAAAACACATCCCCTATGTAAAAAGCACCCAGATATGTAACACACCCCTATGTAAACCCCCCATGTAAAAAACACATCCCCTATGTAAAAAAACACCCCCCAACGTAACAAACAATCACACTGGGCCAGATTACAAATAGCATGCTAATTGTTTTTTCACTTACATGCTAACTACACTCAAACTAAAAAAACTGTGTGGCCGCATTAGAGCATGCATTACAAGTTAAAAGTAAAAAGGTAGCACACGAGCAAAAGACGCAAGCACGTTAACTGCAGGACTTTGGATATCGTGACCTCACTAGTTCCTTCTTCATATTGACATTTAGGGGTGCGTTAAAAAAACTAAACTATTAGTTATCTTGTGTGATAACCAGACATTGCACTAGATCAACTACACTAAAGCTGAAGGTACAAGTCCATGGAAATTGCGTTTACCAGAGAAGGGTTACTTATCTGGTAAACACAATTTACCATGGACTTGTAATATCAAGTTTCCCACTAAATTTAGAGTGGACCAGCAATGTTGTGTATTGTGACCCTAGTTATTATTAGTGGGGCACTTGTAAACTGTATCTTACTTACATTATAACATGCGCGCACTCACATTATTATGCCCTACACACCAACACGCACATAATGTCCATTTCTTTTAAAATAAGCATGCAGTTTAACAGATATGACCGATTAAGAGCTCTGATTTATTTTATGATAATTTTATTACACAGCAAACCTAATCATTTGCTGTTTAAAAAAACACTACTTTTAATATACTTGAGCAACAGACACTAGATACCATAAAAACACTAAAGAACAATGAAAAGCAAACAGCTGTATTATGATAGTACATAACATGTACGCAGTATGAGAAAACAAGCATTTATTTTAAGTACATAATAATTTGGGGTGCTGATGATATGTTATAAAACAAAACATATATACCAGATGCAGAGCTAAAAGGGACAGTCTGTTTGAAAAGTTTTACTGTTTAAAAGGATAGATAATCCCTTGAATACCAATTCCCCAAGTTTTGCATAACCAACACTGTTATAGAAATAACATAATTTATGTAAGAACTTACCTGATAAATTAATTTCTTTCATATTGGCAAGAGTCCATGAGCTAGTGACGTATGGGATATACAATCCTACCAGAAGGGACAAAGTTTCCCAAACCTCAAAATGCCTATAAATACACCCCTCACCACACCCACAATTCAGTTTAATGAATAGCCAAGTAGTGGGGTGAAAAAGAATGGAGTAAAAAGCATCAACAAAGGAATGTGGAAATAATTGTGCTTTATACAAAAAAATCATAACCACCATAAAAAAGGGTGGGCCTCATGAACTCTTGCCAATATGAAAGAAATTAATTTATCAGGCAAGTTCTTACATAAATTATGTTTTCTTTCATGTAATTGGTAAGAGTCCATGAGCTAGTGACGTATGGGATATCAAATACCCAAGATGTGGAACTCCACGCAAGAGTCACTAGAGAGGGAGGGATAAAAATAAACAACAGCCATATGCTGAAAAATTAATCCACAACCCAAAATATAAATTATTCTCATGAAGATAAGAAAAACTTAAAACATCAGCAGAAGAATCAAACTGAAACAGCTGCCTGAAGAACTTTTCTACCAAAAACTGCTTCTGAAGAAGCAAATACATCAAAACGGTAGAATTTAGTAAATATATGCAAAGAGGACCAAGTTGCTGCTTTGCAAATCTGATCAACTGAAGTTTCATTCTTAAAAGCCCACAAAGTGGAGACTGATCTAGTAAAATGAGCTGTAATTCTCTGAGGCGGGGCCTGACCCGACTCTAAATAAGTTTGAAGAATCAAAAGCTTTAACCAAGAAGCCAAGGAAATAGCAGAAACCTTTTGACCTTAAAAAGAGTAGAACACAGAGGCGCCAACATGGCCTAATATCGCCAGTAAAATAGGAAACAGCAACACAGATGAGTAGGATACTCACAAACAGAAAGCACCCAGCTGGTGCATGTGTAGCAGGCTGAAACTTTGCAGTGGTCCAGCACACTGTGTCTTTAACACCAAGGCAATTGGATATTCTCAGGAGGCCCAGATATCAGATACCTTAGCAAACTGAACTTTTTCAGTCCTAGCAGATAGATTGCAGTGCATTGTGCATACTGGCTCACATACTATATAGTTTACTAGAACCTTACATGCCTCACTAGCCTGGTAACTGGTCTACATCAAAACGGTAGAATTTAGTAAATGTATGCAAAGAGGACCAAGTTGCTGCTTTGCAAATCTGATCAACTGAAGTTTCATTCTTAAAAGCCCACAAAGTGGAGACTGATCTAGTAAAATGAGCTGTAATTCTCTGAGGCGGGGCCTGTCCCGACTCTAAATAAGCTTGAAGAATCAAAAGCTTTAACCAAGAAGCCAAGGAAATAGCAGAAGCCTTCTAGCCAAAAATAGCTAAAGACATGGATCCAACATAAAATTTGATAATATAAAAATTGCAAGACAAATAAAATGATTAGCATGTTGTAGTAAACGAACAATGCTATATAAATTTGAAGCAGCTGCAATATCAGCCAAAGAAATTGCAGGCCTAAGAAAATTACCTGAATATAAATAGGCTTTCCTTAGATAAGATTCAAGCTTCCTATCTAAAGGATCTTTAAAGGAAGTGCTATCTTCCATAGGAATAGTGGTTCGTTTAGCAAGAGTAGAAATAGCCCCATCAACTTTGGGGATCTTTTCCCAAAACTCTATTGAAATTGCTGGTAAAGGATACAATTTTTTAAACCTTGCAGAAGGATTAAAAGGAGTACCCGGCTTATTCCATTCCTTAGAAATCATATCAGAAATAGCATCAGGAATAGGAAAAACCTCTGGAGTAACCACAGGAGGTTTAAAAACAGAATTTAAATGTTTACTGGTTTTAATATCAAGAGGACTAGCTTCCTCAATATCCAAAGTAATTAACACTTCCTTTAACAAAGAACGCATATACTCCATTTTAAATAAATAAGTAGATTTGTCAGTGTCAATATCTGAGGAAGGATCTTCTGAATCAGATAGATCATCATCAGTGGTGAATAATTCATTATGTTGTCGGTCAATTGAAATTTCATCAACTTTATGAGAAGTTTTAAAAGACCTCTTACGCTTATTAGAAGGCAGACATGCAGACAAAGCTTTCTGAATAGCATCAGTAACAAATTCTTTAAAATTCATAGGTATATCATGTACATTCGAAGTTGAAGGAACTGCAACCGGCAATGTACTATTACTGATGGACACACTATCTGCATGTAAAAGTTTATCATGGTAACTAATACAAATTACATTAGGAGATATAATTTCCACAATTTTACAACAAATGCACTTAGCTTTGGTAGAACCGATGTCAGGCAGCAAAGTTCCAACAGATACTTCTGAGGCAGGATCAGATTTTGACATCTTGCAGAATGTAAAAGAAAAAGCAACATATAAAGCAAAATTATCAATTTCCTTATATGACAGTTTCAGGAATTGGAAAAAATGCAAATAACATAGCCCTCTGATATAGAAAAAGGCAAGAGGCAAACAGCAATGGGGCAAATAAATAATGAAAAAAGTTTGGCGGCAAGTATGAGGCACAACGTAACTTAAAAAAAACAAAACATTTTGGCGCCAACCATGTCCGGAAATGACACACTTGCGTCACTAACGACGCAACCTTGTGTGAAACCTCTGCATCAATTACGACGCCGGAAATGACAAACTTGCGTCAACGGACGTGCCTTTCCCGCCAAAAAATTCTCGCACCAAGAATGCCGCAATAAAGTGTAGCATTTGGTGCACCCGCAAGCCTAAGTCAGCCCGCAATTTGAAACAAAGTAGTCCATTGAAAAAAAGACTAAACCCCAAGGTAAGAAAAAAATATTTATTAATATTAATTTTCCCCAAAAATGAAACTGACAATCTGCAAAAGGAAAGACATGAACCTGACTCATGGCAAATATAAGTACAATACATACAGTATATTTAGAACTTTATATAAATGCATAAAGTGCCAAAACCATAGCTGAGGTGTCTTAAGTAATAAAAACATACTTACCCAAAGACACCCATCCACATATAGCAGATAGCCAAACCAGTACTGAAACAGTTATAAGTAGAGGTAATGGTATATGAGAGTATATTGTCGATCTGAAAAGGGAGGTAGGAGATGAATCTCTATGACCGATAACAGAGAACCTATGAAAAAGACCCCCGTAGGAAAATCATTGCATACAATAGGTGATACTCTCCACGTCCCTCTGACATTCGCTGTACTCTGAGAGGAATCGGGCTTCAAAATGCTGAGAAGCGTATGTCAACGTAGAAATCGTAGCACAAACTTACTTCACCACCTCCATAGGAGGCAAAGTTTGTAAAACTGAATTGTGGGTGTGGTGAGGGGTGTATTTATAGGCATTTTGAGGTTTGGGAACCTTTGCCCCTCCTGGTAGGAGTGTATATCCCATACGTCACTAGCTCATGGACTCTTGCCAATTACATGAAAGAAATACTTTTTTTACCTCTGTAATTACCTTGTATGTAAGATTCTGCTGACTACCTCCTTATCTCAGATCTTTTGACAGACTTGCATTTCAGGGAATTAGTGCCAACTTTTAAATAACTTCACGAGCGTGAACACAGTGTTATCTATATGAAACACATGAACTAATGCCCTCTAGCTGTGAAAAACTGTCAAATGCAGAGGCGGCCTTCAAGGGCTTAGAAATTCGCATATGAGCCTACCTAGGTTTAGCTTTCAACTAAGAATAATAAAAGAACAAAGCAAATTTGATGATAAAAGTAAATTAGAAAGCTGTTTAAAATTACATTCCCTATCTGAATAATTAAAGTTTATTTTGCTATCCCTTTAATACACTTTTACCTCTGTTTTTACCTTGTATCTTAGCCTCTGCAGACTGCCCCTTATCTCAGTGCTATTTACAAACTTGCATTTTAGCCAACTAGTGATGACTCCTGTATAACTCTATGGGAATGAGCATGCTGTTATCTATATGGCACACATGGACTAGTACTGTCTAACTGTGAAAAATTGTAAAATTAACTGAGATAAAAGACGGCCTTCTAGGGCTTAGAAATTAGCATATAAACCAACCAAGCAAGATAATAAAGCAAATTTGATGATAAAAGTAAATTGAAAAGTTGAAACATGTTGAGAAGAAGTTGAATAGGCAGTGGGGTGGAGATACAGAGTAACTGTGAAATAAGAAAACAATTTGAGGAGGAGATAGAGAGATATCCACCCCTGCATAGCCATGTGTGCTAAATAAATGTAATATGAGATTCCAGTGGGTTCCATCTTACTGTGCATACCACATGCAGTTTCTTTCTCACTGTGTTCTCTGTCTGCAGTTCTCACTAGGATGTCTGACTGACATGATTTGTGCACCTCCTTTTAGGCAAATACAGTCCTTCTAGTATTGAGCAGAAAGAATAAGATTAACCTTGCAAGTCTGAAAATGCACAGTGCAGTGGTAGTGCATCCTCTGCAAGTGCTCACTAAGGAATCCATTTGGTTGGCTCTGCCAGCACCAGCCCTGAATTCACCAGTGATGTTGGCCTAGGGGCCACCCTGCTTCTGTGTCCAGTCCACCTCTGGCTAAAGGTCAGTGACAGGAGGGGACATTACCCCCCTCTATCTCAGCACAATGGGAGTGTAGCTGTAGATTCCGGTGCTAGGATTAAAGTGAGATGGGGAGTTTGGGACAGCAGTCACGATTATTTGTTTTGGGGTCTCCGGATAGACAAGGCTAGGGATAGAATGCAGTGGGGGTTTATTTCAGTGCAAATAATATTTTCTTTTGATTCTTTGCTTTTAATTGTATGCAGTGGCATACATCTAGAACTTTAAATTTGGGCAGCTAACAAAAGTAGTGAAAAAGTTGAAAGATACAAATAATATATGGAGCTGCTGGGCAGCGCATGTGCTGCCCTTCGTACCTCAGTGGGGGTTCAACCCATGCATTTGGAGGTGCATAGCACCCCAAGCAAGCCCATAGAACTGCTACTGGTTGTATGTAACCTTTAGAAGCTGTAAAATAACTTAAATGGACAGTAAAAGCATTGAAATTTCAATATAAATGGGTAAATTTAACAAGCAGCAGATGCTGCTTTCTACGCCCATCGTTTCCGGCTCGTCAGAAACTAAGTTAAGAAGCAGCGGTCCAATATGATTGGGGTGATTGACACCCCCCGCTAGCGGCCGAGGCAGGGGGCGCATTACGCAAGCATTTCACTAGAAATGCTTGTGGGATGTTAAATGCCAACAGCGTATGCTGGGTGGGCTATGTCGGGTGGACATGATTCTCTACAGCGAATGTCCTCCTGGCACTTGGTAAATCTACCCCATTAAAGGTACATTGTACTAAATTTTTTTAATGAATAACATCTTGAGATTTCAAAATTATGGCCGGCATTTATCATATGCCGGACGGACAGTGTTGGCTCATGCCGGGATGGCAAAATGCGGGCAGTGTATTGCAGCAATATGCTGCGCATAATTAAAATTGAACAAGCGTCTGCATGTTTAATGCCACCACCTACTTGCACTAGCTCAATGGCATGCGAGTAGGGATTGTCAATCACCCTGGGGTGAACGTACCTGGGGTGATTTAATCCTGGATAGGAAGCTGTGGTCTGATGACCACTGCCTACTAACTTTAGGTTGCAGCAATAAGCCTCATATATGAACACTGTGATTCTGGAACCGTGAGTTAAAACATTACACATATTGAGAGGCTAGGTCTTAATTACCCATAAGGGGGCCATGAGTTTATTTGACTTCAGTGAAGATGTCGGTGAGGGCTGAAGATAAATTCTGATTGTTTTGTTTCCATAACCCCCGGGAAAAAGTTGGGTCCTTTTTAAGTGAAACCCTTGGGATAAATTTGCAGAACTGCCAGGTGGATTTGTTAGTTTGCAGCTAAACTTAGACTGCTGCTCTTTTTTTTCCTTTTTTATGATCACCTATATTGCAGATGACCTGAACTGCGATCTAAATATGCCTAAGTGAGAGTTAAATAATGTTTATATATCCGGGCTATAACCTGAGAAAAAGGGACTATAAAAATCCCTAGCAAGGATATATCTCAGGAACTGTAATCAATGAGAAAAAAATATATATTTAGCTTGTCAAAAATTAAATTTTCTGGGACAGTAGTATATGTGAACAAAACAAGACCACAAGTTCACTAAAGGCCTCACAACTTATAAAACTTTTAAGTCTTAATAAGTTTCTTCTACATCCCCCCAGGATATTCTAATAAAAAAAGTTTCTTCTGTTTTATAAAAATGTATGAAATGTTATTTTGTAAACTTGGGGGGAAAAGCTACAATGTAGTCAAAGAGCTATAGTAAGTCAAGAAAGTTTTAGACCAAGGATCCTTAATTTCAGAAAAATATATGGGAAAGGTTACTTTGAAGCTATAAAAAAAATAATCTGCTCCCATTTCATATAACACCTCAGTGTGAAGTACCTTTAAACAATAGCAGTAGGACCCTGAATCTTGAGATATTATAAATGATAAATAGTGCAGAAAGGTTATTAGCTCTCAAAACTTTAAAGAAACCAATATTCCTAAGCCATAAATGGAATAGTAATGGCCTTATTTTCAGAATAAGAGAAATTTAAAATCTATATTGTTGTAAAAGGCTTGATCAATATAATAATGCAATAACTGGAGTATACTGTTATAGCAATTAGAGTGTTAAAGGGACACTTAATGCATTTTTTTTCTTTAATGATTCAGATAGAGCATGATATTTTAGGCAACTTTCTAATTTACTCCTATTATCATTTTTTTTCTGTTCTCTTTCTATCTTTATTTAAAAAGCAGGAATGTGATCCATAGGAGCAAGCCCTTTTTTGCTTGAGAACCTTGGTTATGCTTGCTTATTGGTGGGTAAATGTCAGCCTCCAAGCTCTAAGCAAGCGCTATCCATGGTGCTAAACCTAAAATGGGCTGGCTGCTAAGATTTACATTCATGATTTTCAAATAAAGATAGCAAGAGAACGAAGAAAATTGATAATAGGAGTAAATTGGAAAGTTGCTAAAAATTGCATGCGCCATCTGAATCATGAAAAAAAAAATTGGGTTCAGTGTCCCTTTAAGTATATTTTGTAAAAATGGTTTATTCTAGTAATTAAAAAAGGACACTGTCTGTATATCTATTTATTACCTATTTAATAGGATTCAGATCTTGTATAGTGAAGGTTGCTGGTTAAAGCAACCAAATGAATAAGACATACTAATTGTGGTTGTTAATGCTTCTGCTATATACTAAATTAATCTAAAAGGGAAAAGATTAGAAAAGGTAGAACGTTGAGATAAAATTATTAATTATTGTTTAATCTTTACATCAGCCTTAAATCACAATGGATCATATTATAGACTGATTTGATTCCTAGGAAAATTGCTGGTCATAAAACCCCCACATAACTCCCCTCCACACTCCCCTTTGCCACACCTTGTATTTTATTACCAATCATTTCACCCCTTTCTTTTTAGCAACACAAGTGGGGGGGGGGTCTTTTTCGTATTTTGAATTATACACATAGATAAATATTTATCACAATCTAAAAATAAATTTCCAGCAATGGCTTCTAGGAAGATATAAAACTACTAAAGGAAGCAATGAAATCATATCAGAATCTATTAATGAGAGTATCAATCAGATAGACACACAAATGCTGGTTAAGACCATCTCAGATATTTTTATACCACATTTTGACCAGATCAAAAAAAGAGATATCTGGCTTAGCTAATGAAGTTAGACAATTCGCAAAAAGACTCACTGAGGCAGAACAGCGAATATCTGATGTAAACGATAATGTTATTAGATATGAGACAAAAATTAACAGTATGGAAAAAAATGATGACAGCCTTCAACAGAAAGTAGGTTAGAGAATTGCGCATGTAGGAATAATATTAAAGTAATAGGACTTCCAGAAAGTACACAACACAAAGATTTAAATGTATTTATATCAGAAACTTTACCTAAGCTTCCGGAGATGCCCTCTACTGACACTCCTTTTATAATCGAAAGAGCTCACAGAATAGGTCCTTTGAGAGAAAACAGACATAGTGATAGGCCTAGGCCCATTATTGCTAAATTTCTTAACTTTCAAGATAAGATAAAATTTTTACAGTATTACAGGAAGAAGAAAGAAAGAAATATAGAAGGTAAAATAATTCTTATATTTCAAGACTTCTCTGCAGAAGTGACAAATAAAAGAAAAGGCATGTCACCAATATGCTCTACGCTGGTCAACAAAGGTTTTAATGCTACTTTAATATACCCAGCCCGAATTCTTGTACAGGGAGATGAAGAGGTTAAAATCCTAGAAAATATTAAAGAAGCAGAGGCATTCATAAGTGAAGTGCTGAAATAATGAGGGTTAAAGCTATTCAGACTAATACTCTTGCCGCTAAAAATTGTAAAATAATTGGTCCCTTTGGTATAATGCTATCAAATAGGGAATGTGATGGTTTATCACATCGGGAAGGAGAGATGATTTATTATTTCTTTAAAATAGTTTGGGGCATGTTTTTTTTGTTGGTGTGTGTGTGTCCTTCATCTGATTGAAATATTAGAATTAATATGATCAACCAGTTTCGATGTACCTCCTGGAACGTGGGGGGTATCACTTCCCCAATAAAAAGGAAAGCAATACTTAAACTAAACACTTAAAACTGACATAGCTGGGGGGGGCGGAGCCAACTGCAGTGCTGGCCGGACGTGTCTTGGTGCAGCTCCCGGGCCCAAGATCCTAATTCAGAGGTCTATTCATGTACCACAGCAACCCTTTTATTACCTGAACCTATGTGGATGGACCCAGGAACTGTTATTTTGCTCTTATTTACTTTTTAAGGATCCGGTGAGACTGCACCGATTTACTGCTACTGGCCTATACTGTGGAGCTGAGAGGGAAAGCCGCCATATTGAGAACGCTACTCTTTTTTTTTTATGCAGACTTATAACCGTCTACTTAGCATGGCAGCTGAAAATATACTCCTCAAAGTTTCCTCTCCAGCTCGCAACATGGAAATCTCGTCCTGCTTTCTAGTGAAGCTGAGGCTCTTACTTGAGAATCATCATGCTACCTTGGCTGACAAGTTATATGCAGCACCTAGCAGTGATGGTGGCTGTCAACTCCGGCAGCCCGACACCACTGAGCCCATCTTGCCTGAATGGGTGGGGGTGGCGCTAAGGGGCCCCGGCGCTTACCCCCTGTCTGTAACACATCTATGGAGGATCAGGATGGTGGCAGAACAAAAGAGCCAGTTCAACTCTGGACGTCATCCCTCAAACTAGTGCAATCCCACCTGAAGCACTCACGCCAGTCTTGGCGCACGGCCATAGCAGTCGGTCCATGAAGCTACACAGCGCACCTCTAGCTGCAGTTACAGCAACTCCACATGCTCTCCTTCACGCCTTAGAACAACACTCACCAACTCCATTACAAGCTGGCGTAATACTCTGCGCAATCTACTCCCTGTCGAGACTTTGGGACCCTGACGGTATGTTACAAACTGTGAGAGTTCACACATATACTAGCAAGTGTCCATACCTACAGAAACGTGCTAGAACTGGAGTGGGCCAACTGCCAACAAGTTCACGGCTTCTGGAGAGGTGCAAGAGACCTCTCATAAATAGCCCAAAATGTAGCGGATCCTGCCATCACACCGGACATTAAAAACGGGGCACAGTTTGATCTGCCGTTATATCTCGCCTATGAACAGCTCTCCTAAGTTAACTGCGCACAAAGTTCTACAGACACAGATTGCTAATTATCTTTCCGTCTATGTCCCATAAGAAACACTTGTGGTAATAGGGAATAAAGAGACACTCTTTTTCAGTATGGAGAATACTGGCTCTATCTGGGGACATACATTTTTGTGCTTATATTTTTCTTTTTTTATTAGGACCCTGGCTTTAATATGTATTTCATAACAACGCTACGGAATGTCGCAGATGCAAATTCAATCTGCCTAATAAATTAATGTTTGCACTGTTGGCTCTCCCTATGGAACTTTATAACGAGTTTCTAAATGTATGACTATACATATATTCAATATTTTGTTTTATGTTACCTTAAAAAGGGTTGTGTTCAACTGATATAAGAGGTTATGACTGGGATTGATCAGGGAGCTGTTTTATTTTGCATACTCACTCCACACTTTACCTATTTCATTACCCCCTTATATGCTTGCACATAACCTCACTGTTTTTTTATTGCTTTATATATTGGTTAACACTGATAATAGACTGAGGCGACCGTAAAAGTGTATGACCTGACGCTCCTAGCTAGACACCCCTATAACGCTTTTACTAAATGTAGAACTACTTAATTTCGGATTGGAGGCTATTAGGAGCTTCACTACCATTTACTATTGTTTCTAATAGCTGGCCTATACGAATGTGGAATATTGTTTGTGGCCCGCCGTATTGTCTATAATTTTTAATACACCTTACATTTGGAATAGCTCATTATTACCTCCCTGTTTCCCGATTAATATTGATCCCCGCAGTGTGTAGTTTGCTAAGTTCAATTTTTCAATTTTCAGTTTTCAATTTTTTCACTTCATCCCTTAGTATACCTTCGGGCTAATGCCAATGATATTATTACATGGAGGTCGGGCTGCCAACAGCCGAGGCGGCAAGATCCTCCTTACCATCATTTTATCTAGGTGCAAGCCCCTATCTATGTTTGGGGGCTCAGAGACGTGCAACTGCTCATAAATCAAATTGTTTCTTTCAATTCAATGTCCTCAACATAATTATTGTATATATGGCTATCAATGTGTGCATCTTATTTGATATATGCTTACTAATTACATTCAAATTCCCTCCTCCCCCCTATAATAAACCTCTCTGTATGGGAGATTTCACTACGCGGTTTTTCTTGTACATACCGCACCCTAAATATTTTACCATACTTACATATCATACCACATTATTTAAGCGAAAGAAGGGCGCCTTCATTGTAGTTACTGCTTGAAATACTATCTGCCATCCTACTCTAACCACATTCTGTATATTGCATCAGACCTACATACCCTGTTATGGTATTTGAGCATATAAATGACGCCCTTTTTATTAACCTTTGACAACATTTGTTGATGTCGCTTGAAATATAAATTGTCAATTTACTCTGTCTATAGGACCATCTAAAGTACCTACTGTTTGTGTAAAAATGAAAATGAGGTTCCAACCTTCAGTCCAGTATTCCCTCCAATGTGAATCTTGTTTTTCTACATGGAAACAATTTCATTGTAATGTATTATTTCTGTATCTTTTCTGGTTTATCACCTTGCATAAGTTGTATTGCTTTTTCCACAACCTCAATAAAAAAACTTATTTAAAAAAAAACAAACAAACAAAAAAAAACTGACATAGCCCTCATACAGGAGACACAGTTAAAAGGAGAGTAATTAAGTAAAATGAAAACTAGTTGGGTTGGGGGGGTTTGTAACCCCTTGTAAAAGCAGGAAAAGAGGGGTGGCCATTTTAATAAAGAAAACGTTTCAATACTCAATAGGGTCCTGTTATTTAGATCCTGAGGAAAGGTGCATGATTTTAAAGTTGGAAATTAAAGGGTCAAAATTTACTTTATGTAATGTTTATGGCCCTAACGAGCACTCCCCTAAATTTCTTGTCAAATCTTCAAGTTCAATTATTGTAAAAAGCAGAAGGCATTCTTATTATAGGTGGGGATTTTAACATGGTTTTTCAGGAACCACTAGATAGGTTTAGACAATGAACATCCCTTTAGAAAGATAAACTAGAGGCTAACCTCCTCAAAAAATATATGTATAATTTAAGCCTAAAGGATATATGGAGAGATAGCCACCCAGTAGGGACTATACCTGTGTCTCTAAGACATATAAAACCTTCTCAAGGAGCAACATGTTTTTGCTCTCAGAAAAACTATATTGAATGGATGGAAAGGTATTATTAAAAGAAATAACTATTTCAGATCATGCCCCAATTACCCTAAGCATTCAAACTAAAAATTTTAAATTACCCCTTAAGAGATTTCGATACCCTAGTTATCTGGTCAATGATACAAAATTTAAAAACTTCCTTACTGTGAAATGACAAGTATTCTGTAAATAACCAGGACTACCTAGACAGACCAGAAATTTATTGGGAAGCTTCAAAAGCAGTAATAAGAGAGGAAATTATAGCTTTTATAAGCAAGAATTAAAAAAACAAAGAAATAGGGAGAAGACAATTTTAATTAGACTAACATTAGCATATAATAGATACTTATAGACAACCCCTCTAGAAGGAATTGGCAGTGTTATCTAGAAGCTAAGGAAGCTAGGGACCTATGGTTATTTAATCTCTCCACTCAACAAAAAAATAGAGCTGGTACAAGGTTCTACAGATATGGAAACAAGTCAGGGAAACTTTTAGCGAAATTAGTTAATAGGTCAAGAAGTTCCAACTCTATAGGCACCATAAATAAAGAAGGGATGGTATTGGATAAAACTGAAGTTAGTTTAAAATCATTTGACGATTACTACCAAAAAGTATATAGCTCAAACAAATTAGATCAAGATAATAAAGAAGACTTTTGGTCCAGGCTTAAACTTCCTAATGTAAACAATGATAAGATGAACAAGATCATTGAACCAATCTCAGAAGAAGAGATTAGAAAGGTGATTAAGAAATTAAAGAATAATAAATCTCCAGGGCCAGACTTATTGCCAAATAAATATTATAAAACATTGGCTGATTTTATAACACCCACCTCAAATTCTTTATTTATTTATATTTTTTTGGAAGAGAGATCAATGTCGCCTAACTTTATATAATCTTGGACAACGTTAATTCTTAAACCAAATAAAGACTCTACTATGATGGATTCATACAGACCCATCTCTCTTCTGAACTCAGATTACAAATTGCTGACAGGTATTATGGCAGAGAGACTTCAAATGGTTTTAAAATCAGTAATACATATAGATCAAACTGGGTTGAAAGGAAGAAACTCTGCTTCTAATATTAGGAAAGTTTTTCTAGCATTAGATTATCTTAAAAATCAAGATAAGGTTCCTTCAGTTACTGAAAAACATGACACAGCCATAATATCCCTGAATGCGGAAAAAGCATTTGACTCAGTCGAGTGGGATCTCTGGTTTTCAGAATTAAATAATTAAGTTCGTTAAGAATTTATATAAGTATTCCAATATGGCCCTTTTAATAAATGGTCAAATCTCAAAAAAACTCATTTTAGAAAGAAACACTTGTCAGGGATGTCCTCTTTCTCCTTTGTTATTTGATATTGTAATAGAATCATTGGCTACTGTCCTCAGAGAAAAATACAGGGAATGAGACTGGGTAATTATGAATTTAAAGTGTCTTTATATGCAGATGATTTACTACTATTTGTAAGTAACTTGGAGAAAAATATTCCGTTAATAATGAATATTATATCTACTTTCAGTTCATTTTCTGTTTATAAAATTAACGTTGCTAAATCAGAGATGATGTTATTAAATGACATAAATAAGTCAGAGATGATGTTATTAAATGACATAAATAAGTTTTTCAAGATAGCTCATGAGGGTATAAAATATTTGGAAATTCATATTTCACCACAGGAAGATAGATGGTATGGTTTAAATTATCCACCGTTATTTAAAAAAATACAAAAGAAGATCTTAAGTTCTGGACCAAATTACAATTTACTGCCAACTTGAGTAGTTGTGGAATGGTTATTGGAATCTGCATATTATACAGATATATGAAGTACAGATAAATTTCTTTGCTCTTTATATAATCCAAAATATTTTACATATTCCATGACAGAAGTTACCGGCAGAGATTAAAAAATAAGAAAACAATATACTTTCCTATTTAGGCATGGCAGATTAAAAGCGGAGTGTCCAAATACATGTTGATACAAAGTAACTTAGTTTTTCCAGAAGGTACTAATTCAGCAATATTTAATAACTGGAGTAAAAAAGGCCTACATTTTATGCATCAAATTATAAGCCAAGAAGGAAAACTAGTTAAAACATTTGAAATGCTGAAACAAGATTTTGCCCTACAAAATAAAGATTTATTTGTTTTTTTTACAAGTTAGACACTATGCAAACAAACTTATTAGGAATAATGGTTATGTCAGGATATCCAAGTATCATTAAATAATATATATACATATGTATATTTATCTACACATAGATTTATGATAAGACCAATAACTCATTTTATTTGTAAAATTGTGTGTAAACAAACCCCCTCTCTCTGTTTCAATTAGAAAAGGCAAGTTACTTCAAAGAGAACATCTGTCTCATTACCTAGGTACGGGAAACCCTTGGTTGGTGGAGACATGGTGTCTAGGATTTTTCTTTGAGGCCTAATGAGATTCGTAGGGCAAATTTTTGGCTGAGGAAATGACTGAGTGTCACATATGTATTAAATTGTCCCTGTTGTTTTGAATCCACAAATTCTGGACGTTACGTCTAGAGGAAGATTGGCTCAGCAAAGACCCATGTTTTGCATTGTAACTCTTGGGTTAATTTTTGGAGTGCAGCCTGCATAATTTTAAATACTGTATAGAAATGTGTATTTGTGAACCTAAGAAGCAGTGACTAATAGCAACATATTAGATACGTGTATATGGAACTTAATGAATAAACTGTATGGTAGATGTGAAAATGTTGTTTCAAAATGATAACATTTTTTTTTCATACAAACAGCAAGATGTCCCATGTATGTTAGCCATGAACATGGATCTGTGTATTCAAAAATAGTTGGGAATGTGAAATATGCTGTGTTTGTATGAATATATGACAGGATGTTTGAATGCTGTGATTCTGGGGAGAGAAAATAATTGACAGTGTAATTGTTTATCAATATGATCAATAGAAACATACTGGTATTTCATATTAAAATAATCAGGATGAATAGTATGACATGGTCCAATACAATTGGAACATGTGCCTTGTTGATACTAAAAAATATGGTACATTGAATAAAAATATATAGGAACTGTATTTACTGTTAGCAGTGTTAGGAATAGAAATTGCATTTCTGGTTGTTTGCTGCCCCCTAGGGGATTAAATTGGCATAACAGCCAAACAAATTGATTGTTTAAAACATATGCAAATCCAAGTAGCCAATCAAATGTTTTGACTTGAAGGGCCAATCCATGCTCAGCTCCGTATGGGCGAATCACAGATCAGCTTCCAAAGGGCCTGTCATCCAAATTTCACGATGATTAGAATAAAAAAGGGTGGGACTATATTGCAAAATATAATCCCAAGCAAGAGAGAAAAAGAGGACTCTGGCTGCAAGATTTTTGACTGACAAAACTGCTGCGATCCAGTCTATTATAAAGCAACCTGGGCTTATCTTTTTATCCATCTTGCAAAAATTACCTCTTTCAATTTATGAGGCAAAATTGGATTTACTGGAGAAACTCTGGAAGTTGAAACATTGTTTATTTGGGTGATGTATAACTGTTATTTATCTTTAATATTTTAGACAAAGGTATTCTAAGACTATAGTGCAGTTAGTAATTTTAAAAGGGTACTTTGTATTTTAGCTTGCATTCATAATCCTGTGTGGTTTAAAACTAATATTTTGTTTGCCAAGTAATTTATAACTTTAGCCATATAAATATATTTTAGAATTTACCTTATTGCTGCTAAAGAATTTATTTCATCTTAGATAAATTGGCATATAATCTGTCTGTTTACATGAATAATACATATAACTTCTGGTGTTTTAATTAGAGTTGTATTAAATCAATTATGGCTTAAATAACTTAATTGTACCAGTCTGAATGTTAGTGGCTTATATCTTGGTATCTAATTGTGGTATTTTAATAAAATTCAATTGTGAATATTGTTAATAAATAAGGTAACTTTTATAATCTTTGCATAGCATACTATAATAGTTTAAACGTGTATAGTTTGATTCATATCTGGTTTTCTATAAATATAATTCAATGTGTCTATAAATTTTAACTAATCTATAGAATTTAGGAATTTACATTAATTTTATTGTTTGGTATATGCATTTTTTTATTGGGGGTTTATTTTAAAGAATAATTATTAAATATATTGTATTATAACCCGGCCATATACTGACAGTTATGATTAGGGATGCGAAAAGATTGAAACCCGGATTAAAATGGTTAGGCAGGGAATGTTCTCCATATGTCCTTGGTACAGACTGATGTTAGTTCAAGAAGGCCAGAACAACATGGAAGATTTGTCTAGAAAAAGGAATTCCTATGTTAATGGCATAGAAGTAGACAGAGTTTTTAAAAGATGCTATTAAAAGAGTGGTTAAAACAACATTATCTGAGACACGGAGGAAGGCACACTCGAAACTTCTGTATATAATTTACTATACTCCTAAAAAAGGGGCTGAGTGGGGCAACAGACAATTTAATAAATGTCCAAAATGTAGTCTTTGCACGGCCGACCTACTCCACATGCTTTGGAACTGTCCCATAATTTGACAATTCTGGTTAAAAATAGAATACTGGTTGTATAAAGTATTAAAAAGACCTGATCATCTTGACCTAGAGCAAATGTTTTTGACCAAGAGCAGTTAAATGGGACAAGACTGGAAATGTATTAATATAGTATTAGCCAGGAGGATAATATTAAAAAGTTGGAAAAATGTACAAAAACCTAAATTTGGAGAGTGGAAGAATTTTATTATGAAACAATTAATATGAGAACAATGATGATACACAGGCATATAACAAGCATGAAGTTAATACATTTTTTAATAAATGGGGTACATTTATCCGATCCCTTTCTAATCCCACCAGGAACAGATATTATATCGCTTTAGAAACACAGTATTCACACTTTCTTTATCATCAGGTGAGGAAGGTTTTTTTGTTTGGTTTGGTATTTGTAGGGGAAGAATGGAAAAATTGTACAGTATATATGAAATTTTAAAGGGACAGTCAAGTATAAATTAAACTTTCATTATTCAGATAGGACTTTTAATTTTAATTGACTTTCCAATTTACTTTTATCATCAAATTTGCTTTTTTCTCTTGGTATTCTTAGTTTAAACTAAACATAGGTAGGCTGATATGCTAATTTCTAAGCCTTTGAGGGCTGCCTCTTATCACATGCTTTTTAAATCTCTTTTCAACACAAAGAGACAGAAAGTACACGTGGGCCATATAGATAACACTGTGTACAGGCACAGAAAGTTATTTAAGATATAGCACAATACAATGCTATATTTAACCTCTTAGTGACCAGAGCACTTTTCCATTTTCTGTCCGTTTGGGACCAAGGCTATTTTTACATTTTTGCGGTGTTTGTGTTTAGCTGTAATTTTCTTCTTACTCATTTACTGTACCCACACATATTATATACCGTTTTTCTCGCCATTAAATGGACTTTCTAAAGATACCATTATTTTCATCATATCTTATAATTTACTATAAAAAAAATGATAAAATATGAGGAAAAATGGAAAAAAACACACTTTTTCTAACTTTGACCCCCAAAATCTGTTACATATCTAAAACCACCAAAAAACACCCATGCTAAATAGTTTCTAAATTTTGTCCTGAGTTTAGAAATACCCAATGTTTACATGTTCTTTGCTTTTTTTTGCAAGTTATAGGGCCATAAATACAAGTAGCACTTTGCTATTTCCAAACCATTTTTTTCCAAAATTAGCGCTAGTTACATTAGAACACTGATATCTTTCAGGAATACCTGAATATCCCTTGACATTTATATATTTTTTTTTAGTAGACATCCCAAAGTATTGATCTAGGCCAATTTTGGTATATTTCATACCACCATTTCACCGCCAAATGCGATCAAATACAAAAAATTGTTCACTTTTTCACAAATTTTTTCACAAACTTTAGGTTTCTCACTGAAATTATTTACAAACAACTTGTGCAATTATGGCATAAATGGTTGTAAATTCTTCTCTGGGATCCCCTTTGTTCAGAAATAGCACACATATATGGCTTTGGCGTTGCTTTTTGGTAATTAGAAGGCCTCTAAATGCCACTGCGCACCACAAGTGTATCATGCCCAGCAGTTAAGGGGTTAATTAGGGAGCTTTTAGGGAGCTTGTAGGGTTAATTTTAGCTTTAGTGTAGTGTAGTAGACAACCCCAAGTATTGATCTAGGCACATTTTGGTATATTTCATGCCACCATTTCACCGCCAAATGCGATCAAATTAAAAAAAACGTAAAATTTTTCACAATTTTAGGTTTCTCACTGAAATCATTTACAAACAGCGTGTGCAATTATGGCACAAATGGTTGTAAATGCTTGTCTGGGATCCCCTTTGTTCAGAAATAGCAGACATATATGACTTTGGCGTTGCTTTCTGGTAATTAGAAGGCCACTAAATCCTGTTGCGCCTCACACGTGTATTATGGCTAGCAGTGAAAGGGTTAATTAGGGAGTTTGTAGTGAGCTTGCAGGGTTAATTTTAGCTTTAGTGTAGAGATCAGCCTCCCATCTGACACATCCCACCCCCTGATCCCTCCCAAACAGCTCCCTTCCCTCCCCCACCCCACAATTGTCCCCGCCATCTTAAGTACTGGCAGAAAGTCTGCCAGTACTAAAATAAAAGGGTTTTAAAAAAAAAATGAATTTTTTTTAGCATATTTACATATGCTACTGTGTAGGATCCCCCCCTTAGCCCCCAACCTCCCTGATCCCCCCCAAAACCACTCTCTAACCCTCCCCTCTGCCTTATTGGGGGCCATCTTGGGTACTGGCAGCTGTCTGCCAGTACCCAGTTTACAATAAAAAGTGCTTTTTTTTGTTTGTTTTTTTTTTTTCTGTAGTGTAGCTTCCCCCCCCCCACCCCCCACAGACAAACCCCCACCACCTTGCTGATTATTTTAATTTTCAATATTTTTTATCTTTTTATTTTCACATTTTCTGCAGTGTAGCGGTTCCCACCCGCTCCCTCCTCGTGCACGCGCCCGCCCCCACCCTCCCGTGCACGCGCGCGCGCCCGTGCGCGCCCCCAGCCACCCCCGCCCACGATCCCGCCCCCCTTCACTTCCACAGGGCCATCGATGGCCGCCACCCGCCTCCCGGTCCGGCTCCCACCCACCAACAAAGGGAGCAACCGATCTCCGGTGCAGAGAGGGCCACAGAGTGGCTCTCTCTGCACCGGATTACTTAAAAAGGTTATTGCAGGATGCCTCCATATCGAGGCATCACTGCAATAACCGGAAAGCAGCTGGAAGCGAGCAGGATCGCTTCCAGCTGCTTTCCACACTGAGGACGTGCAGGGTACGTTCTCAGGCATTAACTGCCTTTTTTCTGAGGACGTACCCTGCACGTCCTCAGTCGTTAAGGGGTTAAGACAATAGATAATAAACAGTCACAGTCATGTGATCAGGGGGCTGGAAGAAGGTTCCTAGATACAAGGTAATCACAAAGGTAAAAAGTACATTAATATAACTGTGTTGGTTATGCAAAACTGGGGAATGAGTAATAAAGGGATTATCTATCTTTTAAAGCAATAACAATTCTATGGTTGACTGTCCCTTTAAATTATGCTTTGGCTACAACTATGTTTGAATTAGATATTGAAGTAAATTGATGAAACAGGTGCTGTCTTGAAATTAATATTTGATTAATTTGACATAAGACAAGCTGTTAAATTAATTTTGTTTAGATAATGAAATGAACTAATTGATTGTATGTGAATATAAAATTGATATTTGTCACATCTAATGCATGATATATTCTAAATCTCACTTTGTTAAGATACTGAAATTAACTAATGGAATGTATATAAATATGAAATTAATATTATATTTCATCCTGTTGTAATTAAATCCTTACAATAATAAAGCCTGGGTTAACTTCTTCAAATGAGTCAAGTGGTGGGTGGAGTTTGGCTATAAAAAAGCAATTGATACAAACAATATTAATTTGCTTGATAAATGTTTAGACTTTGTGGTAATGTTATTCTATAGCATCACAACAAAAATGTCATAACTAAAGGTTTCATGACAAGTGGAACATTATTCTTTTTTTTTTTTTTAAACTCTTTAAATTCTTTATTAAGAGTGAAGAAAAAAATATTACAATTTGTTGGAGACACAGCTCCTAAACATCACAAAAAGAGACAAATTATTACTGTGGTTGAAATTATATCTGTTTTTCTCCCTTTTCAAAATAACCTTTCTGGTATATATATATATATAAATTAGCCAATTTGATGGGAGAAATTCTCTCTCAGTGTAATGAAAGGTATTGCATTCTTAAGCGGGTGTATAAATTGACGCTGCACTGGGAGAGGCCATGATAAAATGAATCTCTTCCACTTATGGAAGAATCTTCTATATTGCTTTTCTGATCTTAAAGGACCACTGAACCCAAAATCTTTCTTTCATGATTCAGATAGAGAATATTAATTTAAACAACATTACAATTTACTTCTATTATTTATTTTGCTTTATTTTTTAGATATCCTTAGTTAAAGAAAAAGCAATGCACATGGGTGAGCCAATCACACGAGGCTTCTATGTGCCGCAACCAATCAGCAGCTACCGAGCATATCTAGATATGCTTTTCAGCCAAGAATATTAAGAGAATAAAGCAAATGAGATAATAGAAGTGAATTAGAAAGATGTTTAAAATTGCATTCTCTTTCTAAATCATGAAAGAAAAAATGTGGGTTTCATGTCCCTTTAATTTCAAATCTTGACATTCTATAGTCAACTGTAATTTGATGATATTAATACATTCTACCAAACTTGGGGCTTCTTTATGTTTCCATTTTTTAAAAATTAAATTATGTGTGGCTAAAATAGCCATATTGATTAAATACCGATCCCCCAAGTATATATTCTCATAAAATAGAAAGAATATATAGAAAGGTATAATGACGACTTCTTTCGATACGTATTTATTGAGCCAAAACTGAATTTTCCCCCAATATTGCCTAATTTTAGGAAAATTCCACAGACAGTGGCTTAAATTTGCTCTCTCATTATTACACTTGTAACAGTTGCCATGTTGTCTTTCTGGACTCCATTTGCTGATTTTTTCTTGCGTAAGATAATTATTAATTAATTTTAACTGGGACTCTCTCCAGCTGATCAAATTGGTAGCTGCTTCTGCTTGTTTTATACTCTCTATAATGTCTTCCGATTGTAATGTCATAAAGTATTTAAAAAATGTATCCCTTAAGTTATTAAAGGGACAGTCTACACCAGAATTGTTATTGTTTTAAATGATAGATAATCCCTTTTTTACCCATTCCCCAGTTTTGAATAACCAACACAGTTATATTTATATATTTTTTACCTCTGTGATTATCTTGTATCTGAGCCTCTGCAAACTGCCCCTTTTTTCAGTTCTTTTGACAGACTTGCAGTTTAGCCAATCAGTGATAGCTCCCAGGTAAGTTCACATGCATGAGCACAGTGTTATCTATATGAAATTCATGAACTAACACCCTCTAGTGGTGAATAACCTGTTAAAATGCATTCTTAAGAGGCGGCCTTCAAGGTCTAAGAAATTAGCATATGAACCTCCTAGGTTAAGCTTTCATACCAAGAGAACAAAGCAAAATTGGTGATAAAAGTAAATTGGAAAATTGTTTTAAATTACATGCCCTATCTGAATCATGAAAGTTTATTTTGGACTAGACTGTCCCTTTAATATGTTTTTGTCCCATGACTGTAGTCACAGTACGATACCAATATGAAATTGAACGCATCCCCGCCTTATATAGCTTAAGTCCTATGTCTATCACCTGTTGGCTACAATCAAAGCCAAATATATGTAATTTTTTCCCTAGGTAATTACGTAAGTAAGCATACAAATTCTTTGCTGATGAAGCAAATTCCTCTGCCAATTTTCCAAAAGTTTGAATTGCACTAGCATCCTCTTGTTTTAACTGTATAAATTTCATTAACCCTTTTTGTCTCCATTCTCTGAAAATCTTATTGTAAATCCCTGGTGTAAAATCCACGCTACCAATAATAGGTAAATGTTTGGGTACTTGGAATTCTTGTCCCAGTAAATGGCAATATTTTTGCCACATCCATACTATGTTAGAGAATGTCAGCAAATTGCTAATGTTGCCTGGGAGCTTTCTATATGGACAGTTGAGTATAGCTTTTAAATTAAATGCAGCGATCAATACCAACTTATAATACATGACATAATCAGCTTCCAATAGCCAGTCTATCCCGAATTTCGCCATTGTGACATAGTTATAATATTTAATATTGGGGAGTGAAAATCCCCCATATTACTTACTTTGTGATAATTTTTCTATTGACAATCAAGGTTTCCCCCCCCCCAATGAAAAGTGAACAGGCCCTATTATATCTATCTACGTCCCTTCTTAAAATAAAAAGTGGAAGGTTCTGTAATAAAAACAACAATCTGGGAAAAAATGGTTTTAATCAGCATGACCTTGGCAGATAATGAAAAATAATGTATATTCCACCAATTAAAATCTTTTTCTATATTATCAAAAGAGTCGTCATAATTAAGCTGATACCAGTCTTTAGGATTTTTCCCTAGTTTAATCCCCAAATAATTTATATACTTTACTTCCTTAAAAATATGTGCCGTACTACTCCCAGATGTTTTATTGACCCATAATAACTCTGATTTATTGGGATTTATTTTATAACCAGAAAATTGGCTATATCTACCAATCAGCTCTAAACAAGCTGGGATACTTGATTGTGTATCCTGCAGAAACAGTAAGATATCCATCTGCATAGAGTGAGATTAACAAATTTTGTTCACCTATTTTAATCCCTTTTTAATTCTTGCCTTATACAGATACCTAGGGGTTCCAACGCAATGTCGAATAATAAGGGTGATACCGGACACCCTTGGCGTGTTCTCTTTTAAAGGGTTATATATTGTGACAATTCCCCATTCACCAATAATTGAGATCTTGGTTTATTATATATCAAATTAATTAAGTTGACCAGGTTACCAGAAAACCCAAATTTCTTAATTGTTGTAAACAAATTATCCCAAATGATTGAATCAAAAGTGGAATGTTATTCATATCGCAGAACAGTGCACAATCTGGTATAACAAGTCAACGGTAAAAAAGATTTACCAGAGAATGTTAGTGTGGCCGACATTTTTTTAGCATGCCCTATACTTCACACACACACACACACACACACACACACACACGGATAGATAGATATTAAATGTAAAATATATGTTTATTATTAAAAAAAAAAAGTTGAACCATGATGTAAAGGGATTTGGTAAATGACAAGGTGTTGGAATTAATAGGGCTCAAAAGCATATATGCATGTGTGTTATGTTTATGTATATATGTGTGTACATATGCATGCCTATGTAAGTAGGGGTGCAGCACACATCGGTAATTTGGTAGCATAGCGCAAAGTAAGGTCATCTAATCTTGAGATTATTTTGTAGGGAGCTACATTAACTTACTTATATCTAATGCAAACAGCATGTAAGATGAACAACAGGGGATGTCACTATACACTTTAGAGCAGGGTTCTTCAAAACACTGCGGGTCGGGACCCATTACTGGGTCACAACACCATGTCTACTGGGTCACAACTTGTGTGTTGTATGAGAGTGTGTGTGTTGTATGAGAGTGTGTGTGTTGTAAGAGAGTGTGTGATGTGTTGTATTAGAGTGTGTGTGGTGCGTATGTGTGCTGTATACTAGTGTGTTGTATTAGAGTGTGTGGTGTGTGTGTTGTATGAGAGTTGGTGTGTGTTATTACCTTTTACAAAATTAAAGCTATCTTATTGTTTGTATATTACTTTAGAAATTTTCAGACCAAGCAGAAAAATAGGGTCGCGAAGGTATGTGATGATATTGCAATGGGTCTTCTGGGAAAAAAGCTGGAAGAACCATGCTTTAGAGAATATTTAAATTTCAAATTTCAAATAGTTCAAAGTCTGAGCTGAAAAATTATAGTTTGTTTAGTCCGTCTTGAAAGTGAAAACATAGCCATTGGTTTGTGTTTGTTACGTAATTTCATAACACTATTTCAGAATCCATCATCAGCCGCAACCAGC
Source organism: Bombina bombina (assembly GCF_027579735.1). Classification (NCBI taxonomy): domain Eukaryota; kingdom Metazoa; phylum Chordata; class Amphibia; order Anura; family Bombinatoridae; genus Bombina; species Bombina bombina. The sequence goes on along the minus strand of NC_069501.1, from coordinate 746,446,587 downwards.
ATTTACTGTTGCAGATGTAAAATGACAGTACAAATAGCCTATAAAATAATCCAGCATACACAGAACACGGCATGGGCAAGCAAGCTAATTCCAACTGATTGATGGCGGTGCAGCTGAGCTCCCGCCTAGTGAGAGCAGACAACCCGCTTAGGGAGACGCTGGCGATAAAGCAGAGGCATGTACAAGCCTTGCAGGGAGAGCTGTGAGCATTATGCTTTGATATGTACAGCACATATAATATAGCCCTATACCACACTGTAAACTGCCGCTCGGTGTGATGTGTCATTAGTCCCACACATTAAATATAGGTATAGGCTTTTATTATCCCTATGAATCATGCATAGTGCTCACAGCTGTCCCTGCAGGACTTGTACTTGCTAGGGAGTGAGGGACAAATGCTTGCTCAATAGCCTAGCCGTATTACAGACATATTCCTATGTAGTTACATTACTTCCAACTTTATTATGTTTTTTAGCAGCTATAGAGACAAAATTGATTATACATGTCAATGACAAAGTTTATTATCTTTATATGCTTTATTTAAATACCCCATATTGTTTTGAGTGTATAATGTCCCTTTAAAGTCTTATTTTTAGGAGCCAATCTGGGATTTAGTCTGCAGACAACATGGCTAACCATGGCCATAAAGTTAGTATAAAGTGAATTGTTTTGCAGTTATCTGATAAAGGCAGTTAGGAACAGATATATTGCAGGGTTAGCCTTGAGAAGTTAGCAGGCTGCATTCCAAGTTCTGAGAATTAGAAATTGTTCCATTTTCAGAGCTGAATTACATGAAAAGGGTACAAAATAAATGGGGTAATATATTGGAAAGCTTTTTTATTATGCATAATTAAACATTTTATCCCTAAATAATATAAAAATAGTGGCACCCAGTGTGAAGATGTAGAGCTTCACTATCCATTACCTGTAATGGGTTAAAATAACAGAATAGTTCTGAAGAGAGCTGCAGGCACAAGAGGAAAACTATAGCTTATTGTAAAGCTTGGCACCACTTTTTGTATTTGTTGTGTCCATACTGTTTATGTATTTATATAGTGTATATACCTGTATATTTATTTCCCCATGAACTATTGTTATGTGCCAATACTCAAATGGCCAGTGCTATGGAATTTAATTGGGTTTTACAAATACCTGACAATAATAATAATACATTTAACAGTTAATTACATCTACCAATACTGAATCATGTTACAATTTCTATTGTTTCTTTATTTTGAAGATAAGGAAAAAAATACAGTTGATCCTAAATGCAGCCAATGAATGTAAAGAATGAAACAGTGCTTATAATTTCCCATATTGGTTCCTTTTCTTTTACATTTTTACTAGTGTACCTTTAAGTAAGTATAACATCGTCATGCAATTCAATTGTCCATTGTATATTTTCACTGGCATATAAACTCACAAAGTCAGGAAATGCCTCTTCACTCAATAGCCCTTAGGAGGATAATATAACTGAAAATGGCATTCACAAGGTGAGGCAGATGCTGCATGCAAAGACTAAAGTTAGTTTACATCTCCTTGCCAGACCCTCTTGTTCTAGAAAGAACACATAGAAAAGTTTTATTCTGAAGGTTTTATGTCATGCCAAATAGTCTGAAAACTAGAAACTTTTAGAAAATGAAAAGTTCAAATTATGCCATTTGGTTTAAAAAGACCTTCCATTCATTGGTAAAAAAAATAAGTTCATGAATTCTATTAAAACAAAAGCATTAAAGGGACACAAAACTATTGCCAAAATAAATTGTCTCTACTTTAAGGCACATTAAGCACTAACTAGATTTCTATGTATGTTATTTAGGTTACTTCCCACCTCCCTCTAGTCCTACAGATACCCGCAGTGTATCCTAGGTTCCACAATGGCAGCAATCAGCATTAGAGGGAGGTGCATGACATGTTTAGTGTCCCTTTAAGGTAAAGTACACAGATAAAGGTAAAATGTTAATTATAACTTCTATTTTTTATAAATGAATGTTCCTGTACTTGTGTGAAAAATATTCTTTTTAGGTCTGTGGAGTCTGTCATTAAAGTGAATGTAAATTTTGATGATAAACTGCCCGGTTTTTAAAAATTTGATTAAAAACTGGGGCACTTTAATTCATCCAAATTTACATTTCACTTGTGTTGTGGAAATACTTACTTTTTAATCTTGACAGCCGCTCCAGCTTTACCCGGTTGTCGCAAGCCTCTTCCTACATCAGAAATGATGGATCGGCCATCCTCCAATCACGGCTTCCCCCTGGGGGAATCAGTGTCTGATTCAACGCTGTGATTGGAGGAAGCCAGATTCCTCATTTTAGACCCAGGAATAGGCTTTGCGACGGGCGGAGGAAGCGTTGCAGGGGCTGTCAAGATTAAAAGGTAAGTATTTTCACAACACTAGTGAAATGTAAATTTTGATGAATTAAAGTGCCCCTGTTTTTGATCAAATTTTTAAAAAACGGGCACTTTATTATCAAAATGTACATTCACTTTAATATAGAAGTAGCCCTCCTCTGCAAGTAAGTATATTCTTACCATAAAATTAGATAAACCGCTGTTCTCTCACATTTTGGATTAGTGCGGCTCTCACCTGATTAATGAAAATGAATGTAAATGTTCCTAGAATATTCAGTATTTGTTTTGGTTTAAAGAAAATAATTCCTGAATAGTGCAGCAGACGAATATTCTAAAAAAACTTAAGCTCTTTGTATTCTTTGTTGAATGGTATACTTAGGTAGGCTCAGGAGCAACAATGTAATACTGGAAGCTAACAGTTTTTTAGTGGCCTTACACATATGCTTCTTGTCATTGGCTCACCCAGTGTATTCAGCTAGCTGCCAGAAGCGCACTGCTGCTACTTACGGGTGTTCTAAAAGAAGTTGTCTACCATAGGAATGTGTGTACTATGTCACTTCTGGTGACGTGTAATCAGCTGTTGTAGGTTTGTGGTGCTCACTGCGCATGAGGCCCAACCTCCTCCAAACAGATGTTTAAGCCGACTTATTTGTCCCCCACCGGGCATGGCAAGTCGTCGGCGTGCGATGGAACAATTTGGTGAATGGGCGTGGGCAAATCAAATGGACCGATAAGATAATACATAGGATAAAAGTGCTACTGCATTATCTGATTGGTCCGTGAAGTCAGTGGCTGTACAACCAATAGGGTCTTGTCTGATGAGTAAAAAGTAGGGCCGTGTGCCCATAAAATCCTGCGACCTGTTGTTATCATATAAGTTGGCATAAACAGCTGTTTGGAGGAGGTTGGGCCTCTTGCGCATGCGCAGTGACCGCCACAAACCTCCAGCAGCTGATTCACGTCACCGGAAGTGTCTTAGGTCGCGCATTCCTATGCGGTAGACAACATCTTTTTAACACCGGCTTACTTACCATTTTTGATATTGATAATCGCAGTCAGATATTTTCACTGTTTAATGGCAGCACCTTGTACAAAATGTCCCTATATTTAACAAGTGTCGGTTCTGTTTGTTCTGATTACAATCCAAATTGTTGGAAATGATTTATATATTTTTAGGTAATTATTTACATCTCCACAGCTAAAAGGACTTTATAAAGTCCCCAATAAAAAGCATTTTGTAACATTGGTCTTTCCTATGCATGAAACACATAGACATTATTCCTGCTATATTGAATGCCACTAGGAAGTAACTTCACCAAACAGATGCAAATGCTACCTGCTCAGTCAATTAAAGTTAACACTAATAATAATAACCTTTACCTAATAAAAACTAGCAAAATCATTAACCCAACAAACACATGTGGCTCTGTTCAAATCCCTTAGAAACATACACACCTATTTTTATAAATATTATATTTGGGGCACTTAAAAGGACAGTCAACACCAGCATTTTTGCTGTTTAAAAAGATAGCTAATCCCTTTATAACCCATACCCCAGTTTTGCATAACCAACACAGTCATAAGAATTCACTTTATACCTCTGTACTTACCTTGTATCTAAGCCTCTGCAAACTGCCCCCTTATTTCAGTTCTTTTGACAGACTTACATTTTAGCTCACTCATAGTTAACTTAACGTGCATGACCTCAATGTTATCTAAATAAAACACATAAACTAACACTCTCTAGTGGCTCTAGTGGTTAAAAACTGTCAAAATGCATTCAGATTAGAGGCGGCCCTCAAGGTCTAAGAAATTAGCATATGAACCTCCTAGGTTTAGCTTTCAACTAAGAACACTGAGAGAACAAAGCAAAATTGGTGATAAAAGTAAATTGGAAAGTTGTTTAAAATTACATGCCCTATTTGAATCATGAACATTTTTTTGGACTTGATTGTCCCTTTAAGGACAGTTGAACACATTTTACCTAGAGAGATATACACACATATCTCTATGGTTTGGGAGCACCACAGGTTAGTGGAACACAAGTCATATAGAGGGACATACACACCTATCTCTATGTTTTTTAGGTACTTCAGGTTAGTAGAACATATTTCACCTAGATACACATACACACCTATCTCTATGGTTTGGGAGCACCACCGGTTATTTGAACACAAGTCACCTAGAGAGACATACACAGTTATCTTTATGGTTTGGGAGCACCAAAGGTTATTTGAACACAAGTCACCTAGAGAGACACATGCACACCTACCTCTATTGTTTGGGAACACCACAGGTTATTTGAACACACAATATCTCTATAACTTTGGGGGACTTCAGGTTAGTTGAACACATTTCACCTTTTAGAAACATACACACCTATATCCAGGGCTGCCATCAGGGGATGAAAGAGGTAACTCCTGTCAGGGGGCCACTGGGCCAGGGGGCACCATGAGGCAAACCCAACTATTTCAATTTTGGTAACCACCAGAGGGCGCAACAGCAGAGTGCTATTGAGTGCAGGAAATGTCATTACAAGGAAAAAATTAGCATTTGAGAGGATTTCTGAGTGTGCACTAAACCCCTATGCACAGTGTGAGACAGACTTGGCACTTCAGTTGTACAGTGTGTGCCTAAATCAGACAGCAGATCACTTTCATTTGCAGAAGAGGTAGGACTTACTTAGTAAATGTTTTTCAGATTGTTACTTCAGTGTGGTAGTTGTATGGTGGGGCCAGGGGTCCATAAAATAAAAATTTTATTTAGCAATATGCAGCAGTGTATTTATATTTATTTGACAATGCTGTAGAAATTCTATATTTAAAACCATGCAGAAATGTTTCCTCCCCAATACACAAATGATATGTGCCCTTTGAATTTTTTTAAATGTATATATATATTTAAATTACATTCCAATTTACTGCGCCTTAATGCAAGGGGGTCAATTTATCAAGCTCCGTACAGAGTTTCTACATAACCTGTCCACCTGCTCTGAGGTGGAGGACAGAAATCGACCTGATCGTATAGGATCGGGTTAATTGACACCCCCTGCTAGCGGCCGATTGGCAGTATTGCACCAGCAGTTCACAAGAACTGCTAGTGCAATGATAAATGCCAACAGCGTATGCTGTCGGCATTTATCAATTTGTAGTGGACATGATACTCTACATCGTATCATGTCCGCTCGAACATTAGTAAACAGAACCCAAGGACTTTCCAGATGTCAGGAGGCATTTTATCTGCATAAAATGTTATATTCTCAGGGTAAGATAATTCAGTGTTTGAAATGAGATAGGTTAACTTTACACTGTTCAGCTTACACTACAGCTGACTTAATTTTGAAATACATACAAACAAGCCTAAATCCTGCATTTAACCAGATCTAATGATATGAGACTGAGTACTACAGCTTATCGTTCCACCAAGACCACAGCATTTTCCCGCTTCTTATAGAAAATTACTGGGTTTTAAATAATAATATCTGGTGATTGGATATATATATGGGATCAACCTCTATAAACCTACTGAAAGCTGTAGTATAGCGGTGGAGCAGGGCACAGGTGATTAAGTGGAGTTGAAGCAGCTGCATAATGCTTATGGATAAATATCTCAATCAAGTAAAATGTCACCTAAATTGAAACAACTGGAAAAAAGGGTAGTAAACCTGCTACATCTCCGAATAAATCAATTGTGGAAGACAAAAGTTCTTATATTCCCAATGCTGGTGAAATTGCAACTCATGTTTTTAGCTCTAATTAGTCCAAAAATAGAGATCTATAAAAGACTGGATATAATACTGGAAGAATTAAAAATACAGGCAGAGAGAATAAGAGAAGCAGAGCAGAACATTTCCAACTGTGAAGATACTCAAAGTATTATGCAATCACAAATAGGATCTCTTCTAAAGCAAAATGCAACCTTGGCCAGTAAAATTGATGATATGGAAAACAGGTCAAGGCGCAATAATCTGTGTTTAATTGGAATTTCTGAATCTCTGAAATTTCAAGAATTGAAAATGTTTGTGGAACAGTCTCTCCCTGAGCTACTAGGCTTGAACCTGGGGAAAAATATCTTTACAATTGAAAGAGTACACAGGCTGGGTAGAGAACGAGAGGAATCTGCACAGAATGCTAGGACATGAAGGCCGGTGATAGCGAAATTTCTAAATTTCCAAGGGAAGAATATTTCTTAAGGGCCTATAGGAAACAGCAGTCCCTACAGTTTCAAAGAGTAAAAATCCTACTTTTCCAGGACTTTTCCATGGAAATATTGTTGAAAAGGAAGTAATTTTCGGCTGTATGTACTCATTTAGTTTCTGAAAATAGATTTTTCTCCTTGCTATACCCAGCCAAACTGAAGATAAAATCTGGTTTGGACTTTTTTTTCTTTGACTCACCCGAAGCAGCTCGTCTTCCTGGTAAATGAATCAAAGAATAGATGTGTTTGATTAGAGTCTTCTATCCTTTACTCACTCTGCCTTTGCCTATATGCCAGTTCAACTCTTCCTAAAAAATGTTCATTCAGAAAATATTCTGAAATAAGATAGAGAGAGAATACTGGAATTAGCCGGCTTTCTGAGAGTCCTCGGTCCATGTTTATGTGTGGGGGAAATTTTTTTTTTCTTTTCAGTGGTTAATGTACAGAATACAGATATTAATGTTTTATACTGGGGGTTTTTATGATAGAATGGTATTTTATTTTTTAATGTTGTTAAACATGCTGAAGCTATGTATTAGAAGTTATGTATTTGAGAATAATTTGGGTATTATTGATTTATGTACTAAAACGTTTAGGGGTAACAGGTTATACTACACAAAATATGCACAAGCACTAATGTGTTTTTTTTTTTTTGCGCAAGTGGGTACTGTATAGAATACAGATATTAATATTTTACATTGTTTTTTATTATGACAGAATGGTACTATATCTTTTATTGCTGTTAAACATGTTGAAGTTATGTATTAGAAGTTATGTATTTGAGAAACATTTTGATATTATTGACTTATGCACTAAAAAAATCTAGGGGTAAGGGGTTGTACTGCACAAAATATGCACAAGCACTAATGTGTTTTTTTGTTTTTGTTTTTTTTTTCATGCTGCAGTTATGTGTTAGAAATTATGTATTTGAAAACAGTTTTGACATTACTGATTTATGTTCTAAAAAGTCTAGGGGTAAGAGGTTATACTGCACAAAATATGCACAAGTACTAGCGGGGTTTTTTTGGAGGTTTTTTTGCAAGAGGCTTGGAGGTTAAGGTTGGATTTATTTCTCATCTCGGAATCGTTGGTTTCTAAAGTTTTGAAATGTAATATCCCCGATTTTGCTTTTTCGGATCATGCTCCAGTGATTATATCACTTACAGCGAAAAGGGAATTTACATTTAATTCTTTTTTTTTTTCCTGCATACTTACGAGATTCTGTGAAATTGAAAAAAATTCTAAGTACTGCCTGGGAAGAATTCAAGGTGTTCAATAACCATTTTAGAGAGAATGTTCAATTATTCTGGGAGACTGCTAAGGCCTACCTACAAGCAGAAATTAATACATATGTGGCAAGATCAAAAATGGAGAAGGCAAGGAAGGATAAAGATCTATCAGATAAAGTGAGAGAGGCATATATTTTGTATTTGGAAAATCCTAGTAAGGTTAATACAGACAAGTACTTTTTGTATAGATAGGAAAGAGATTTATTTCTCATGGGAGAGGCACAGGAATTTTTATATAAAAATGCTGCTAGATTTTCTAAATTTGGTAATAAAGTAGGCAAATTTATGGCCTCAATGTTTAAGAGGCAAACTAGGAGGAAGCCAGTGGCAGCTTTGAAAGTAAAAGATATAATCTATACGGAACTAGATCAAATATTGCATCTGTTCCATAGTTTTTACACCGATTTATATACATCTCAGTGCCCGGACTTAGAGAACATTAAAACATTTTTGGACAATGTTAATTTTCCTAAGGTCTCAGACTTGGATTGTGAAGCCTTGAATCAGCCAATAACTGAAAATGAGGTCCAAAAGACAATTATGTCCATGGCCAGAGGGAAAACTCCAGGCCCAGATAATTTACCTCTTGAGTTTAACCAAATTATGCGGGTAGAAATCAGTCCTGTCCTGACTGATCTTTACAATGTCTATTTTATAATGAACCAAAAAACATCTGAAAGTTTTAAAAGAGCCAATATAATCTTAATCCCTAAGAATAATAAGGATCCATCAGACATTACCTCATATAGACCTATCTCCCTGCTTGGTCTTGATTATAAAATTTTAATGAAGATCTTGGCCGAGAGGTTGAAACCAATACTACCAAAAATTGTCCATCAGGACCAGGTAGGGTTTATTATTGGAAGAGCCTCAGAGGTTAATATAAGAAAAATCTTGCATGTAATTTGTCAGTATGGAGGGGACCGCTCTGCTCTGCCTGAGGCCTTCCTGCTATCTCTGGATGCAGAGGAGGTCTTCGACAGAGTGGAGTGGCTCTTCTTGATGCAGGTTTTGGAGAGGTTTGGGTTTGTAGGACAATTTAAGGATTTTATTGCAAATGTCTATTCTGATATTATAGCTTCTATATTGATTAATAATGGTATTTCATATTCATTTTTCTTGACAAGAGGAACCCGACAGGGTTGCCCCATGTCTCCCTTATTATTTGACTTGATAATAGAGCCTTTAGCTATTAAACTGAGAGAGCTGCTAATTGGAATTAGCATAGGTAATGTGATATTTAAAACTGCTTTATTTGCGGATGATCTTTTGTTGTTTGTAGCTAATCCAAGGAATTAGATTGATAGGATTGTGAACCTTTTGGATCAGTACAGTATAGTTTCAGGTTATAAAACTAACTTTACAAAATCTAAAATACTTTGGCTAAAGGAAAATCTAGAGGATTCTCAGTCTTATCAATTTACAAAAACTAAAACAACTGGATTTCTGCCAATACAGTAAATTGGTATAGGGATAACATTTTAACGATCTTGGGGGATAGTAGAGATAAGTTGAAAAGTTGGTCAACATTCCCAGTTTCCTTAACCGGTAAAGTAGCTCTTTTTAAAATGATTATTATTCCCGAAAATTCTATATGCATTAAGGATGCTTCCTTTTTTGATTAAGAAAATTGATCTATGGCACTTTAATCGATTATTATTGATGTATTTCTTATGGAGTGGGAGAAAAGCAAGAATTAAACTTGTTAAGCTATATCAACCATGCTGTAAAGGAGGGCTGGCTTTACCTAATTTGGAAGGGTACAATCATGCTTCTATTTTGCGTTTACCTGTGGACTGGTTGTTACAGTCCTTTAGATACTCGGATGAGTCCTTAGAAAACCAGGTTTGTTCCCCGTTTTCTTTGAATTTTGTTATCCATGCGTCGAACAAAGATTTGGGGGGAAATATTTCTGAACATCCCTTATATAGGGACATATTATGGGTCTGGAGAAATTTATCTAGCGCCAAATATTTCTAAATGGCTACCGATAAAGGGAAATGGTTATTTCCCTCTGGGTAACATGGTGGACATCTTTGAAAGATGGTCGCCATCTAGAGCGCTGGTTATGAAAGATTTCTATGACAATAAGTCTGATAAATTATATACTTTTGACAAATTTCAAAAACTTTTCCCAGCAGCACATAGAAAACATATATTCTATTTTCTTCAGATAAAAAGTTATATTTTTAGTTTAATAAAGATTTTCCCTCAAATATGGGCGGATCACCCCGTTATTGACTCTATAAAAATGGGGAAGTGGTCATTGCCCTCAATTTATAAAACTCTTTTGACTATAGAAGAAAGCTCTTTGATATCAGATCTAATGTGCTATTGGTCAAAAATGGTAGATATAGTGGACTTTGATATAGTATTGTTGAAAAGTTTAAAAAAAACTCAAAGACTCTTTTCCTCATAATATTATAGAGAAACACAATTTAGATTGGTGCATAGGGACTATTTAACCCCACATAGAGTTGCTAAATGGAATAAAAAGGTGTCTAATGTCTGCCCTAAATGTTGCTTTCAAGATCCAGATCTAGGACACCTGTTGTGGGACTACCCTAAGTTGAAGCAATTTTGGGCAAGGGTTGAATATTTTCTTTCTAATATAGTTAAAGGGAAGGTACAAATAGAAAGGGAATCTGTCCTCTTTTTGACGAGTCATATTTCTTGGGATAGAAATGTTAATTTTGTACTCACGGTAATAATAGTTAGGACAATTATTTTCAAGAATTGGGTTACCCATAAAATACCCTCTATTGTGGAAGTAAGAAGACTGTTACTAGACTCAGCAATTAAGGCAGCTTATGAGTCTAAGCTAGAAGGGGAAAGAGGTGATTCCTTTTGTAAGATCTGGAAGGACTTTGTGTGCTGTCAGGGTAGGGACGTTATATCTTATATAGAACAAATTGTCAATATAAAACTGAATTGAGGGAGAGAGGATGGGAGAGATTCTTCTTTTTTTTCTTTTATTTTCTTGGACTGAATAGAACTAGATAACTATAATAGTTTGTTGGAAAGGAGAGAAAGGAGATGGAAGGACTAATTATGGACTACTGAATTGGAAGACTATTGATTATGTATTTAGCTAAATGACTTGTTATTTTGACGGTATTATTTTGGAAATTTTATTTGTTTTGTATGTGTTTTCTTTTGTGTAAAAATAAAGTAATAAAAAAAAAAAAAAAAAAAAAGACCACAGCATTTTCAGAATCCATAATTACAGCTGACAGTTGGGAACATTTGTACACCAGATTTGAAGTGGTGCTCTTGGTTGGGGAAAATGGGGGGAGAAAAACCCCCAAACATATGTCAACCTTTCAAAAGTACTTTTCTTGTGAGTGTTTCTGAGGGTGTCTGTGTTTATGTCTTTGTTATTATTATCAGGTATTTGTAGAGCGCCAACAGATTCTGCAGCGCTGTGAACATGGTGTCTCTATGAGTGTGTATGTATTTTTTTCTGTGGATGTCTCTGTAAGGGTGTGTGTATGTATGTCTGTGTATTTTCTGTGAACGCCTCTGTGATAGTGGGTATGTATGTATTTGTGTGTTTTCTGTTAATGTCTCTGTGAGGGTATTTGCGTATGTCTGTGTATTTCCTGTGGATGCCTCTGTGAGGGCGTGTGTGTGTGTGTATGTATGTATGTCTGTGTTTTCTGTAGATGTCTCTATGAGGGTGTGTGCATATGTCTTTGTGCATTTTCTGTGGGTGTCTCTGTAAAGCTTTGTGTGTATATCTGTGTGTTTTCTGTGGATGTCTCTGTGAGGGTGTGTATGTCTTTGTGCATTTTCTATTTTCTGTGGATGTCTCTGTGAGGGTGTGTGCGTATTTCTTTGTGCATTTTCTCTGGGTGTCTCTGTGAGGGTGTGTGTGTGTATGTCTTTGTGTATTTTCTGTGGGTGCCTCTGTGAAGGTGGGTGTGTATGTCTGTGCATTTTATGTGGGTGTCTCTGTGAGGGTGTGTGCATATGTCTATGTGTTTTCTGTGGGTGTCTCTGTGAGGGTGTGTGCATATGTCTGTGCTTTATGTGGGTGTCTCTGTGGTGGTTTGAGCACATGTCTGTGTATTTTCTGTGGGTGTCTCTGTGAGTGTGTGTGTGTATATGTCTTTGGTCATTTTCTGTGGGTGTCTCTGTGAGGGTCTGTGTATATGTCTGTGTTTTCTGTGGATGTCTCAGTGAAGGTGTGTGTGTGTTTATGTATGTCTTTGTGTGTTTTCTGTGGGTGTCTGAGTGTGTATGTCATTGTGTGTTTTCTGAGGCTGTCTCTGTGGGTGTTTCCTTGGGTGTATGTCCATTGTCTGTTCCTTTTTAGGACATTTTGACCCTACTACTGATTATTCACATCTTTCTACAGACTTTGAGACTAATTAGACCTTTACGGAGGTCACCAATCCACCACTTAACCTTTAAATTATTGTTTAGGCAGTACAGGGCCATTCCTTTCAGTCACTGCATGCTGTTGTCATCATAACGTTAGCATCTTCCTTGACAAAAAGATAATCAGAACTCCATATTTTGTCTTGTAAATCTCCTTTTTGACAAAACTGTAGTCCGCCTCATTACTTGTCAGGTCAATGTAAGCAAGTGCTGAGTGTCTGTGTGTTTGTGTGTTTCTTTGCGTGTCTGCTAGAGTGTCTATATGTAAATCGTTATGTGTAAGTGTGTGTTTCAGTGTATGAGTGTGTCTGTGTTTCTGTGTTTGTGTGTTACTACCTTTACAACATTTCTAAGTTTGACTACACTTAAGAATAAAGTGCATATATGTTTTAGTCACTTGGTCAAAAATTGCACATGTCAGGGGGGGGGGGGCTGATCAATGGTTAAGTAAGGGGCCCCAAAATTTCTAGTGGCAATCCTGTCTATATCTATGGTTTGGGAACACCACAGGTTAGTTGAACACACATCACCTAGAAAGACATACACATCTATCACTAGGATTTTGGGACACTTCAGGTTAGTTTAACACATTTTACCAAGAGAGATATACACACATATCTCTATGGTTTGGGAGCACCACAGGTTGATGTAACACAAGTCACATAGAGAGAAATACAAACCTATCTCTAAGTTGTTGGGGTACTTCAGATTAGTTGAACACATTTTATCTAGAAAGACATACACACCTATCTCTATGGTTTGGGAGCACCACTGGTTAGTTGAAATATAAGTGCATATATACATGCAATTAAGTAAATGAAAACATGGAAAAACATATGTATGCAATATTATTTTTTAATAAAGTGTTAAACTGTGTATTTACTGTAAATACTTCACATTCCAATGTTCTGCACATATCAGAATATGTTCAAAGTATTTACAGATATTCCAATATATATATATATATATATATATATATATATATATATATATATATATATATATATATATACACACTTCTACATATATATATATATATATATATATACAGGGAGTGCAGAATTATTAGGCAAATGACTATTTTGACCACATCATCCTCTTTATGCATGTTGTCTTACTCCAAGCTGTATAGGCTCGAAAGCCTACTACCAATTAAGCATATTAGGTGATGTGCATCTCTGTAATGAGAAGGGGTGTGGTCTAATGACATCAACACCCTATATCAGGTGTGCATAATTATTAGGCAACTTCCTTTCCTTTGGCAAAATGGGTCAAAAGAAGGACTTGACAGGCTCAGAAAAGTAAAAAATAGTGAGATATCTTGCAGAGGGATGCAGCACTCTTAAAATTGCAAAGCTTCTGAAGCGTGATCATCGAACAATTAAGCGTTTCATTCAAAATAGTCAACAGGGTCGCAAGAAGCGTGTGGAAAAACCAAGGCGCAAAATAAATGCCCATGAACTGAGAAAAGTCAAGCGTGCAGCTGCCAAGATGCCACTTGCCACCAGTTTGGCTATATTTCAGAGCTGCAACATCACTGGAGTGCCCAAAAGCACAAGGTGTGCAATACTCAGAGACATGGCCAAGGTAAGAAAGGCTGAAAGACGACCACCACTGAACAAGACACACAAGCTGAAACGTCAAGACTGGGCCAAGAAATATCTCAAGACTGATTTTTCTAAGGTTTTATGGACTGATGAAATGAGAGTGAGTCTTGATGGGCCAGATGGATGGGCCCGTGGCTGGATTGGTAAAGGGCAGAGAGCTCCAGTCCGACTCAGACGCCAGCAAGGTGGAGGTGGAGTACTGGTTTGGGCTGGTATCATCAAAGATGAGCTTGTGGGGCCTTTTCGGGTTGAGGATGGAGTCAAGCTCAACTCCCAGTCCTACTGCCAGTTTCTGGAAGACACCTTCTTCAAGCAGTGGTACAGGAAGAAGTCTGCATCCTTCAAGAAAAACATGATTTTCATGCAGGACAATGCTCCATCACACGCATCCAAGTACTCCACAGCGTGGCTGGCAAGAAAGAGTATAAAAGAAGAAAATCTAATAACATGCCCTCCTTGTTCACCTGATCTGAACCCCATTGAGAACCTGTGATCCATCATCAAATGTGAGATTTACAAGGAGGGACAACAGTACACCTCTCTGAACAGTGTCTGGGAGGCTGTGGTTGCTGCTGCATGCAATGTTGATGGTGAACAGATCAAAACACTGACAGAATCCATGGATGGCAGGCTTTTGAGTGTCCTTGCAAAGAAAGGTGGCTATATTGGTCACTGATTTGTTTTTGTTTTGTTTTTGAATGTCAGAAATGTATATTTGTGAATGTTGAGATGTTATATTGGTTTCACTGGTAAAAATAAATAATTGAAATGGGTATATATTTGTTTTTTGTTAAGTTGCCTAATAATTATGCACAGTAATAGTCACCTGCACACACAGATATCCCCCTAAAATAGCTATAACTAAAAACAAACTAAAAACTACTTCCAAAACTATTCAGCTTTGATATTAATGAGTTTTTTGGGTTCATTGAGAACATGGTTGTTGTTCAATAATAAAATTAATCCTCAAAAATACAACTTGCCTAATAATTCTGCACTCCCTGTATATATATATATATATATATATATATATATATATATATATATATATATATATATATATATATATATATATATATATATATATATATAAAAATAATAGTAGCAAAAACTTGCACTCGCTGGACTTTTTCAAACACCAAAAAGTTTTAATGTAACCTTTCGGAGACAAAGTATCCCCTTGCTCAGACCATCCGAGGAAGGGGATACTTTGTCTCCGAAACATTACATTAAAACTTTTTGGTGTTTGAAAAGTCCAGCGAGTGCAAGTTTTTGCTACTATTATCTACTACTCACTAGCACCCTGGCTGAATTTTGAAGTGAGAGTGCTCATCTTGGTACTATATATATATATATATATATATATATATATATATATATATATATATATATATATATATATATATATATATATATATATATATAGAGAGAGAGAGAGAGAGGTAACCATCTACCCACCAAGGGGAAGAAACACGCTTCACTCTCCGGTCTTTTTCCAAAATGCTTTAATCCAAATTCACAAGTTATCAGTCAACAGATATCCCAAACGTTTCGATACGTTTTTTTCTTCATGTATTTATTTGTATGACCTTTTCTATATATTTACCTTGACTATGCTAATCATTTGGCAATTAGCTATATACATGGGGCAAAATACATTGTTACTACTTCTGGCTATAACAGTGAGAATAAGTGAATAGTTCTCATACAGCATTGGAGATATTAAGAGATCCCCTTAGTGTTATTTTAACACTTTTTACTATTAAAATTGTTTATAATATCGGGTCAATGAAATGACCCTGTTTTTCAAACTTTTTATGGCTCTCACGTGTGATCCATCAGCACAACTGCACAGGATGCATGATTCCAAAGAAGGGAAACCTTATGACGTGTTGGTCGTCAGTGTGCATGTGGGGCTATGCTAATTAGCCATTCGCTTGTGTTTGCGGATGTCTCCATTCTCGCTTCATTGTCTGGAATATCGCGCGCATGTGGAGGCGGTGCTGCGGCACACCGGAAGTCACACTAACACCGGGAGGTTTAAAAGGGTGAGTGGTGTGGGGTAAGATAGAAGCTTTTGGGACACAGGAATTTTTTCAGACCCATTGAAAAAGATACCAGTAGGTATCGAAACGTTTGGGATATCTGTTGACTGATAACTTGTGAATTTGGATTAAAGCATTTTGGAAAAAGACCGGAGAGTGAAGCGTGTTTCTTCCCCTTGGTGGGTAGATGGTTACCACTGCATATCTTTGCGCAGCACCCTGGCTGTTGGGATGGTCACAGTAAGTGCACTTAACTTGGCTTCTGTATATATATACATATATATATATATATATATATATATATATATATATATATATATATATATATATATATTTATACATACACACACACACACTGTATATACAGTATCTCACAAAAGTGAGTACACCCCTCACATTCATATTTTATTATATATTTTCATGTGACAACACTGAAGAAATGACACTTTGCTACAATGTAAAGTAGTGAGTGAGTGTACAGCCTATATAACAGTGTAAATTTGCTGTCCCCTCAAAATAACTCAACACACAGCCATTAATGTCTAAACCTTTGGCAAAAAAAGTGAGTACACCCCTAAGTGGAAATGTCAAAATTGGGCCCAAAGTGTCAATATTTTGTTTGGCCACCATTATTTTCCAGCACTGCCTTAACCCTCTTGGGCATGGAGTTCACCAGAGCTTCACAGATTGCAACTGTAGTCCGCTTCCACTACTCCATGATGACATCACGTAGCTGGTGGATGTTAGAGACCTTGTGCTCCCCCACCTTCCATTTGAGGATGCCCCATAGATGCTCAATAGGGTTTAGGTCTGGAGAAATGCTTGGCCAGTCAATCACCTTTACCCTCAGCTTCTTTAGCAAGGCAGTGGTCATCTTGGAGGTGTGTTTGGGGTCATTATCATTTTGGAATACTGCCCTGCGGCCCAGTCTCCGAAGGGAGGGGATCATGCTCTGCTTCAGTATGTCATAGTACATTTTGGCATTTGTGTTTCCCTCAATGAACTGTAGCTCCCCAGTGCCGGCAGCACTCATGCAGGCCCAGACCATGACACTCCCACCACCATGCTTGACTGTAGGCAAGACACACTTGTCTTTGTACTCCTCACCTGGTTGCTGCCACACACTCTTGACACCATCTGAACCAAATAAGTTTATCATCAGACCACAGGACATGGTTCCAGTAATCCATGTCCTTAGTCTGCTTGTCTTCAGCAAACTGTTTGCAGGCTTTCTTGTGCATCATCTTTAGAAGAGGCTTCCTTCTGGGATGACAGCCATGCAGACCAATTTGATGCAGTGTGCGGGATATAGTCTGAGCACTGACAGGCTGACCCCCCATCCCTTCAACCTCTGCAGCAATGCTGGCAGCACTCATACGTCTATTTCCCAAAGACAACCTCTGGATATGACACTGAGCACGTGCACTCAACTTCTTTGGTCGACCATGGCGAGGCCTGTTCTGAGTGGAACCTGTCCTGTGAAACCGCTGTATAGTCTTGCCCACCGTGCTGCAGCTCAGTTTTAGGGTCTTGGCAATCTTCTTATAGCCTAGGCCTTCTTTATGTAGAGTAACAGTTCTTTTTTCAGATCCTCAGAGAGTTATTTGCCATGAGGTGCCATGTTGAACTTCCAGTGACTATTATGAGAGAGTATGAGAGCGATAACACCAAATTTAACATACCTGCTCCCCATTCACACCTGAGACCTTGTAACACTAACGAGTCACATGACACCGGGAAGGGAAAATGGCTAATTGGGCCCAATTTGGACATTTCCACTTAGGGGTGTACTCACTTTTGTTGCCAACGGTTTAGACAATAATGGCTGTGTGTTGAGTTATTTTGAGGGCGCAGCAAATTTACACTGTTATACAGGCTGTACACTTGCTACTTTACATTATAGCAAAGTGTCATTTCTTCAATGTTGTCACAGGAAAATATATAATAAAATATTTACAAAAATGTGAGGGGTATACTCACTTTTGTGAGCTACTGTATATACATTATATATGGTATAGATATATATTGTTCCAAAAACATTATCTATCTATCTATATATGTGTGTATTTATGAAAAAATATAACACATTATTCTATGTGAAGAACATTGGAATGCGAAATATTCATATTTTCTCGTCAGGTTAGCGCATTTGCGCGCGAGTAGGGTGTTTTTTCAACTTTTTTTGCTCCATTGACCTCTATGGGGGAATACGTATGCTTTCAACTTGTAATACGAAGGCAACCCAACCACGCAAAAAGCTTACTTCTAACGCAGTTAACGCTCTAAAACGACCCCGGTTTTTACGAGGTTTTGGTATCACATATACGGCGCCACATATAAATGCAGCATGTATATTTCACCCGTCGGCCGCAATTTTTACTCCCGTAAGCTAACATAGAATCACGTCTCAAATCCGTATCACATATTCTGCACAAGGACTTATGCAGCGAAAATGGAGAAATTTTACTCCATTTTAACCTCACCACACATAGGAAGGCGCAGCAAGCCTTGTGCTGAGTAGGAAAGTACCGTAACTCCCTTAACTGGCTGAAAATATTAACAAACACCTAAGGCATGCACAATATCTATCTACCTGGCAACCGCCAACCCCCACAGCAGTAACTAATAAAACATATTAACCCCTAATCCGTCATTAACCCACATCACAATAAACCTAATAAAACTATTAACCCCTAATCCACCATTAGCCCACAACGCAATAAACCTAAAACTATCAACCCCTAAACAACGCAAATAACTAATTAAATTACTAAGCCCCCTAACCTAACATCCCCTAAAGTAACCCCAATAACCTAAATTAAAAAATACTAAGTTACAATTAAAATAAAAAGCTAACATTACTTAAAAATAAAAAACCTAAGATTAAATTAATCTAAGATTACAAAAAATAAAAATGTTTAACATTACATAAAATAATAAACCAAATGATCAAAAATAAGAAAATTAAACCTAATCCCTAAGAAAATAAAATAGTCCCCCCCAAAATAAAAACACCACCTAATCTAAACTAAACTACCAATAGCCCTTAAAATGGCCTTTTGTAGGGCATTGCCCTAAGTTAAACAGCTCTTTTACCTTAAAAAAATACTAAATCCTCCCTTTAACAGTAAAACCCACCAAACCCCCCAAAATAAAAAAAAATCCTAAACTACCCATTGCCCCTAAAGGGGCATTTGTATGGGTATTGCCCTTATAAGGGCATTAAGTTTTTTACTGCCATTAAAAGGGCATTCAGCTCTTTTACACTGCCCAAAATCCCTATTCTAAAAAAAACAAACACCCAAAAAATAAAAAAAATCCTAACTCTAACCCCCAAATAAGTACTCACTGTTCCTGAAGTCCGGCGGAGAAGGTCCTCTTCTAAGCAGTGAAGTCTTCTTCCATCACAGCAACGTCTTCTATCTTCATCCAGGACCAAGCCAACAAGTAGCTGAGATGAGATTGCGCAGAACAGTAGACCGGCGATCACGGAGCCATCAAGCATGGAGATCACTGCCGCACACTGAGGATTGAATTCAAGGTACGTGTTTAAATATGGGGTACCTTGCATTCCTATTGGCTGATTTGATTCTTCAAATTTGAATCAGCCAATAGGATAAAAGCTACTGAAAGCCTATTGGCTGTTCAAATCAGCTACGCGTTCGACGATCTTCTGTTTCACGCTCATCTCATCACGGCTCCACGCCGACTTGGTCCTGGATGAAGATAGAAGACGTCGCCGCGATGAAAGAAGACTTCACCGCTTGGAAAAGGACCTTCTCCGCCGGACATCAGGAATGGTGAGTACCTATTTGGGGGTTAGAGTTAGGAATTTTTTTTATTTTTTGGGGTTTGTTTTTTTTAGAATAGGGATTTTGGGCAGTGTAAAAGAGCTGATTGCACTTTTAAGGGCAGTAAAAGAGCTGAATGCCCTTTAAAGGGCAATGCCCATACAAGTGCCCATTTAGGGGCAATGGGTAGTTTAAGATTTTTTTCAGAGTTAGATTTTTTTAATTTTGCGGGGTTTGGTGGGTGGGGGGTTTTACTGTTAGAGGGGGTATTTAAGGTAAAAGAGCTGTTTAACATGTGGCAATGCCCTACAAAAGGCCCCTTTAAGGGCTATTGATAGTTTAGTATTTTTGGGAGGATTTTTTATTTTCATAGGGATTAGATTTAATTTTTTTATTTTTGATAATTTGGTTTATTTTATGTAATGTTAGACTTTTTTAATTTTTGTAATCTTAGATTAATTTAATCTTAGTTTTTTTATTTTTAAGTAATGTTTTTATTTTAATTGTAACTTAGTATTTTTTAATTTAGGTAGGTTTAGGTTAATTTAGGGGGTGTTAGGTTAGGGGGCTTAGTAATTTAATTAGCTATTTGCATTGTGGTGATTTGGCGGATTAGGGGTTAATAGATTTATTAGGTGTGTCGTGATGTGGGTTTGGCGGATTAGGGGTTAATAGATTTATAAGGTTTGTTGTGATGTGGGTGAATGGTGGATTATGGGTTAATACATTTATTAGGTAGTTTATGATGTTGGGGTTGGCGGATTTAGGGGTTAATACATATATTAGGTAGATCGCAATGCTGGTGAATGGCGGATTAGGGTCAATAGTTTAATTAGGCATATTGGGTTGTGGGGGTTGTCGATTTAGGGGTTAATACATTTATTATTAGTTGCGATATGGGGGTGATGGCGGATACAGGGGTTTTACTTGTTGGGTTTATTTTTGGGAGGCGTGTTAGACTTTTATGGGCAATTTAACGTTTTTTTTTTTATTTTCTTAGGCGCCGGCAGTTTCTAACGTGCCGTAAATCACTGGCGACTCCAGAAATTTGTTTTTACGCACATTTCTGGACATCGCTAGTTTATCCGACTTACGGCACTTTATGAACTCCAGGTGCCGTATATGTGATTCCCCGATGTGCAAGGTGAAATTGCGGGCAACACGTGTTTCAGCAGTTACGCTGAAGCATGTGCCACATATGTAATCTCGCCCCTAGTGGGAGCAATAAAAATCGCTCCACTTACTATCTGGCCCATAACCATTTAGTTTGTCTTTAATCATTCCCATTTTTTATGAAATTATTAGATAAACAAGGCAAATAAAGGTTTTGTGTTGTTTTCAGAAGGTAGCTTTTTCACATGAGTTAAATTAATGGCAGTCATTTTATGAAAAAAAAAAAAAAAACACTGTCAATACCTGCTGACATTTAAAAATTGCAATTTGGCAAAAAAAAATTGTAATTAATTCCTATGGGCCAGATTTACGAGTGGAGCGCTACTTAGCGCATTCGCTAGATATATAGGAATACCTTTTTATAAAATACTTAGAACATAATCTACTAAGTATAGATATAGCTATATATATATATATATATATATATATATATATATATATATATATATATATATATATATATATATATATACACACATCAGTATATATATATACATCCATCTTTAGACATGCATATGTATGTATCTCTGTGTTAAAGCCCTTTGGCAGCTTTTTTTCTAACACCCGAGACCTCATATCTTTGAGCCCTTATAACTGTTTTGTACAATATTTTGCTATTATGAGTGTAACTGTGCTTTGTAATGTATTATTGATGTGTTCTTTGACACTTTTTTGTTTCTCAAAACAGTTAAGCACAGCTCTGAGGACGGGCTAATATGAATTGCGCTCAACCAATTGCATTTACTTTCAACTTGTAATACCAGCACAATTTAACCTGCATGGAAACGATCGCGAAAACCTATGTGTCTAAAATCTTTTTGGAAGTTAAACAGATTGTGAAATGCAACTAATGATGCAATAATATAACATCTTCTATTTGCACTTTTATGTACCTTTAAATTTGTATTCCTATGGAGTATTTTCCCCATCTATGGGAGTGGATCCCTCTCTATAAGGGCCTGATAAGCAAAAACTCATCGTTATGGAGTGAAATCAGGCAAAATCTTTGGGGGCTTTTTTTGAGCATTATATAGCAATGTACATTTCTCTCTTTCACGTTCTGAATACTGCGTAACAAGATATACAGTTCTTAAAGGGACATGAAACCCAATTTTATTCTTTCATGATTCAGATAGAGAATACAATTTTAAAAAGTTTCCAATTTACTTCTAGTATCAAATTTATTTTGTTCTCATGTTATTTTGTGTTTAAAAAATATCTAGGGGGAGTGGCTAAGAAGAGGCCATGATCGGTCGCTTTTCATGAAGCTCCTGGGGCCATCAATATAATTTATAAGATTTACAGACTATCTCTTGTTTTATCCTCCTTCTGCAGCAAACTACTACTCTTTACTATGTAGATCTGAACTGAATTAAGATGAGCAAATAAAATCACCCAGGACCTGACCTAGCCAGTTACTATTTTAGGCCGCCTCCAGCACTGGATCCTGCACAATCTCTTTCAGCCTGCTTAAACCCTAAGGATTCACTACAGACATCCCAGAAGTGTAAAATAACTATATTCTCAAACGGAGTAATCTACTTATACAAAGCCTACATATCTGGGACTCTTACTTCTTGGAATGAATCGTATGAGGAGACGGCCTACCATCTAATCGATAATACACCATCTAACCCCCCCCCCCCCCGGTTCTCCGGGTACAACGGGCCTAGCTTTAATCCGACTTATAAGATGGAGCACAGCCAACTAACTTTCGAAGCCTTACTTGCTGATCTGGGACGGAGGATGGACATTCAATTTGCCGACCTTAGAACCTGTCTCACTGAGGCCTGCTTAGAAGATGGCGCCCATCCGCCACGAGATGCACATGTGTCCGTTAACCCTGATCCATGTCACCTGCCTGCACATAAGTTCTCAGCTAGCCTGCAAGAAGGGCGCAAACAGCCTCTGACTGCTACCACAGCAAACTACAAACAGAGTTCAGAAGTGTCTAGCTTGACTCACCTCCTTGGCTCCGGTACCGCTCCGCAAAGCCCTGGCAGCTTACACGCTGTCTTGATCCCGGAGCTAGTGGACTTGCCTCGCTCTCAGCTACCCATCTCTGTGCTGACCTCTTTGGGAGAAACAACTCGCTCCCGCACACCTCCGGTGTCCCGGTCGGGGGATGCGGCCGGCCCCTGTTTGGGGCACCTGGGGAATCTCCTGATCTAGGCTGCCTTAGAGTCGTCAAAGGGGAGACCAGAGACTCTAATATTTATCTCCCCAGATATGCGTGAGGCAGAGCCCCCTTGGCTCTCCCGGTCTGATCCTACTACAACAACCGCCATTGACTGGGACTTATACTGTGATGCTCCAGAGGAGTATCGCATGGGAATTGGGTAGTTTTCAGAATCTGAGCTATTAAGCACTATAAGCTTAAAACCACAGGCTAATATATGAACATTAGACTCTACACTTGTTTCCATGCTTATCTATGCCCATTGTTTGCTGGCTTAGAACTGTTGGACGTTAATATGTGCACAGGTTTATGCTATATTATGTAATATCTATATATTGGGTATGTGAAATACATGCCTTTGCTATGTTGTGGACGGGCATCTAACCTCAATATATGACATACAGTTGTTCATTCTAACGATACTTATTTGAGGATATCTGTAACGAAGAAGGTCCATAGAGCTGGGTATTTGTTGCACATATATGATTATAATAGATTAGTCCCCATAAACAATATATTTCGTTTTTTACCTATTTAAATTGCCTCTTTTTCTTTTCTCCCTATGTCACACCCTTAGACAACATCTTTGAAGTCCCATTTCGCCTCATAAATTCCCATATGCATTACCATAGGTCTATGATCTTAGTATCTAACTGAAAACTCACATCGCCCAAATTTGGCTTTTAGTCCACCAAACTATTTTGGTTGGTCCTAATTCCCAGTGTTAACCCCTAGCAGCCTCTACACATCTCGCTCATCCCATCCACTAACAAACCCTCCCTGTTTTAAGCTACTGTACTACATTTAAGGCAAAATATATTTTTAGATCTTATCTGCCCACCACACTTAGTCAACAATGTTATCCCTTTTGCTTCAACCATTAGATCTTAGTATAGACTTTACCCTAGATATGTGTGTATAAGTTAGAGGCGCATAAGAGATATAAGATGCCTGTATATTGTAATTTGTTGTGAAGATTGCTCTTTTATGCCAGTTATATATGTTCTACTTTGGTCCAATATTAAGTAACTCCTCTCAGACAGACCCCATCTCTTTAACAGTCATATAAGTTCCTTCTCCTATCAAGCCACCTGGTGGTAATATAGTTAGCTCATATACACCCTTCATGGAGGATTTATGTCAGAAGGCACTCCATCCTATCTATCTTTAATATTTATGGATAACGGCCCAATCCCCTCCCTAATTCTCTCACTGAGCAGCTTTTGTCTGCTGATTAGCCCTCCCCCCCATCTTCAAGCCTGGTCCAAGAGCGACCATTTCAAAAGCTAATTTCCTCTCTATAGTTTAATCTAGCCCATAGGTCCAAAAGTGACCTCTAATATCATTGAGGAATCAATTATAGATATAAGATAAAAAAGAGGTTTAAAATACTAACCCATATTAACATACCATATTGTCTCACGACTGTTAAAAGCGTATTGTAAGAATAATTTTCTCTTGATTGTATGTGTTCTATAATGTTTTAATACATGTTGTATAATGTGCATAACCTCAATAAAAAAAAAAATTAAAAAAAAAAAAATATCTAGATAGGTAGCGTGCACACGTCTGGAGCACTACATGACAGGAAATACTGCTGCCATCTAGTGCTTTTGCTAATGTATAACATTATAGCAAGACTGCTACCATATAGTGCTACAGACTTCAACAAAGGTAAAACAAGAAAACAAAGAAAATCTGTTAATAGAAGTAAATTAAAAATGGTATGATCTATCTGAATCATGAAATCATTTTGGGGGGTTTTATTTCCCTTTAATCTCACAATTGCTTTGCTAAAATTCTTTTTGGGACCACCCAGTACTCAAGACAGATGATGTTGCCCCCGCAGAGAGCTTTAGATCATCTGGCCCTAAGTAAGAAACTGATCCGTAAGTATCAGTATGGAGAAATATGAACTGTACTTCTTACTTGTAATATTAATTTAAACAACTCTAACTCAAGGTTTTTTGTTTTATTTATTTAAACTATTTGTTACATATTTAATTGCCTCTATTTCCTATGTGTGACATTACAATTGCTGGTTATGGGAACAGAGGCTTTTAAAAGCTGTGGGAATATATGAAATAACTTACAAGTCATAACATAAGCGACTTAAAAAAAGGTGAATGACTCCCTCATGTGGTTCCTTTAGAAAATTGGTTTTAAACTAGTATATAAAGCAGTGAGAAGAGAATTAGAAGCATTCGGCTAGATTTAGAGTTTTGCGGCCAAAGGGGTGCGTTAGCTACGCTTGTTTTTTTCCCCCCGCACCTTTTAAATAACGCTGGTATTGAGAGTTCTCTGAAGGGCTGCGTTAGGCTTCAAAAAGGGAGTGTAGAGGCATATTTACCGCCACTTCAACTCTCAATACCAGCGTTGCTTATGGTAGTGGCCAGCTAGGAAAATGTGCTCGTGCACGATTCCCCCATAGGAAACAATGGGGCAGTTTGGGATGAAAAAAAAAATCTAACACCTGCAAAAAAGCTGCGTTAAGCTCCCAACGCAGCCCCATTGTTTCATATGGGGAAACACTCTCTAAGTCTGCACCTAACACCCTAACATAAACCCTGAGTCTAAACACCCCTAACCTTACACTTATTAACCCCTAATCTGCCGCCCCCGCTATCGCTGACACCTGCATTATATTATTAACCCCTAATCTTCCACTCCGTACACCACCGCAACCTACATTATACCTATGTACCCCTAATCTGCTGCCCCTAACATCGCCGACCCCTATATTATATTTATTAACCCCTAATCTGCCCCCCCCCAACGTCGCCGCTACTTTACCTACACCTATTAACCCCTTATCTGCCGACCGGACCTCGCCGCCACGATAATAAATGTATTAACCCCTAAACCGCAGCACTCCCGCCTCGCAAACCCTATAATAAATAGTATTAACCCCTAATCTGCCCTCCCTAACATCGCCGACACCTAACTTCAAGTATTAACCCCTAATCTGCCGACCGGACCTTGCCGCTACTCTAATAAATGTATTAACCCCTAAAGCTAAGTCTAACCCTAACCCTAACACCCCCCTAAGTTAAATATAATTTTTATCTAACAAAATAAATTAAATATTATTAACTAAAGTCTTCCTATTTAAAACTAAATACTTACCTGCAAAATAAACCCTAATATAGCTACAATATAACAAATAATTATATTGTAGCTATTTTAGGATTTAAATTTATTTTACAGGCAACTTTGTATTTATTTTAACAAGGTACAATAGCTATTCAATAGTTATTTACTATTTAATAGCTACCTAGTTAAAATAATTACAACATTACCTGTAAAATAAATCCTAACCTAAGTTACAATTAAACCTAACACTACCCTATCAATAAATAAATTAAATCAATTAACTACAAGTGCCTACAATAGAATGCGAGTTCAATCTGATTGGCTGATTGGATCAACCAATCCGATTGAACTTGAATCTGATTGGCTGATTCAATCAGCCAATCAGATTTTTCCTACCTTAATTCCGATTGGCTGATAGAATCCTATCAGCCAATCAGAATTTGAGGGACGCCATCTTGGATGACGTCACTTAAAGGAACCTTCATTCGTCGTCTAGTTGTCGGGAGAAGAGGATGGTCTTGAAGATGGAGCCGCTCCTCGTCGGATGGATGAAGATAGAAGATGCCGCTTGGATGAAGATGTTTGCCGGTCCGGATGTCCTCTCCTGCCCGGATAGGATGAAGACTTTTGCCGCTCCGGATGTCTTCTTTTTGTCCATCGCTGCTCGGCTGAGTGAAGACGACTCAAGGTAGGGAGATCTTCAGGGAGGTAGTGTTAGGTTTATTTAAGGGGGTTTGGGTTAGAGTAGGGGTATGTGGGTGGTGGGTTGTAATGTTGGGGGGTGGTATTGTGTGTTTTTTTCAGGCAAAAGAGCTGATTTCTTTGGGGCATGCCCCGCAAAAAGCCCTTTTAAGGGCTGGTAAGGTAATAGAGCTGTTAACTATTTTAAATTTGATTAGGGTAGGGAATTTTTTTATTTTGGTAGGCTTTGTTATTTTATTAGGGGGCTTAGAGTAGATGTAATTAGCATAAAATTCTTGTAATCTTTTTTTATTTTTTGTAATTTAGTGGGGGTTTTTTTGTAATTTAGTTTAGTTTATTTAATTGTAGGTACTTGTAGTTAATTGATTTAATTTATTTATTGATAGTGTAGTGTTAGGTTTAATTGTAACTTAGGTTAGGATTTATTTTACAGGTAATTTTAGAATTATTTTAACTAGGTAGCTATTAAATAGTAAATAACTATTTAATAGCTATTGTACCTAGTTAAAATAAATACAAAGTTGCCTGTAAAATAAATATAAATCCTAAAATAGCTACAATATAATTATTCGTTATATTGCAGCTATATTAGGGTTTATTTTACAGGTAAGTATTTAGTTTTAAATAGGAAGACTTTAGTTAATAATATTTAATTTATTTTGTTAGATAAAAATTATATTTAACTTAGGGGGGTGTTAGGGTTAGGGTTAGACTTAGCTTCAGGGGTTAATACATTTATTAGTGTAGCGGCGAGGTCCGGTCTGCAGATTAGGGTTTAATACTTGAAGTTAGGTGTCGGCGATGTTAGGGAAGGCAGATTAGGGGTTAATACTATTTATTATAGGGTTTGCGAGGCGGGAGTGCTGCGGTTTAGGGGTTAATACATTTATTATAGTGGCGGTGAGGTCCGGTCGGCAGATTAGGGGTTAATAGGTGTAGATAAAGTAGCGGCGACGTTGGGGGGGCAGATTAGGGGTTAATAAATATTATGTAGGGGTCGGCGATGTTAGGGGCAGCGGATTAGGGGTACATAGGTATAATGTAGGTTGCGGTCGGCAGATTAGGGGTTAAAAAAAATTATTAGAGTGGCGGCGATGTGGGGGGACCTCGGTTTAGGGGTACATAGGTAGTTTATGGGTGTTAGTGTACTTTAGAGCACAGTAGTTAAGAGCTTTATGAACCGGCATTAGCTCAGATAGCTCTTAACTCCTGACTTTTTTCTGCGGCTGGAGTCTTGTCGGTAGAGGGTCTACCTCTCATTTCAGCCAAGACTCCAAATACCAGCATTAGGAAGATCCCATTGAAAAGATAGGATACGCAATTGGCGTAAGGGGATCTGCGGTATGGAAAAGTTGCGGCTGGAAAGTGAGCGTTAGACCCTTTCCTGCCTGACTCTAAATACCAGCGGGCGGTAAAAAGCAGAGTTAGGACCCCTTAACGCTGCTTTTGACGGCTAACACAGCACACTAAATCGAGGCGATTGTGTGCTATAATGTGCACGTGCCTAACTGTACTGTGATTTTTTTGTTTTATTTTGTCGCTTTTGCAACTTTGAAAAAACATCCTTTGCAATAATGGATGCTGTGTCCAGTGGGTTGTGTGTTTATTGCAGCTTAAATGGAAAGGAAGGTCAGAACTAAACTTGCATGATTCAGACAGAGCATCATTTAAATTCACTTTTGTTTTCAAATTTACTTTGTTCTCTTGGTATTTATGTTGAATAAAAATATATCTATATATCCTATATTACTGGGAGCTAGCTGGTGATTGGTGGCTACACACATTTTGTCAATGGTTCACTAGATGTGTACAGTTAGCTCCTAGCAGTGCATTGCTTCTCTGGAGCTTACTTTAACTATGCACTTAATCACTTTGCATGGGTTAACCACAGTTTTATACAAGCAATACAGCAAAAAATATTTTTGCTCTTTTGTATCCCTTTAAATATTTGAAAGTGTAAGGTGATTAGGCTAGAGAAATATGTAATTACTCTAAAAAAAGATTTGCAATAACTGGAAGAATGTTCTGGAAAGAACAGCACATTACTTTTAGGGGTAGATTTATCAAGCAGCGGATGCTGTTGAAGGAGTAGCAATTCGCTACTGGGAGCTAGCTGAACACATCAGGTGAGTCAATGATAAGAGGCATATATGTGCAGCCACCAATCAGAGGTTAGTTCCCAGTAGTGTTTTGCTGCTCCTGAGCAGACCTAGTTATGCTTTTCAACAAAGGATGCAAAGAGAACAAAGCAAATTAGATAACTGAAGTAAATTGGAACATTGTTTAAAATGTTATGATCTATACAAGTCATGAAAGAAAGATTTTGGGACAGATTACAAGTGGAGCGCTAAATATCGCTTTCATGAAAGCGATATTTGTGCTCCACTGTCTAATACCAGTGCACCCTAATGTGCGTTGGTATTACAAGTTGTCAGCGCGCTTCCATAGGCTACAATAGGAGCCTCGTTCTGATGTCGTCAGAGCCTAAGCGCCGCAAAGGGGGTAAGTAGCTCAGCGATGGCAGCAAATATAAATATATATATGTATATAAGCATATACATATATATTTACTGGAAACACGCAGTTCCCATAGAAAGCAATGTAAAGGCACTTTTCAGTGCCGTTTTTTTCTAACACCCCACTCCCACCAACTTTCCCCGCAAAATATAGTGCAGTTATTTTATTTAATAAAGATGCTGCTATCTTTATTTTTTTTTATAAAATACACTACACTGTATTTTGGGGGCATTTCAGGCACATTTATAAAATTACCTCTGGTTAATTTTATAAGCGCTAATTGCTACCGTCAGCTTGCGTTAGCAATAACAGCCACTTGTAATGACCGCCGGTTAATTATTGTGCGCCCACAAATTAGCAAATTTGCCCATTTGTGGGGTGTCCGATAATTTAGCACTCCACTCGTAATCTAGCCCTTTGTGCTTCATATCCTTTTAAATGGGACAAGATTTGGTAAAACAGAGGTGGAAATAGATTTAGGAGTTTTTGTAGACAGTAAATTAAAAAGTAGTACTCAGGGCGAGATTACATATATGGCGCGGGCTTCAGTGCAAGCATTTCATTTTCATTAATAGTTAAGTATACAGATGTTCTATAACAATGCTATCTTATCTTTTCAATACAACTTCAAAGAAACATTAGGTTAGTTGGAATGTAATGTTCTTGTTTTTTTTGTTGTGTTCTAAAATAACTTTTAAAGAATTGGACAAAATGTTCTTTAGCATATAAAATGCCTGTGATAAAGGGTCAGAAATCAAACTCATAAGCACTATAATTATCATAAACATGAGCAAATTCACCTGAAACACTAAACAGAAACAGGTAAATATCACAACCTCCATAGGACTGGTATTAATTATATATAGCCCAACACAGCAGTGCCATATGATTATCCCTTCAGTAGTATAAAATGTATTCAATAATGGTAAGCATGGTAACATTTGTACATTTACACAATCTCATGCTGAAAATGTACACGTACTAGCCAACATTTCCACAAAAGCATTCATTATAATCCTCAAACTGTGGGAAAATAGCATTCAAATAAGCTACTTCAACAAATAAATGTATTTGCATTTTTAAAAACTTATAAATGATATACTAAAAAGTGTCCATTTAAAATAAGTTTAGTGGGGGGGGCGGAGCCAGCTAGCAAGGGAGAAGGTCGTGTTTAGGCTGAGCTCCTGCTATAGTTTTAACTTTTTAAAAGTTTATTGGGATCCAGCAAAGATTTATATACCCAGAGACATCTGCTGATCCCCTGCTGAGAAGGACCTTATAGCACCGGAGGTTCTACAGAGAAATTTGGCCGAGAATAGCGGTGGAGGTGAAAAGAGAAGATAATCTGCAGAGCGCACCTAACCCTCCCGCCGAAACCTCTGCGGCCCTTGTCGGCACCAACAGAGCGACTACTCCGGACAGCCCAGCAGTCCATGTGCCCGTCCTTCTCACGGTGAGATCTTGCAGAGAGAAGAAGATAGCGACCCGGCGCAGGCACTGGCGGGAAAACAGAGCAGAGAGAGAGGGTGACGATCGGCTGCATTGCCCGCCACTAAATACCTCACTGCCTTCACCGGAGGAAGAGATCTTTACCCCGGGGCCAAGAACAACGTCGCACATAGCGGTGAGGAGCCGGTGAGCCCGAGGGCCTTGAGGAGGAGGTTATTTGCTGTCAGCTGCGCTCAACTCCAGATGTAACAAGCACGGAGCGGCGCCATCTTGGGACACAAAGTAAGTGAATAACAGGGCTCCTCACCCACACAACATAGCTCTGCAGCGAAGACACACTAACAAAAAAATAATCAGCCCCACTGCCAGTCACATAGTGTAAGCGGTAGATTATATGCTGGGGGCCTGCTGCCTATACTTTCTACAACAGCTCTGACAATAGGGAGCAGAATTTGGAGGCTCAGTATTGTGATACCATAAAAGACTGAACGGTTTTCAGGCAAGGAACGTTACAGGCATTTGGGGCCTCACAACCCTCATACTCAAACCGGCATATAGCTATAGGCAATCTCACTCATACTGCCTGACCTGACCATCCACATAAAGCAAGTAAGAGGCTGACAAAGGATTTGATTTGATTTTATATGAATAGTCTTCAGACCCCCTTACTGTAAGCGGCTTACCCTTGACCAGGGGGACATTTTCACACCTTTTGGGACCCAATCATTACTCTGCTGGACACCCCATTAAACTACTTATTAGGGGGACAGTCTGGACCAAGGCAGACTTTCATGACTTAGAGAGTAATTAAATTTCTTGAGAATAAAACTGCAGTAATATAATCCACAACCTAGGGGGAGTTTTTTTCTTTTAATCCCATCAACCTTGCACATATAATTGAACTGCCTATTAAGAGAAACTTCTGAATATAGAGTCAAACCCCACCACAGTAATATGTAATCCCTAGGAATAAAGTGAGGGGATATCTGCCTCTACATATGCTTCTAAAGAGACGCAGCAGAACACAAATTACTGATTAGATGTAGAGAGTCCAGCGACATATGCCTTTGTACTATCTAAAATTGCCTCAGCACTCCTGATATATTAACACTGCCAAGGTTACCCCACAACCTCTGGGGCTGCTCTTCCCTACAGTCTCAAGATAACGAAAACGGAAACATTACCCTCCCTCAAAATCTTATTATCAACCATACATAACAGTAATAACCACTGATATACTACAGTAATGGCTACAAGAAGAGGCGGGAAGGGAGAGAAAATAACAAACCCTAGCACCCCACACACAGTATCTTCCTTCTTTAAAGCAACCCACCCCTCCAAAACTACTAGAGACATGGAGGAAGAAAATGAATCAGATCAAACCTTAACACCAACCCCCGAAGATCACTCACCTATCACTAAGGCAGACCTACAATCTCTTGTATCTAAAAAAGACCTAGCAGATAATTTTGAAAAGTTATGGGGGAAGATAGATGCCATACACACCTCGATGACATCTAGCCTAGCTGAAATTAAATCTGATCTCACTGATATGGGAAACAGGATTGACATATTAGAAGACCAGAAGGATGCAATGGTGGAAAATGTAGATGAAATAACACAAACAGTTTCCAACCAACAACAGCTCCTACAGGAAATGCAAGACAAAATGGAAGACTTGGAGAACAGGAGCAGGCGAAACAACATTAGGCTGAAGGGGATCCCAGAGGATGTTACTTCTACTGAAATTCCAGCATACATAGCACAGCTCTTCAGTCAAATATCAGGATCACCTCCTGATTACACATTCCATGTGGAAAGAGCGCATAGAGCTCTCAAAGCTAAAACCAAAAATGGAATACCCCCAAGGGACATAATAGTCAAAATGACCTTCTTCCCAGATAAAGAAAAAATACTGCAGGCTGCCAGGAAAAATCCAACATTTAAATTTCAGGGAAATGTAGTACAGTTCTTTCAGGATCTGAGCCTACGCACCCTACAACGAAGAGGCTCATTGAGACCCTTAACTAATATTCTTCGCAAACAACAGATTCCATATAGATGGGGGTTCCCCTTCGCCCTAAACATTCTCAAAGACTCAAAAACTATAACCATCAAGGACCAAGCAGACATCCCGGAGGTGTGTGAGTTGTTGGGTTTGGACCCTCCGGCCCTCCCGGAACATGAACCAACAACATCACGGATGGGCAGCCAAACAGCTGCTGGTTCCCATCTGACATGGCAGAGGGTCAGCCATAAGAGGCAAAAAACTAATGAAACCAGAGACAAGGTATAAAGCTGTGTTCTCTTTTCTCTCACCTTACCTTCAACAGTCAGGAGACGGAAGATCAACAACTTAAAAGCGGTCATCTACAACTAAGAAACTTTATAATTAATTTACCGCTAATTATGCTGAGGGAATGATCCCTATTGCTTGCCTGAGCTGGGTGGGCTTGGAGACCGTCTACAGATAGACTTCACCCTCATCATCAGTAACCCTGGCGGGTTGTAAGGAGGACATGTTCTGTAATAGTTCTCAACATATTGACATTCTGAAGAGGTGGATGATCACCTCCTTATAGTTTGAGGTCTAGTGGATATCACTCGACCCCTAAGACACTCTCAAATAATGTTGAAGCATCCCCCTGTTGGGGACCAGTTATATGTTGATTGTTTAATTTACTGTTGTTTGCTCCTCCCTCCCCCTCCCCCCTCCTTAGGCGACTCCTCCGAGATACCGGCTCACAGACTGCAACATACCGCACCAGATCAGAAGTTTTGTGGTAAGATGATTTATTTCACAAACTATATACACATATACATACACGCTATCCCATACAATAGCACGCACCACTATAGATACCTATGAACACCAGGATTAGACTGATCTCTCACAATGTAAGGGGCCTCAACACAGACACTAAACGTAGACTAGCAATAAACCAATATAGAGTACTGGATGCTAACTTGGTATGTTTACAGGAAACCCACTTCCTAAAGGATAAGCTACCAAAATATTGGACTAAACAGTTCAATACACACTATCATGCCACAGCACCCAATAAGACTCGAGGAGTGTCTATCCTAATCCACTCCTCAGTGGGCTTCACTCACAATAGTACAATAGCTGACCCTGAAGGTAGATATTTGATAGTGAGGGGATGCATTCTGGACAACGAGGTCACCCTATGTAATGTTTATGCCCCCAATGACAATCAGCATACATTCTTCGCCCATGTTGCCCATCTCCTCACAGAGTGGTCACAAACCAAAATTCTTTTGGCAGGAGACTTCAACATAACAATGACCCCTATTCAACCCTCACACACTAAGACAATGACTCCCAAACACCACAGACACAACCGCATTGTCAAGGCTATACAGGACGCATTTATGCCGCACACTCTTAGAGACACCTGGAACACATTATACGGTACAACAACCGACACTACCTTTTACTCAGCCGCACACAATTCCTACATTAGACTTGACTATATCTATCTAAGCCAGGTATTACAGCCTATGCTACAGAACTCGAGAATACACACGTGCGTGTGGTCGGACCATTCTATAATTGCAGTTGACTTAGGGGTTAAGGGATACCAACAGAAGTAGGACATGGACATATGACAACACCCTGTTAAAACACGACCAAGATAACAAAGACCTACTACGGGCGATGACAGAATTCTGGGCCATTAACACCGGCTCCACCACAAATCCACTATACTCATGGGCGGCCCATAAAGCAGTAGTTAGGGGACTGCTGATCCAACTCAAAGCCAAATCCAACAAGAAATATAGAATCCACACAGAACAACTCCATAAAGAGATCGAAACATTAGAAAGACAACACAAATTAACTAAAAGCCCAGCGGTGTTAAAAACCCTCAAGGACAAAAAACAATCCCTAGCAATAATACTAAATTCACAAGCAGCAAGAGCAGCGCTACGACTTAAATCACACTATTTTATTTATGCGAATAAGCCAGACAGATACATGGCACACAAAATTAGAGAAAGATACAGGGCATCGGCCATACCTTCAATAGAGACAGAGAGCGGAGTCTTAACTTCCCACCCCCAGGAGATAGTGGATACCTTTGCCAGATTTTATAGTAAACTTTATGATGGACAAAAGGTGACACAAGACAACACGATAGTAACCCGAACAGAAACATTCTTGAAGGACTGTAAATTGACTTCACTCACGACAGAACACAGAAAAGCCCTTGATGCCCCGGTATCTCCTGAGGAGGTCTCGGGAGCTATTAAGGATTTAAAACCGGGAAAGGCAGCAGGGTCCGACGGTTTCCCGGGGGAATACTATAAACTCTTTAAAAGTACACTTGTCCCCCACCTGACCAAGCTTTGCAATTTCATTCTGGAGGGTAATCCTATCCCCCAGGACCTATTGGATGCGAAGATAGTAGTTATCCCCAAACCAGATAAGGACCATAAAAATGTCAAAACTATCGCCCCATCTCACTAATCAACCAGGACCTTAAGATTTTTACGAAAATCTTGGCCAATCGTCTTAAACCAATCATGCCACACTTGGTCCACCCCGATCAGGTAGGGTTTATACAGAATAGGGAAGCCCCAGATAATATAAGACGAGTGATTAATTTGGTCCATCATCTGGAAACTACGCAAACGCCTTCTCTGGTCCTATCACTGGATGCGGAGAAGGCATTTGACAGAATTGACTGGAAATATATGTTTGCGGTCATGGGGAAATTGGGCTTTGGGGATACATTTATGACTGCCCTACAGGCAATATATTCAAATCCACTGGCTCAGGTAACTGCGGGGGGGTACAGATCCACCCTTTTCCCCATATTGAACGGGACGAGACAGGGATGCCCTTTGTCGCCCCTATTGTTTGCCATCTGCATTGAGCCACTGGCAGCCAAGATTCGTGCACACCCAGACATCTCGGGAGTCAGAGTGGCCCAGTCTGAATACAAACTATTTTTATTTGCGGATGATATCATGCTCACCATTACCAATCCACTCATATCACTGCCTAATTTACACATGGTACTAAACGACTTCTCAGACATTTCGGGATATAAAATAAATGTGGAGAAGAGCGAACTCCTCCCGGTGGCCATCCCCCCACATACCCGGAAAATAATTGAACTTAACTTTGAATTTAGGTGGGCCACAAAAACCATTAGATATCTGGGTATCAATCTCCCAACACAGATGCAATCCCTGTATAAATATAATTACACTCCACTCCTCACTCAATTTAGAAAAGATCTCTTGAAGTGGAGGCTATGTGGTTTTTCCTGGATGGGTAGAGTAGCAATAGTCAAAATGAACCTACTCCCGCGCATCTTATATCTCTTCAGAGCCCTCCCCATTAAACTTGTTAACATGGACATTATTAAAATACAAGCCGAAATACTAACTTTTATAAGAGGGCCAAAATCGGCTAGAATAGCGAAACAAGTAGTCTGCAGGAGCAGAGGAGCAGGGGGAGTGGGAGCTCCGGATCTTTTGGAATACTATAGGGCCGCGAGACTAGCCCAAGAATCTTGTCTTCTGAGGAGATCGGAGGAGGCTACATGGGTATTTCTGGAGAGGGATTTGGGGGGGTGGGAGGAAAGAGATTCAATTCTATGGGAACTCCCATCACACTCTATTAGGACACATATTAAGACATATACTTCAGACTTGACCATGAAAACTTGGACACAGGCACTTAAAAGAACAGACTTATTTCCTAAATCCTCCTTACTGACACCAATTAGATGCTTACTATCGGGAGACTCTCGTATATTGGTTGCTAAATGGGAGAACAAGGGACTCTATAGAGTGGCGGATGTGGTACAGAGGGGACAGTTACTTCCCTTCACCCAACTGCAGTCAAAACTTACACCTATAAAATTACACTGGTACCTATACCTTCAATTACGTTCCTCCCTGCACTCTTTCTTGTTAAAATCAAAGGGTGGGCGCCCCACGGTGTTGGCGACATGTGGTGCGAGTCCTGTCAGAGTTAAACATAATATTTCTAGTATATACATAGCACTGCAAACACCCCCAGACAGGACTAAATCCACGGTTATAGGGGCATGGGAGAAAGACCTGAATATGAGTAAAGAAATACAGGAATGGGAGGAAATGATACAAGGAGCTGATAAAGGCTTAATTAGTATGGATCTAAAAGAAAATGTCATGAAAACTATATTCAGATGGTATTTGACCCCAGTAAGGACAGCCCATATGCAACCGAATGGCAGCAACTTATGCTATAGAGGTTGCGGTGAATTAGGGACCTACAAACACATGTGGTGGGATTGTAGAGAGATCCAGGGGATCTGGAAGAACCTATCAGCCCTGATTATCCGATTGTTGGAGGAAGAGGTCACACTTACCATTCACCAGGCATTACTACACGAACATATAGACAAATTCCATAGATACCTTAATACATTCATTAGAATCCTTTGCACAGTGACAAGGATCGGCATTGCAAAATATTGGAAGGTAGGATCACCCTCATGGCCGGAAATATACAATAAAATAAGCTACACCTACACTATGTATGAAATTGCAGCAGACACGTTAAATAACAAGGCTACTTTTCAGAAGATATGGTACTATTGGATTACTAACTCAACACCTTCTAGATCTAGAACAGATGACTAGGCCTGACTCTCAAACATAATACCTAGACAATACATGTAAGGCTCGGAGGATCGCCGGGAGTGGGGACACTCTCTTTCCCCTCCCCCTCCCCTCCCTTCCTCTCCCTCCCCCCCCTGCCCCCCCTGGACCCTAATTACTGGAATGGAGATCTAGGAAAAGTTATTTATCCTTCCCTAAAAATTTTATTTGATCACCACTATAGATAAGATACTTCCAGCTTATTCTACTCTCTTTGGGTTTTTCATTAGATAAAGAGTTCAAGTGATAAAATTTATGTTACAACCCCCCTGGAGTAGAGTTTCGAAATAGATGACCAACAGGTAGTACCGGAAACTTGATTTCTTTAACAGGATCCTCTACAATTCAAGTTGTTTCTCTGGGACAAGCGAAGTACATTAAGTTATATAGGAGGTAACGGGGGGAATATTATTTGGATATGTTAAAATGGTAACTTCCTAATGTTCTAAAATATGTCTCATCGAAATATTAGCTGGAAAAATTAGGGGTCTTTCAATTTTTCTTTTCTTGTTATTTATTTATTTACTTTTTCTCCCTTGTGTATTGTAATGGAACTAATAATTTGCTAATAAAAATATTTAAACATAAAATAAGTTTAGTGTAATTTGTACTGTACACTGAGTGATATTTTATGTTATTTAACTTAAAAAGATAAAAAGAGAAATATTTGTGTACTTTCTTAGTAGTAGATCGATTCATAACATGTTCCTCAAAGAAAGGAGAAAATACTGTATAGTGAGGGTCATTTATAAGCTCTATGGATACTCATGTTTGTTAGAAATGTTACTAGCTAATTAATTGCCCTTATATCACCCACAGGGATTTTTAGGTTCCTGCTTCTCAATAGGACCATATCTTGACGGTGAGTAACTTACAAAATGTATTCCAGAGTCTCTTTAAAAACATTCATAAAGGTGCATATATAATTACTATAAATCACTCTGGGAATTATATAGTAGAATTCGGATTTAGAGATTAAAGGGTTATGAAACCCAAATTTTTTCTTTCATGATTCAGATAGAGAATACAATTTTAAACAACATTCCAATTTAATTATATTATCTAATTTGCTTCGTTCTTTAGATATCCTTAGTTGAAGATATAGCAATACACATAGGTGAACCAATCACATGAAGCATCTATGTGCAGCCACCAGTCAGCAGCTACTTATGCTTTTCAACAAGGGATATCAAGAGAATGAAGCAAATTAGATAATAGAAGTAAATTGGAAAGTTGTTTAAAATTGTATTCTCTTGCTGAAACATGAAAAACATTTTGGGTTTCATGTCCCTTTAAGGTAACTGTTTAAGGTGAAGGTAAATTCCCCTGGGATAATATTGGTTGTTATTTTAATTGTATTTATTTTTTTCCTTTGAAGGACACATTTGCAGCTTTTGAATTCTAGTAGGTTGACTTGGAATTGATAAAAAGAGGAGACTATTATAACAAACTTACCAAAATAGGAGCAGCCACAAATAAAGAGAGAGCACATGTATACATCCTTGAACACGCCATAGAAACATTAATAATATACATGGCTATATCACATCATATTGGTCAAGGTTGAATGGTGTGAGCAGCGATATGTTGACAAAGAATCAGCATTTTAATAGACTTTTACAAAATGAAACCCCAGAACAGTTGAATGTAAAACTCCTGAAGCCATGTGAGATTTCTGTTTTAATAATAGACATTGATCTAATGCTTACAGTACATAGTGTAACACAGTGAAGTCATGGGTATGTGGAAAAACAGAGACAGAGCATTTATAAAGATATGGTAATCTTATGCTTGAATATAAGGAGTAGACCCACTCAAACAGCTATATTTAAAACTGCATTTTCTGGTTCACAATGGGACAACAGCACCATAAAGGCATTGTAGCTGCTCTTCAAATATACTGATTAGTGAATACATTTATTGTTTGACAATATTCTTAATCTGAACAATAACTGCTATGAATCACTATACAGTTGGATTCCCTTTATCTAAAAGAAAAAGGCGTTTTTTTTTATTCCAAAGCTACGACCCCTCTGAGGAATGGCTGTTTTTTATTTTTAACTCTAAAATTTCTATCAATCTTTTTTGCTATCTTCCTATCTAATCTATTGATTATATATATATATATATATATATATATATATATATATATATATATATATATATATATATATATATATATATATATATATATATATATCCTATAATATAAAAGGCCAAGTGTGTTTGTCCAAAGCTGTCATGCGCAGTAGAGACAACACGAGGACAAACACAACTGGTCTTGATAAAGCCGTTCTACATGGCTAAATGCGTTGGAGAGATAACTGTTTGCTGAGGATAAGAGAAACAAGCCAGTTCCGAGGATTAACACGGATTCAAAGAGGGACTATATTGCAAGTACGGAACTCTGCGCAGAGTAAGGATATCCCTTAGAAAACGGAACTACTTACAGAGAGTGACATCACGCACCCGGGAAACCAGCAACACAGAGCTGTATAGCCACCTGTGCCCTGCTATACTATACGGCAAGTGGAAACTACATGCAGGTAAGCACACAGAGGTGTAACAGCCCGGGAGTGTGGCTTAATTCTTTGGGATAGCGATCGAACAGTGTAAATCATTAAGTAACCAGTCGGGAAGCACACCTTTAAAGCTTAGACACCAACATTTGGACGAGCTCTTACAACTGACAGGTGTAATCTACCAATATTGAGTCCAACAAATCTACTCATTAACATTGTAGCGCAAGAGATTGCGTATGGATCTCCACTAAAAGACTTTTATTACATTTTTGCAAAACAACTTTTAATGAAGGACTTTTACATTTTTTATTTTCACAATATATTTGCAAAACAATATATACTAGGATCAATCAGCTCGTATATAAGAATAAGGAAGATTTCATCTTCAAACAGTTTATGTATAAGCGGTTTATGTATTCCGTATAACCTATATTAACACATATTCTAAGTAGCTAAGATCTACGTTAATTTGTGATTTAACATGCAAGGTTGCATTTACTAGGTTGTATTGTTTATTTTAGCATTTATATCTGATGACACATTAGGTCATGTTTATATGTATTTTTATGTAAATTTTTATTATAAACTGATTTAATTTTATGGAATAATTTTAGGCAATAAATTATAGAATTTTCTCGACTTAGTATTTTTATCTCTGTCGATTAATCCCCTAGCTGCTAGCGCACATTTACTAACTTTTTTATATACTATTCATCCACTTTGTATCTGGTTTATGGGAACAGAATTGAATATGTGCAGGGGGTAGATTTGCGCACCACTTTACACCTTTTTGTTTTACACCTTTTTGTTTTACGAGGACAAACACACCTGGCTTTACCTGACATGCTGTTTGCAGTGAAAGTGGGCGTGACCGGGCGGGAGTGTGGTCTGGCATGACCGGGCATGGTCAGGTGTGGCGGGAGCCTTGGCCGGGTGCGGTCGGCGTGAAAGCAAGGGGAAAGAAATAGAAAGAGAGGGGGAGAGACAAAAAGAGATAGGAAAGAGCTAAAGAGAGGGGAAAGTGCAGAAGAGAGGGGGGGGGGAGAGAGCAAAAGAGAGGGGAAAGAGCAAAATAGAGGGAAGAGAGAGCAATAGAGAGGGGGAGAGAGAGCAATAGAGAGGGCAAAGAGCAAAAGAGAGGGGGGAGAGAGAGCAATAGAGAGGGGGGAGAGAGAGCAATAGAGAGGGGGGAGAGAGAGCAATAGAGAGGGGGGAGAGAGCACAAAAGAGAGGGGGGAGAGAGCAAGTAAGGGGTGGGACTGCTGTACTCTCTCTCTCACACATCACATCGAAGAAAATATGTTTACGGTATATGAACAGACACAAGTCCTGCACTACAAGAGGTACATTGATGATATCCTCCTTATCTGGAGGGCCACTAAAGAATCCTTGATGAACTGGACCAATCTCCTGAATGCAATGAATGAACCAGTAAAATTAAAGGCGTGTGCCAGCTGTCAACAGGTTGACTTCTTGGACCTCAGGATCTTCAAGGAGGGAGTGGCTCTAGGCACTATACTCTACAAAAAAGAAACGGACAGAAACTCTATCCTCCATGCCTCCAGCTGCCACCCACGGTCACTCATCAAAGTGATACCAAAGGCCCAAATGCTTCGGGTGGTACGCAACAACACTTCGGACGCACGTTGTCAACTACAACTTGATGAAATGGAATACAAATTTGCTGCTAGAGGTTATGATAAGGCCATAATTATGTCTTCCAGACTGGCAGCAACCGGTGGTACTGGCAAGACACCACTAGACAGGGAAAACCTCCAAGGACCAACTTCATCCCTAAAACTAGGGGACTGGGTACCACTCTCAAGGAACACTGGGAAATAGTGATTACTGATATGACACTGCCCTACATTAAGCATGATCCACCAAGAATTGGATACAGACGGGGCAGGATCTTGAGGGATATCCTAATGGTAACAGACCCCATTAGGAGCTACAGCACTGACAGTGTAACTGTCTCTACACGACTTGGTTCTTTCAAGTGCCCTAGCTGCACTACCTGCAACACTTTAGACATCGCCATAACAACCAAAGGTATGCAATCAAACACCATCTTTACTGCACCATGAAGTTTGTAATATACATGCTGAACTGTATTTATGGGCTATTCTATATCGGCAAGACTGATGACGATATAAAAAAAATGTATGGCTAACCATAGAAGTGCCATACGGGAGGCAATTGACAAAGGGAAAAGCGACCAGCCGGTTGCTAGGCACTTCATAGAACAGGGACATACAGTCAAGGACCTCAGATTCATGCTCATCGACCATGTACCCCTGCTTAGGAGGGGTGGTGACAGACACAAACTCCTACTACAGAAGGAAGCAGAATGGATCTACAAACTGGATACCATCCACCCTAAAGGACTGAATATGGGTAACGATTGGCACTGCTTTCTATAAGTATGTTTGACCCTTTCATTTTATTTTATGTTATTCTATTTTACATATATCTGTTGGGCACATACTCCCCTACCTGGGATGTTTGAACACCATACGGACTTTGGTTACTGTAAGCCTGTTTTTTGCTGTTTATCATTAGCTGTTGTTCAGGCTGGGTAACTATCATAGTGGCAAGCTCATAGCAGTGCTCTTACTATGTACTTATATGTATACATTTATTATGACATTAGGCCAAATTGGAGCTTAGTGGGACATAACGTCCCATACCCCTGTGACTGATTCCACTAGTCTTATTCTCGGCCCCGCTTATTGTAGCCTTTGACTTGTTGTATATACTTATACGCGCATATTTATAGGTATTTAGTACAGCATGCACACTACAGCCTTTACAATACATCCTATATTTTATGCCCCTGTTGCCTTTGGCAATGTGCTTCTCTTGCAGGCTGGCTCTCACATACTCCTTACTGTAAATGGCTCCGCTGTACGTTGTGTGTGCAGCTTATTCATTGTGTTCATTATGTGCATACATTACCGCCTGAATAGCACTCTGCTGTGTGATCAGGGTTATAGATGTGTTAGGGGGAGATAGGCATATCTGCAATCTACACTGATGTTGCTTTATTAGGCTTAATGCTGGATATAGGTGTAACCTTGTTTCATTGTCCTCAGGGCCACAAATATTATTAGCATGTTTATTGCATCCTGCATGTTTATTTGATCCTACTTTATGCAGTATGTCTCACTCTCCAATTGATTAAGTGCCAATTGATTTAGTGCACATTATTTTGTATTTCCTATTTGCTGCACATTATGTTGTATTTCCTATTTGCTGCACTGCTATTCCTCTGGTCACATTACAAATTGGCATGTGTGTGTGTGTGTATATATATATATATATATATATATATATATATATATATATATATATATATTTATATTATGATGTATATTTAGATTACTGCTATGCTTTTATCATTGCTATGTCATTTCTCCCTCTTTCTTTCTCTTTTATTTGCTGTGCTTGCAGCAAGTTATGTCCCTGACATTATCTTGTAATTTGTATTTTTTAATGTTATATGTTCACTTAGATTGGGGTGGATGTTCAGGGATAAATTGGGTACATTGCATCTGATACTAATTAACTTGTATCTGTGTGTGTATGTATTTTGGTGTAAACAGTGTATGGTTGCCTTGACAACCGTTTTTTGGCGCAATTTCTGTTCACTGGGGGAGGGTCTTAAAAAGGTATAAATGTTTGCTTGTCACATTTTATTGTTGGTCTGATGAAGGGGAGCTGTCCCCGAAACGTCACATAAATAAAAGCTTCTATTGCTTATCCTTTTTATATATATATATATATATATATATATATATATATATATATATATATATATATATATATATATATATATATATATATATATATATATACATACAGTATATGTATATATATATATATATATATATATATATATATATATATATATACAGTATATGTATATATATATATATATATATATATATTTATTAACAAACAATTGCACTCACAGGTCTTTAACAAACCAAAATAAGAATTTATTGGAATGTTTAAGATATATAATCCCCTTCATCAGCATGAAGGGGATTATATCCTCGAAAACGTTACAATAAATTCTTATTTTGGTTTGTGAAAGACCTGAGAGTGGAATTGTTTGTTACTATATGGAGCCATATTTTTGCACCCAGGCGGGTTGGTCTGAAGACTGGATTAATATATATATACACACACACACACACACACACACACACACACACACACACACACACACACACACACACACACACACACACATATACTGTATCTGGTAGCTATCCTTCAAATGCATATTCTTAATCTAAGCAATAACTGTTATTATGAATCATTACACATTTCTTTGGCTTCCTTTTTTCATAAAAAAAAAAGGTAGATGATTTTCATTGCAAAGCTACTAGTTTTTTTAACACTAAACTTAAAGTTTGTAAGCTTTAATAATATTAATTTGCATTATTTAGGGGAGACAATCTGGGCTTTAGTCTACAGACAATAAGGGTAACCACTGTGATAAATTTAGTATGAAATACATTGTTTTGCAGTTGTTATCTGATAAAGGCAATTAGAGACCAATATGGAGCAAGGTTAGCCCTGATATGTCAGTAGGGTACATCCAATGTTCTGAGAATCAGAAATTGCTAAATGGTCAGCTAAATTACATGAAAATAGGGCAAAATGAATAATGAAAGTATATTGCAAAGTTGTTTTCATTACACAAAACAAAACATTTTATATGAAATACTCTTGGTGTTTACTATCCCTTTAAAGTAATTTTGTTATGTGCCAGCTATAAACAAAAGGTAGATTTGTTAACTTTGCTATACTGACACCAAGTGGCTGGAAAATACAATTGTAAAC
The DNA here is from genome assembly GCF_027579735.1 of Bombina bombina. Lineage (NCBI taxonomy): Eukaryota > Metazoa > Chordata > Amphibia > Anura > Bombinatoridae > Bombina > Bombina bombina. The sequence goes on along the minus strand of NC_069501.1, from coordinate 746,401,750 downwards.
TGTAACCATAACTTAAACTATATGAGAAATGCCCTTTCAGCTTAGATATATACCCATGATTGAGCAGCTACACCCAAAAGGGGATTGTGAGATGCAGCTTTACACATAGTTTTATTTCAGACTTCAGAATAAAATGCATTTGAGGCAGAGAGAAAGTTATAGCTAAGAGGCAACACACAAAAACAGGTCAACAAAATCTTGCTTCATTACAATATATATTCTAGCTTCCATCTTACTGTAATAACACATATATGTAGCAGTGTAAATGGGTGACAATATGAGATGTATTTATCTATATATTTATCTATATATATAACTTTGTACTGAAGTTTCCAAACATTATCGTTACCAACCACCATATGCTTATTTGGCTTTATACCTTAAGAAGTATTCCATTAGGGGAGATCAGCCCACACCATTCCATTGCAATTCCATGAGAGAATTCAACCTCCCCCTGCTAATTAGCCATGACCTGTAGAGCTTGCTCCCTGATGGTATTTTATCTTACAAAAGTGCTCTTCATTTTGCACCTAGCATTAAACTGCAGCACTACTCTGAATAATTATGTATATTTTGTGACAGGTTTCACAGAATATTATTAAAGCTTACAAACTTTAAGTTTAGTGTTAAAAAAACTAGTAGCTTTGCAATGAAAATCATCTACCTTTTTTTTTTATGAAAAAAGGAAGCCAAAGAAATGTGTAATGATTCATAATAACAGTTATTGCTTAGATTAAGAATATGCATTTGAAGGATAGCTACCAGATACAGTATATGTGTGTGTGTGTGTGTGTGTGTGTGTGTATATATATATTAATCCAGTCTTCAGACCAACCCGCCTGGGTGCAAAAATATGGCTCCATATAGTAACAAACAATTCCACTCTCAGGTCTTTCACAAACCAAAATAAGAATTTATTGTAACGTTTTCGAGGATATAATCCCCTTCATGCTGATGAAGGGGATTATATATCTTAAACATTCCAATAAATTCTTATTTTGGTTTGTTAAAGACCTGTGAGTGCAATTGTTTGTTAATAAATATATATATATATATATATATATATATATACATATACTGTATATATATATATATATATATATATATATACATATACTGTATATATATATATATATATATATATATATATATATATATATATATATATATATATATATATATATATATATATATATATATATATATATATATATAAAAAGGATAAGCAATAGAAGCTTTTATTTATGTGACGTTTCGGGGACAGCTCCCCTTCATCAGACCAACAATAAAATGTGACAAGCAAACATTTATACCTTTTTAAGACCCTCCCCCAGTGAACAGAAATTGCGCCAAAAACGGTTGTCAAGGCAACCATACACTGTTTACACCAAAATACATACACACACAGATACAAGTTAATTAGTATCAGATACAATGTACCCAATTTATCCCTGAACATCCACCCCAATCTAAGTGAACATATAACATTAAAAAATACAAATTACAAGATAATGTCAGGGACATAACTTGCTGCAAGCACAGCAAATAAAAGAGAAAGAAAGAGGGAGAAATGACATAGCAATGATAAAAGCATAGCAGTAATCTAAATATACATCATAATATAAATATATATATATATATATATATATATATATATATATATATATATACACACACACACACATGCCAATTTGTAATGTGACCAGAGGAATAGCAGTGCAGCAAATAGGAAATACAACATAATGTGCAGCAAATAGGAAATACAAAATAATGTGCACTAAATCAATTGGCACTTAATCAATTGGAGAGTGAGACATACTGCATAAAGTAGGATCAAATAAACATGCAGGATGCAATAAACATGCTAATAATATTTGTGGCCCTGAGGACAATGAAACAAGGTTACACCTATATCCAGCATTAAGCCTAATAAAGCAACATCAGTGTAGATTGCAGATATGCCTATCTCCCCCTAACACATCTATAACCCTGATCACACAGCAGAGTGCTATTCAGGCGGTAATGTATGCACATAATGAACACAATGAATAAGCTGCACACACAACGTACAGCGGAGCCATTTACAGTAAGGAGTATGTGAGAGCCAGCCTGCAAGAGAAGCACATTGCCAAAGGCAACAGGGGCATAAAATATAGGATGTATTGTAAAGGCTGTAGTGTGCATGCTGTACTAAATACCTATAAATATGCGCGTATAAGTATATACAACAAGTCAAAGGCTACAATAAGCGGGGCCGAGAATAAGACTAGTGGAATCAGTCACAGGGGTATGGGACGTTATGTCCCACTAAGCTCCAATTTGGCCTAATGTCATAATAAATGTATACATATAAGTACATAGTAAGAGCACTGCTATGAGCTTGCCACTATGATAGTTACCCAGCCTGAACAACAGCTAATGATAAACAGCAAAAAACAGGCTTACAGTAACCAAAGTCCGTATGGTGTTCAAACATCCCAGGTAGGGGAGTATGTGCCCAACAGATATATGTAAAATAGAATAACATAAAATAAAATGAAAGGGTCAAACATACTTATAGAAAGCAGTGCCAATCGTTACCCATATTCAGTCCTTTAGGGTGGATGGTATCCAGTTTGTAGATCCATTCTGCTTCCTTCTGTAGTAGGAGTTTGTGCCTGTCACCACCCCTCCTAAGCAGGGGTACATGGTCGATGAGCATGAATCTGAGGTCCTTGACTGTATGTCCCTGTTCTATGAAGTGCCTAGCAACCGGCTGGTCGCTTTTCCCTTTGTCAATTGCCTCCCGTATGGCACTTCTATGGTTAGCCATACATTTTTTTTATATCGTCATCAGTCTTGCCGATATAGAATAGCCCATAAATACAGTTCAGCATGTATATTACAAACTTCATGGTGCAGTAAAGATGGTGTTTGATTGCATACCTTTGGTTGTTATGGCGATGTCTAAAGTGTTGCAGGTAGTGCAGCTAGGGCACTTGAAAGAACCAAGTCGTGTAGAGACAGTTACACTGTCAGTGCTGTAGCTCCTAATGGGGTCTGTTACCATTAGGATATCCCTCAAGATAGTTTAAGTTATGGTTACAGTTTACAATTGTATTTTCCAGCCACTTGGTGTCAGTATAGCAAAGTTAACAAATCTACCTTTTGTTTATAGCTGGCACATAACAAAATTACTTTAAAGGGATAGTAAACACCAAGAGTATTTCATATAAAATGTTTTGTTTTGTGTAATGAAAACAACTTTGCAATATACTTTCATTATTCATTTTGCCCTATTTTCATGTAATTTAGCTGACCATTTAGCAATTTCTGATTCTCAGAACATTGGATGTACCCTACTGACATATCAGGGCTAACCTTGCTCCATATTGGTCTCTAATTGCCTTTATCAGATAACAACTGCAAAACAATGTATTTCATACTAAATTTATCACAGTGGTTACCCTTATTGTCTGTAGACTAAAGCCCAGATTGTCTCCCCTAAATAATGCAAATGGTGAGTGCAGTTTTGGCTTGTGCTAGTGTTCTCTCTTGTGAAGCTATTTTGACAAGCACATTATTGGATCTGTGTTTAGTAATAAACATCTGTCTGTATACAGTTATTAGTTTTTATTCATATTGCAACTCATATACAAAATAAGGTGCATGTCCTGGAGCCCGGTCAGTGAGCACACAAATATGTTTTTGTTCTTTTTATCTTCAAAGTCTCTAGCTCCATTGTCTTAGCAAAACTCATGGGGCCCTAATGAGATATTTTCTACGTATCTACCTCTTCACAATTACAACACTCACATTTCTTAAAATTAAAGGGACAGTCTACAATAGAATTTGTATTGTTTTAAAAGCTAGTTAATCCCGTTATTACCCATTCCCCAGTTTTGCATAACCAACACATTTATATTAATATACTTTTTACCTCTGATTACCTTGTATCTAAGAACCTTCTGACAGCCCCCTGATCACATGACTGTGACTGTTTATTATCTATTGTCTTGCATTTAGCATTGTGTTGTGCTAAATCGTAAATAACTTTCTGTGCCTGAACACAGTGTTATCTATATGGCCCACATGAACTATCAAGTCTCTTGTTGTGAAAAGCAATTTAAAAAGCATTTGAGGCCGCCCCCAGGGACTTAGAAATTAGCATATGAGCCTACCTAGATTTAGTTTCAACTAAAAATACCAAGATAAAAAAGCAAATTTGATGATAAAAGTAAATTGAAAAGTTGATTAAAATTACATGTCCTGGGGGTGCCTGTCCAAGCCGCGGCCATGGTATCTGCAGCTCCTCAGAAAACCTCAACAATCTGACAAATATCATTACTTAAGGACATAATATGCATAATCTCTTTAAAAGCTGCAAGAACACCGGACGACCCTTTAGGAACTTATTTTATGTCCTATAAAGTGACGCTATGCTCGAACCCAGAAGCCTGAGGCCTATTCCTAAGAACGTGGCACCCCCCCTGCTAGGCCATCTGGGTTAAGTGGCCTCATATAGATCTCTGAAGGGAACACCTAACAAGTATTTTTATAATCTGTTGCTGTGGAACTCACTCTAAGCCTGAGCAACAACTATGGAAAGCGCAACGAGCGCTATATGGGGGACCATAGAGAAGTTACTAACTGGTCATTTCACCAGGTTGGAAACGCATTGAGACAATCATCCATATCTGCAACTATTCAGAAGGAGCACACACAGTGAGCTATGACTTTACAGAGGAAGACTCCCATTCAACAGTGATTTCTTCAGTCCACACAGCAGACCAAGTGGAGCAGATGAACAATCAAGATAAAGCATGCAACGAGCAAGCTCGCACCATGATGCTTACCCAATCACCCAGGATAACTGGAACTCCAGCCATAACGAGGTTCGTTAAGCAACAGTTTATTGCGAGACCATGAAAGACCGGATCGAGGGAAAGCTAAGCAGTGTACAAAGAAAAGGGGATATCAGAGATCGCATACACCTATAGTGCAACGGAAGTAATATCCACTGCACCAGCTGCAATCCATTGATCAAATTGATACAGATAATAGCAAGTGACCCAAGGTTAAAGAGAAAGGTTTGATCTACAAACACATTGTAGACAACGTGAAAACAGAGGTGGGTTAAGTTTATGACATTCGTTAGCGATAAAACAAATCTTTATCAAGTAGCTTTTGCCTCTATCACCCACCGAAAATTGCATAATTCCTCATATGTTTTTTTCCTAAGATGGACTCAAAACATGGACGCTCAGTAAGCATTCTGCAGTCGGCTCTTTTCTTTTTTTTATTATTATGTGCTTTTTATTTATTTTTTTCTCTCTGAAAAACTACACAATATAAGTTCACTGTGCGACTATTAAATGCTTTTCATTTTCTTTTTGCTGTGACAACTCTACTGTCTGATGGATGTAAATCCTATGTACATGTGGCAGCGTATAAGATAATGCTCAGATATTTGTTGAAGTCTTAAGTGACCATGCGCTTTTCATTTTCTTTTTGCTGTGACAACTCTACTGTCTGATGATGTAAATCCTATGTACATGTGGCAGCGTATAAGATAACGCTCAGATATTTTTTGACGTCTTAAGTGACCATGCGCTTTTCATTTTCTTTTTGCTGTGACAACTCTACTGTCTGATGATGTAAATCCTATGTACATGTGGCAGCGTACACAATAACGCTCAGATATTTTTTGAAGTCTTAAGTGACCATGCGCTGTGTACAGCCATATTAATATATTGAGGAAAGTTAAAAAGCATGATCTAAGGTGTTGGCTCTTGACCATAATCAGTTACTGCTGACCAACCAATATACTTAAGAGATACTCATTAATACACCAAATCGAGCCCTTAGCTAATATTCCTATATTTTTTTATATTAGTCTCCAGCTGTTGTACCCAAATATAAGATTTATACCCCTCTAACGAAGGTATTCACAATCTCTTCAGTGGGTTTTTGACTGATGTACTTACAAGATTAAAGTTTTATATAATGCTGCAGCATATATTCTAGGCAGCTGGTATAATTTACCTTATCCTGTTACTAAAAGCACTAATATAATATATAAAATGGTTTACATGATTACTTATTTGTTTAGCTAGATACTTGTTTGATTTATGCAGTTCTGAGGCATGGCACTATTAACTGCTCTCCTTTTTTACAAGGATGCTTAGTAAACATACTACACTCAGCTTCTCTCGTATTATAGCCGTATATGCCTGATACATATATGTGTGTACCATATTCTAAACTATACCCCTTCTTATTAATATTGTAAACATACTTAACTGTATCTAAATGAGGATGTGTAGGAACCTAAAAATGGGCAATGTTCATACTTTAACTATTTGCATTGTATACTGCCTCTCCCAACAAGCAATGTATTTCTGCTTAGTGATGAAAGTATTCAAATTTTATGCTTCAGTTATCACCAATCTATACAGTGAGGTACATCTCCCATAGACCAGGGGTCTGCTGTCAGCAGCCAAGACAGCAGTACATATCTGATAAAATAACTCCAGTAGGGGTAATCACAGGAGAGCATATAATTAGGACAAGCAGAAAAGTTTTGATATCTCATTGGTTTCCCACGATAGGCATATTTTACATCCCTGAGTGTATAGGTCTGCATTTAAATATATAGCAAATACTATTCTCTCATTTAAATCTATTAAGTTCACTGTTTTATGTTACTTACTTGGTTTCTCAATCTTCAGGTCCTTTGTTTGCTGAGCTCTTACATAATAAGCCCGTATATCATATTTGGAGTAGTTCCCAGCATTAATGATTTAACTCCCTCACTTGAATTCTTCTAGAGATTAAAATTATAATTCCTATAACCCCATAGAGCGCCCTTTATATAGAATCTCAATACAGGAGGTCCATGAGAAACCATTATAAATTATTTGGGCTAGCTTTCTTACGTTATGAGTTATTTAAAAGTTTTAGGGGTTTCCTAGAGTATTATTAGAATCTATATGAAAAAATAGAAAAAATTAGGCTTGTCATTTGAAACCCAAAAGTGGTTTCATGTATTGAAGTTGTCCTCCTATAGCGTGATAATACCTTATTGAGGCCCAAAAGTGACCTTGTGTGCCATCATGGAGGCATAATGAAAATTAAACATACTAGTTACATACCATGTCTTTATATCTCCTTACAGGAATGTATTTTGTATATTGGAAATATTTGGTAATATGTTGTATTTACTGTACCATAATATGTATATGCTGTACAACAAACCTCAAATAAAAATTATTAAAAATATAAATAAAAAAATTACATGTCCTATCTGAATAATGAAACTTTCATTTTGAATAGACTGTCCCTTTAACTCTTATTTATCAAGCCAGTCATTCAGCTTTTATTTTTTTATTAGGTCTTATTCCAAGTGAATTCCTTATGACTCAGAAAGAGTACTAGATACTTTACCCCACCAAACTAAAAGATAACTGCTGATTACACCTACATTTGAGAAGTACACTAATATATCATTTTTTTTGCATGTCATTTGTAATTGGACAGGATAAGTGCTTACTGGCTTATTGAGCTATTTTTCCTTTTGACTATCATCTAGCAGCACAGGCAGTTTTGAGCCTGTATAGAAAAACAAATCATGTTTATCAGGTGGTATAAAGTAGAAACTGACACTTTGAACAATGCTGACCAAAGATGAAGTAGCCACCAGAATTTTGTCCTACTCCATCAACCACTATTGAGGGTTTGAGTAGTGTTGACTGTAAGTGGTTACACACACTGCAATATATGATTTTAAATTAAACAAAATCAAGTAGAGATAGAAACTGTTTTACAACCATTGTTTTTGGGACTCCTTTGCCATTTATGGTTAACTGTAGATGTGTTTTGCCCAACTGACCCCTTGATTATGGGAGAGACAGTCATCAAGTCATTGTCAAGATTATGAAGATAACGTCCTCCTAAGGAATGGACTTCCATGGTAATGTCCTGAAAGATTTGGACTACCAAAATGATAAACATTGGGAATAATACTTGTGACCTGCCCTAAGATGGAAGGGATCCTTGACTAACGTTTACTATTTCATAGTAATTTACAATTCTTAACATATTTTCATTGAAACAAACTCTTAGCTGCACATGTGATGATTTTTCTCTGGTTAAAGGGCTATGAAAGTATTAGTAATATACACAAGACAAATCAATGGCGCTATTAGTTGAAACCCCCTGATCACTTTATTTATTCATAAGTTATAGGTATGTGTGAGGAGAAAAGGTGCTGTATACTAATTAAATCATTGTTGCTATTTAGTGCTACGCACTGACAGTGTATACATATTCACACTCTGTGACAACAAGGATCACTGCTAGGTAAATACAAGTAAAAAGGAGACAGTGGGGCATATTTATCAAGGTCTGGCGGACCTGATCCGACACTGCAGATCAGGTCTACCAGACCTCGCTGAATACGGCGAGCAGTACGCTCGCCGTATTCAGCATTGCACCAGCAGCTCAAAAGAGCTGCTGGTGCAACGCCGCCCCCTGTAGACTCGCGGCCAATAGGCCGCCAGCAGGGGGGTGTCAATCAACCCAATCGTACTCGATCGGGTTGTATTGTGGTGATGTCTGTCCGCCTGCTCAGAGCAGGCGGACAGGTTTTGGAGCAGCGATCTTTGCGACCGCTGCTTCATAACTGCTGTTTCTGGCAAGTCTGCAGGCTCGCCAGAAACACGGGGCATCAAGCTCCATTCGGAGCTTGATACATATGCCCCATTGTCTACTCTGTAAGTGGCTAAACATTAACATATACATTTTATTAATAGTAAATAAAATAAAAATGGGGAAAGATAAACCTTAAAAATTAATCTAGTTTAAACACCGGGTAACTACTGATATCACAACATATATGACAGGTTCAAACATACTAATGTCCTTATATTTCCTTAAAAAATACTAGGAAAAGAGTGCAGAGAACTGCTCTTTGTCGTGCTTACTGACACAGAAGGCAGACCACTCATCCTTTGCTCACTCTCTGTCCTCAACAAGTAGTCACCTACATCTACCTCTTACAATAACTATAATACATTTTCTATCAAGGGTCACATAATAATTCACTTAACTCTGATTCACTCCAGGATCCCCTTTATGTAGTATTTATTATTACCAGTATTGTTATTTAAGTATAATATTATTTATATTACGTTGGTCTGAGAACCTCAAAAACAAAGTAAAAAAAAAATAGGATGTATTAACTAATTAAATCCATGGAGCTTATTAAAAAAACAAAATCATCAAAATCTTTCTAGCCAGCTGGAATGTACCAGAACATGTTCCCATTTTGGAAACAGATTTTATATTCCCATGTGAATCCGCACATTGACAGTACAAGAAAATAAAAATATATGCCAATTATTTAAAGTTGTTATTAGCAAAACAACTCTAATGTCAAATCGGATTTGTTTCAATAGGCTTGGCAATAAAAATAATATCTGAAATGTGCATAAGTCTCTGGGGAACAATAACAACATATCCATTCTTATAGATTCATACATACATCATTTTGTTACAATAGTTTGTCAGAAGAAAGTTAATGCAAGCTGTCTTAGATGATTTTGTAACTAAAAAAAGAGAGCAAACATATTCAAAATAGGTAACAATATTAAATAAACCTTTCTATAACCAGTGGTAGTTATTTCTTAATAATATTAAGGTAAAGCATAGCTGAGCTGTGCAGTATATCACAGGGTCACTACATAGTGACAATGCTACTACTATAGTGGTTCCCATGCAATCAAAGTCCAACAAAACAAAAATGTAGCTGCAGCTCCTAAGTTATGCCAACAGTTCTTACTTTATCTAAAGTCCACTTGAAAATTGTAGAGGCAGTATCTTAAGCCTATGGTTACCAGATATAGTCCAAAAAATTACTGGATAACCATTGGGCCTTCCAGAAAAGGAAATAGGTGGGATTGTGGTGAGATTGATACCAGGTCCCATGGTTCTGCAGCTTGTAAAGGACATTATGGTGATATAGGTGACAGATCACCTGCATCAATTAAATGCTGATTTCACTAAAAAAGGTAGTTAAATGCCGGACTGTACAGTTACGTAGTGGATACCTGACAACCCTACCTATGCTTATGGCTTCTATGTGCAGTTGGTCACTATATACATTTTTCCCTATGGCTGCATTGAAAAGCAAAAAAAGTCCTTACTTAGCCTCAAGGAAGCCTAAACAATTATGAGGGTAATAAAAAATAATTAGATTTTTTAAATTCCTTTAAAGGGTTTTTCCCTTGCAATAAGGAAATTCTGTCCTTAAAAGACCCATGCTCTACAGCAGGATTATACTACGACTATACTTAAGGTCTTGAGACTTAATGGGACATTAAACACTAAACAAATGCTAGGTAGAATGATGCAGTCAACGAAAAGATTAGTCTGACAATAACATGTATAAGTATTTTTTAAAGTTTCATTAGCTATTTAAATATTGACAAAATAAGTGTAAAGTTTTAGGGGCTTATTTATCAATGTGCTAGCGGATATGATACAAAGTCGGCATTTATCATTGCACCAGCAGTTCTTGTGAACTGCTGGTGCAATGCTGCCCCCTGCAGATTTATGGCCAATCGGCCACCAGCACGGGGTGTCAATCAACCCAATCAAATTTGATCTGGTTGATTTCTGTCCCCCACATCAGAGCAGGCGGACAAGTTATGGAGCAGCGGTCTTTAGACTGTAATGCTCATGGTATACTATGCTATCAGACCAAACTCGACCAGTAGTCTTGTTATCCCAGCGTCGAACTGGAAAGATAGAGAATATCCCAGAGCAGAGAAGGTTTCTAAGATGAGGTAAGTGGCACTCACTACAGGCAGGACAGTCCTTGGCAGGCAGGGTTTGGCAACAGTAAGGCAGATCAGAGGTAAACCACTAGGATGGTCAGGCAGGCAGTGTTTGGCAGCAGTATATCAATCCAGCAGTTAAGGGGTAAACAGGCAGAGTGGTCAGACAAGCAAGGGTCAGCAACAATATAACAGTCCAGCATAAGAATAAAGAACACCCAGGAGAACAGTAAGTAACACCTATACTTGGGCAGTGATAGGTAGCAAGTGAGTTACTTACATAGGCGCAGGGTTCGCGCCACAAGAGATCCGACCGGCTTCAGAACAGGGAAAGCGTGCGGTGACATAGCCCCCCTCTCAAGGGTTTCCTCCGTCGGCCTCAAAGGATGAGCAGCATGGAATCTGGATCCCAAAGATGGAACATGCACATCACGAGCAGAAACCCAGGAACGATCCGCCACAGAGTAACCATTCCAATGTACCAGGTATTGCAGTTGTCTGCGCCTGTATCTGGAGTCCAGGATCTTAGCAACCTCATATTCAGGGTCACAACGTACCAGGAGCAGAGGAGGAGGAGCTCAGAGCCGGGTATATCTATTCTTGATGTAAGGCTTGAGTAGTGAGATATGGAATACCGGGTGTATGCGCAGGGTTTTGGGCAAGGCTACTTTGTAGGCAACAGGAAACAGTCTTTTCGGGACTTTGTAATGACCAATAAACCTAAGCCCCAATTTGTGACAGGGTTGACGTAGACAAATATGTTGAGTAGAGACCCAAACACGTTCACCTATTGAGAAGCTCTATGATGATCAGCAAACTTTTTATATCTAGAGACAGCTGAACATAGCTGAGAGTGAATACGTTGTCAATGAGTGGTGAGTTCAGTAACGTGTCGGTCTGCAGCAGGAACCCCAGTGGACTGAGCAGAAAGAGGGAAGACATGAGGTTGATACCCTGCTGTGGCTTGAAATGGAGAACATTGAAGAGAAGAGTGCCAATGAGTGTCTCTTGCCAGCCCAGCTAGGGGTAACAACTCAGACCAGTTGGTATGGAGAGCATTGACAAAGGCTCTAAGATAAGCCTCAAGATCCTGATTCACTCTATGTTAGTCCATTAGTCTGAGGATGGTAGCCAGAAGACAAGGAAACAGTGGTTCCAATCAATTTACAAAAGGCTCTCCAAAAGGTAGAAATGAATTGTGGACCTCTGTCGGAAACAATATTTACAGGAATCTGCAAAGTCAGAAAAACTCAAGCACCAGTGGCTTATTTTTTCAGTGTGCAAGCTGGAGGAGCCACTGCTTGAAGACTCCAACACAATATAGAATCAAAGAATTCCAGCATATGAATTAAGGGCAACTGAGCCAGAAACGTCATGTTTTTTCCTCCAGGTACCTAATAAATTTGGAATATATCTTACTCCTGTTGTGCTGCTGGAATTCTTTGATTCAATATTTACAGGAATGCCATGAAGTCATACTACATGCAGGAGAAAAAGAGAGGATAATTATTGGGCAGAAGGCAGTTTTGTTAGGGGTACAAAATGAGCAAGTCTGGAAAAGCGATCCACCACAATCCAGATAACTGTATAGTGGTCAGAAGGAGGAAGGTCCACAATAAAATCCATGGTTATATGTGTCCATGGTTGTTTGAGAATGGACAATGGTTGGAGTAAGCCGGGAGGCAAGGATCGGGGAGTTTTGTTAGCAGCACAAGTTGTGCAGGCTTTTACATAATCCTGAGCGTCAGACTTCATAGTAGGCCACCATACGTGTTGGGAAAGACGCTTAAAAGTCCTTGTTAAACCAGGGTGTCCTGAGAGTTTACGTCATGAGCCCAGGACAGTACAGAAGTGTGTAGGTTCAGAGGTACAAAAAAGATATTGGAAGCCGCAGGGGCTTCAGGAGGTTTACTGGTCTGGGCACATTGCAGTCTTTGAAGAAGGGTGGTATTCAATTGAGCAACCACACAGGAGGGAGGTATGATGTGTTCAATAGGAGCTTCAGAGGAATCACTTGAGTGAGGAAACTGACAGGAAAGGGCATCTGCCTTCTTGTTTTTTGGTCCCAGGAACATAAGAGACCACAAAGTTAAAACGGGAAAAGAACAAGGCCCACTTGGCCTGTCGAGGATTGAGTTGATGAGCAGTCTCTAGGTAAGTCAGATTCTTGCGGTCGATGAGAATCTGAATGGGATTAGTGGTGCCTTCCAACCAATGATGCAATTCAGTCAAGGCCATCTTAATAGCTAAGCGTTCACGATTACCTACAACATAATTCCTCTCAACAGGAGTAAAGTGTTTGGAAAAAAAGGCTACAGGGTGCGACTTGGAGGTTAAAGGATCCCTTTGGGTTAGAACTGCTCCAGTCCCTATCTCGGATGCATCAAACTCTAAAGTGAACTGTAGGTCAGGATCAGGATGGTGGAGCACAGGAGCAGAAGAGAAAACCTTTTTAAGACAAGAGAAGGCATATATGGCCTCAGGGGGGCAATGTTTACAGTCTTTGTTCCGTTTTGTCAATTCAGTGAGTGGAGCGACTGTTTGAGAAATGTTCTTTATAAACTTGCGGTAATAATTGGAGAACCCCAAGAATCTCTGCAATTCATTTAATGAAGTAGGTTGAGGCCACTCTTAAACTGCGGTGAGTTTAGCAGGATCCATGGCAAAACCTTTCGAGATGACGTAACCAAGGAACTGGATCTGAACTTGGTCAAACTCACATTTTTCTAGTTTGGCTACCAAAGAATTGTCTCTGAGACATTGAAGTACCTGTCTCATGTGCTTATGATGCTCCTCCAGAGTGGAAGAGAAAATAAGGATGTCATCCAGGTAGACGATGACAGTGCGATTGAGGAGGTCAAGGAAGACATCGTTGACAAATGCCTGAAAGACTGCAGGGGCATTCGTAATGCCCTGATCTTATGTTGAAGGCGGTCTTCCATTCGTGACCTGGGAAGATTTGGATCAGATTGTATGCCCCACGTAAGGCCAGCTTGGTGAAGAAGCAAGCATTCTGGAGTGAGTCATAGAACTCGGTGATCAAAGGAATGGGATAGCAGTTCTTGATAGTGATGTTGTTCAAGTCCCTGTAGTCGATGCAGGGTCTGAGCCCACCATCCTTCTTACTGATGAAAAATAAACCTTTCCCAGCGGGAGAAGAGGAAGGGCAAATGAAGCCTTTAGCTAGATTCTCTTGGATATACTCCTCCATGGATTTGGTTTCAGCTTTGGAGAGTGGATAAGTCCTCCCTTTAGGAAGTGGGGCTCCGGGAAAGAGGTCAAGTTTGCGGTCATAAGGATGGTGGGGTGATAGCATGTCGGCTGCTTTTTTCTCAAACACATCTGCGAAGCCGTATATACTGAGGGAAGGTTTGGGGTAGTCTGTATACTCTATATACTGCAGAGCAGAGGAGTGACTTTAGCAAGGCAGGAATGGAAATAGGAGGTACCCCAGGAGGCCAGTTGTCCTTTAACCCAGTTGAACTGTGGATTATGTATCTGAAGCCAAAAAAGACCAAGGATGACAGGCTGTGCTGGAGAATTAATGACCTCAAACTGCAGTTGTTCAGTATGAAGGACTCCCACAGTCAGGGTCAGGGGTGCTGACTCAAAATGGATCAACCATGAATCAAGGGGGGTGCCATCCAGGGTAGTTATTTTGAGACAATGTCTTTTCTGCAGAAGAGGCAAGCCAGCTTAAAATCAAAAAATGGTGATCCAGAAAGTTTCCAGCTGCCCCCAAATCAATGAAGGCTTGAGTATGGACAGTATTCTGAAGGTAGGTAAGGGTTATAGGTACCAGAATCCTAGTGGAATGAGGGGATTTAGTAGTTATCATGCTTAGAGGTACCCCAGTGTTATCCTTTAAGCATTGGCATTTCCTGGCCAAAAAGCATAGCCTCAATCTCCATCTTCACTGTCTTTCAGACTCTGAAGGTTTGAAGGTAGGAGAGATCCATGGGTTCCTCCACTGGGGTAACTGGAGCTGCTGAAGGGGTAGAGGATACTGCCAAAACCGGACAAATAGTAGGACGAGAGGAAAAAACCCTCCTAGCTCTGTTTCTCTCGGTTTGTCTCTCCTGAAAGCGAGAGTCCAGACTGATACAAAGTGTTTTAAAGTCATCCAAGTGAGTTCATGCAGACCCCTCCTAAAGGCTGCCTTGAGAGCACTGCCATCCCAAGTGGTTTCAAGTGCCAAGGTGCGAAACTCAATGGCGAATTGTGCCACAGTTCTATTACCCTAGCGGAGGTCCAGGAGAGAAAATTCTGCAGCAGAGGTACGGCCAGAAGTCCCAAACAAAGAAGAAAATTTGCAAAAATGAAAGCATCAGCATCATGCATGATTGGAGCGTTCTGCTCCAAAAGGGGAGAGACCCAGGCTAGGTCCTTGTCTTTCAGTAAGGAAGTGATAAAGGTGCCCCTTGACTGGTGTGGCTGAAAGGTGTGAGGATCATTGCGGAAGTGCAGCCTGCATTGGTTAAGAAAACCCCTGCAATAAGTAGTACTTTCATACTTGTCAGGCAATGGTATCCGGGGTATACTTCCAGAAGCAGAGTAAGAAGCCACAGTACTAGGAGTAGAGACTGGTGGTAAAACATACTGGGTGGGTGTTATTGTCTACTGCCAATGAAATAACACAAGTTTTGGATGGTTCCATTCACTCACACCTGGGGGGGTGTTGTGTCTTGGGACGGAGGGAGTTTTGTGGGATCAGTGTATATATAAAACTATTCACTTTTAATTCATTTGATCAATATTATAACACAGAATAGGAGCCTTTTTTACACATTATTACACATATAATTGTATGGTTTTGCATATATTCTTTTTTGTATGAATTTTGTTGATCAGGGCTAACAGAATGGTTTAGCCCCTTAGTTTTGCACACAATCTACTGTGATTGGAGTTTATTTTTGGGGGAGGGGACTGAAGGCCTTTATAAGTTTGTTTGTACTTTTTGATTGTCAGAAGAAGGGACGCTAGTGGTCCCGAAACGTCACTAAATAAATCTATCACCTTGATGACAAAAGTCCAGAGAGTGCTTAATTTTGTTTGTTGCTGCATATTCCTCAAGAGCACCCTGGCAGCTGCAGGACGGTGGTGAGAGTGCATATACCTATGAACTTCTGCTTATATATATATATATATATATATATATATATATATATATATATATATATATATATATATATATATATATATATATATATATATATATATATGTATAGGGGAGGGGTTGTCAGCAAACACCAGTATTCCCCATTAAGAGCGAGTTCAATAGCCTGTATCTAAAATAATCACAGGCTATTGGTGCAGGAAGAAAGGTAAAGTAATTAAATGCATAAATGTAGAAGCTAACGGCTAGATTTAGAGTTTTGCGGCCAAAGGGGTGCGTTAGCTACGCGTGTTTTTTTCCCCCCGCACCTTTTAAATACCGCTGGTATTTAGAGTTCTCTGAAGGGCTGCGTTAGGCTCCAAAAAGGGAGCGTAGAGCATAATTTACCGCCACTTCAACACTAAATACCAGCGTTGCTTATGGACGCGGCCAGCTTCAAAAACGTGCTCATGCACGATTTCCCCATAGGAAACAATGGGGCAGTTTGAGCTGAAAAAAAACCTAACACCTGCAAAAAAGCAGCGTTCAGCTCCTAACGCAGCCCCATTGTTTCCTAAGGGGAAACACTTCCTATGTCTGCACCTAACACTCTAACATGTACCCCGAGACTAAACACCCCTAACCTTACACTTATTAACCCCTAATCTGCCGACCCCGCTATCGCTGACCCCTGCATATTATTATTAACCCCTAATCTGCCGCTCTGGACACCGCCGCAACCTACATTATCCCTATGTACCCCTAATCTGCTGCCTACAACATCGCCGACACCTATATTATATTTATTAACCCTTAATCTGCCCCCCCAACATCGCCGCTACCTTATCTACACTTATTAACCCCTAATCTGCCGACCGGACCTCGCTGCTACTCTAATAAATGTATTAACCCCTAAAGCTAAGTCTAACTCTAACACTAACACCCCCATAAGTTAAATATAATTTTTATCTAACAAAATAAATTAAATCTTATTAACTAAAGTATTCCTATTAAAAACTAAATACTTACCTGTAAAATAAACCCTAATATAGCTACAATATAACAAATAATTATATTGTAGCTATTTTAGGATTTATATTTATTTTACAGGCAACTTTGTATTTATTTTAACTAGGTACAATAGCTATTAAATAGTTAATAACTATTTAATAGCTACCTAGTTAAAATAATTACAAAATTACCTGTAAAATAAATCCTAACCTAAGTTACAATTAAACCTAACACTACACTATCAATAAATTAATTAACTAAACTACCTACAATTACCTACAATTAAATCAACTAAACTAAATTACAAAAAAAACCAAAACACTAAATTACAAAAAATAAAAAAAAGATTACCAGAATTTTAAACTAACTACACCTACTCTAAGCCCCCTAAAAAAATAACAAAGCCCCCCAAAATAAAAAAATGCCCTACCCTATTCTAAAATAAAAAGTTAACAGCTCTATTACCTTACCAGCCCTTAAAAGGGCCTTTTGCGGGGCATGCCCCAAAGAAAACAGCTCTTTTGTCTGTAAAAAAAAAACATACAATACCTTTAAAAATAAAGTGATTGATACTAGCAGTGTAGCAAGACAGGTTTCTGCTTCAGGTTTCTGCTTCAGCGATAAGAAGTAAAGTTGCAAAAAGCAAGGTATGCCTCCTCTTACTGCTTCCAAGAATGTGGTGTCTGCTCAACTGCTCCAACAAACACTCCAGCCAGCTACGCGCGTTTCACCCCCAAGGCTTGGGGCTTCTTCCGACTCCAATAACAATCGCATGTGTGAAGATGTTTAACCTTTTCTTATAGGAAATGGTAACGGAGGAAAACTCCTCCCATCTTAAAGCCTTTAATTGATTTTTTGTCTGGGGTAAAATGGTAACGGAAACTATTTTGTTACAAATATATTGGATACAAATGAAAGAAAAATATGTGCATAAATACTTTTAGCAGAAACTTGTCGATACATTTATATACAATATATTCAATAACTCACTATCAAGCTGTGAAGAAATACTACATTTTTCATTTCAATTTTGATCTAATCTTGCTTGCGATGAAAAGATCATCATACACACTTTTTATAATATGCTTAATCTCATTTAATTATTATGGCAGCTTTAAGAATAAAGAACAAATCGGGTATAATAGATGCCCAATATTCATATTATAAGCACTTTATCTTGATGGGACATTGATATGAACCCTACCCCACTCAGGATAGTTATCCCCTTAAGGAGGGGTAAAAGAATAGTTCCAATTCACTCAGAAAAACTCAACTAACACACAATAAACTGTTAGGCACATACGGCTAGATTTAGAGTTTTGGCGGTAACGACCCGCGTAGCTAACGCTGGTTTCCCCCCCCCCCCCGCACCTTTTAAATAACGCTGGTATTTAGAGTTCACAGAAGGGCTGCGTTAGGCTCCAAAAAGGGAGCGTATAGCATAATTTACCGCCACTGCAACTCTCAATACCAGCGGTGCTAACGGGCGCGGGCAGCTTAAAAAACGTGCTCGTGCACGATTCCCCCATAGGAAACAATGGGACAGTTTGGGCTGAAAAAAAAACCTAACACCTGCAAAAAAGCAGCGTTCAGCTACTAACGCAGCCCCATTGTTTCCTATGGGGAAACATTTCCTAAGTCTGCATCTAACACCCTAACATGTACCCTGAGTCTAAACACCCCTAACCTTACCCTTATTAACCTCTAATCTGCCGCCCCTGCTATCGCTGACCCCTGCATATTATTATTAAACCCTAATCTGCCGCTCCGTACACCGCCGCAACCTACATTATACCTATGTACCCCAAATCTGCTGCCCCTAACACCGCCGACCCCTATATTATATTTATTAACCCCTAATCTGCCGCCCCCAACGTCGCCGCCACCTACCTACACTTATTAACCCCTACCGACCCCTATTAATCTGCCGACCGGACCTCACCGCTACTCTAATAAATGTATTAACCCCTAAAGCTAACTCTAACCCTAACACCCCCCTAAGTTAAATATAATTTTATTCTAATGAAATAAATTAACTCTTATTAAATAAATTATTCCTATTTAAAGCTAAATACTTACCTGTAAAATAAATCCTAATATAGCTACAATATAAATTATAATTACATTGTAGCTATTTTAGGATTTGTATTTATTTTACAGGCAACTTTGTATTTATTTTAACCAGGTACAATAGCTATTAAATAGTTAATAACTATTTAATAGCTACCTAGTTAAAATAATTACAAAATTACCTGTAAAATAAATCCTAACCTAAGTTACAATTAAACCTAACACTACACTATCAATAAATTAATTAAATAAAATACCTACAATTATCTACAATTAATCCTAACACTACACTATCAATAAATTAATTAAATACAATACCTACAAATAAATACAATTAAATAAACTAACTAAAGTACAAAAAATAAAAAAGAACTAAGTTACAAAAAATAAAAAAATATTTACAAACATTAGAAAAATATTACAACAATTTTAAACTAATTACACCTACTCTAAGCCCCCTAATAAAATAACAAAGCCCCCCAAAATAAAAAAATGCCCTACCCTATTCTAAAATTAAAATATAAAAGCTCTTTTACTTTACCAGCCCTTAAAAGGGCCTTTTGTGGGGCATGCCCCAAAGAATTCAGCTCTTTTGCCTGGAAAAAAAAACATACAATACCCCCCCCAACATTACAACCCACCACCCACATACCCCTAATCTAACCCAAACCCCCCTTAAATAAACCTAACACTAAGCCCCTGAAGATCTTCCTACCTTATCTTCACCACGCCGGGTATCACCGATCCGTCCAGGCTCCGATGTCTTGATCCAAGCCCAAGCGGGGGCTGAAGACGTCCATCCTCCGGCTGAAGTCTTGATCCAAGCGGCGGCTGAAGAAGTCCATCTTCGGGCAGAAGTCTTCATCCTATCCGGGCAGAAGAGGAGATCTGGACCGGTAGACATCTTCATCCAAGTGGCATCTTCTATCTTCTTCCATCCGATGACGAGCGGCTCCATCTTCAAGACCTCCGGAGCGGATCCATCCTCTTCTTCCGACGACTAGACGACGAATGAACGTTCCTTTTGATCGGAACAGCCAATAGAATGCGAGCTCAATCTGATTGGCTGATCCAATCAGCCAATCGGATTGAACTTGAATCTGATTGGCTGATTCCATCAGCCAATCAGAATTTTCCTACCTTAATTCCTATTGGCTGATAGAATCCTATCAGCCAATCGGAATTCGAGGGACGCCATCTTGGATTAAGTCCCTTAAAGGAACCTTCATTCGTCGTCTAGTCGTCGGAAGCAGAGGATGGATCTGCGCCGGAGGTCTTGAAGATGGAGCCGCTCGTCATCGGATGGAAGAAGATAGAAGATGCCGCTTGTATGAAGATGTTTGCCGGTCCGGATGTCCTCTTCTGCCCGGATAGGATGAAGACTTCTGCCAGATGATGGACTTCTTCAGCCGCCGCTTGGATCAAGACTTCAGCCGGAGGATGGATGTCTTCAGCCCCCGCTTGGGCTTGGATCAAGACATCGGAGCCTGGACGGATCGGTGATACCCGGCGTGGTGAAGATAAGGTAGGAAGATCTTCAGGGGCTTAGTGTTAGGTTTATTTAAGGGGGGTTTGGGTTAGATTAGGGGTATGTGGGTGGTGGGTGTATGTTTTTTTTTCCAGGCAAAAGAGCTGAATTCTTTGGGGCATGCCCTGCAAAAAGCCCTTTTAAGGGCTGGTAAGGTAAAATAGCTTTTCTATTTTTATTTTAGAATAGGGTAGGGCATTTTTTTATTTTGGGGGGCTTTGTTATTTTATTAGGGGGCTTAGAGTAGGTGTAATTAGCTTAAAATTGTTGTAATATTTTTCTAATGTTTGTAAATATTTTTTTATTTTTTGTAACTTAGTTCTTTTTTATTTTTTGTACTTTAGTTAGTTTATTTAATTGTATTTATTTGTAGGTATTGTATTTAATTAATTTATTGATAGTGTAGTGTTAGGTTTAATTGTAACTTAGGTTAGGATTTATTTTACAGGTAATTTTGTAATTATTCTAACTAGGTAGCTATTAAATAGTTATTAACTATTTAATAGCTATTGTACCTAGTTAAAATAAATACAAAGTTGTCTGTAAAATAAATATTAATCCTAAAATAGCTACAATATAATTATAATTGATATTGTAGCTATATTAGGATTTATTTTACAGGTAAGTATTTAGCTTTAAATAGGAATAATTTATTTAATAAGAGTTAATTTATTTCGTTAGATTTAAATTATATTTAACTTAGGGGGGTGTTAGGGTTAGGGTTAGACTTAGCTTTAGGGGTTAATAAATTTATTAGAGTAGCGGTGAGGTCCGGTCGGCAGATTAGGGGTTAATAATTGTAGGTAGGTGGAGGCGACGTTGGGGGCGGCAGATTAGGGGTTAATAAATATAATATATGGGTCGGCGGTGTTAGGGGCAGCAGATTAGGGGTACATAGGGATAATGTAGGTTGCGGCGGTGTGCGGTCGGCAGATTAGGGGTTAATAAGTGTAGGTAGGTGGAGGTGACGTTGGGGGCGGCAGATTAGGGGTTAATAAATATAATATAGGGGTCGGCGGTGTTAGGGGCAGCAGATTAGGGGTACATAGGGATAATGTAGGTTGCGGCGGTGTGCGGTCGGCAGATTAGGGGTTAAAAAAATTTAATAGAGTGGCGGCAATGTGGGGGGACCTCGGTTTAGGGGTACATAGGTAGTTTATGGGTGTTAGTGTACTTTAGAGCACAGTAGTTAAGAGCTTTATGAACCGGGGTTAGCCCAGAAAGCTTTTAACTCCTGGCTTTTTGCTGCGGCTGGAGTTTTGTCGTTAGATTTCTAACGCTCATAGGATGCGCAAATGGCGTAGGGGGATCTGCGGTATGGAAAAGTCGCGGCTGCAAAGTGAGCGTTAGACCCTTTCCTGACTGACTCTAAATACCAGCGGTAGCCCAAAACCAGCGTTAGGAGCCTCTAACGCTGGTTTTGACGGCTAACGCTAAACTCTAAATCTAGGCGATTGTTTCCCAAAAAGCACGCACAATTAATTTCTTCATTCATCCCTAAAGGGGAAAGTGTTTTTAAGTTGTAAATAAATTTACATTCTTGTTGAAGAAGTATCTTGTCTAGATTGCCCACTCTATCTTTTAGATCGATTTTTTGAAGACCCCTAAAATTTTAGTTCATGTTTATTGCTATTGTGTTTTAGAAAAAAATGTCTTGCTACACTGCTAGTATCAATCACTTTATTTTTAAATGTCTTTTATGTTCTTTGATTCTCTCTTTTAGCTCTCTGTAGGTTTTTCCTACATAAAAACAGGGTCAACTACAGTAAACTAAATATACCACTCCTTCACTTGTACAATTTATATGTCCCTGAACATACCATTTTTTTCCATATATTATATATATTAGCAAATACTGAACATTTAGAACATGTGAAGTTACCGTTAGTACTTTTGTATTGACTTAGCCAATTACTTCCTTTTAGTCTATCTTTCAGATTCAGAGCTTTCCTTGCTGTCATTTGTGGGGCATCTCCTACAAATTTAGCTATTGAGGTATCCAGAGTAAGTACATGCCAATGTTTTAAAGGACCAGTCAACACAGTAGATTTGCATAATCAATAAATGCAAGATAACAAGACAATGCAATAGCACTTATTCTGAACTTCAAATGAGTAGTAGATTTTTTTTTCTGACAATTTTAAAAGTTATGTCTTTTTCCACTCCCCCTGTACCATGTGACAGCCATCAGCCAATCACAAATGCATACACGTACCATGTGACAGCCATCACCCATTCACAAATGCATACACACTTATTCTTGCACATGCTCGGTAGGAGCTGGTGACTCAAAAAGTTTAAATATAAAGACTGTGCACATTTTGTTAATGGAAGTAAATTGGAAAGTTGTTTAAAATGGCATGTTCTATTTGAATAATGAAAGTTTAATTTTGATTGAGTGTCCCTTTAAAAGAATTGTTCTAATTTTGGCCCAACAATCATTATAAGTACTAATGAACCTTATTGGTTCTTCTCTTTGTTCAGTTTTTGTTTTGTATAACATATCCTGCCTATTAGAATATCTTGCTTTATTATAGGCCTTTTTTAGGCAATTCTGGGAATACCCTCTTTCCTTAAATCTCTATTTTAAATCACAAACCTCTGATTTAAAGGTTTCAAGTCTTGTGCAATTGCGCCCTGATGTTTGAGATATTGTCCTTGTGGTATATTTTGGAGCAGATGAGCGGGATGGTGACTATCTGCTCTTAGCAGGGTATTTCCTGTTTGTTTTCTATGGGTGGCAGTCACATTCAATTGATTTTCATTTCTAATTACTAGGTCAAGAACACCAATTTCAGTTTTACTCTGTGTATATGTAAACTTTAAATTATATTTGTAAATATTTATATAATTAATAAATTGAATCAATTGTTCTTCTGTACCATCCCATAGCATCAACGCATCATCTATGAAATGTATCCATAATCCTATCTGATCTTTGTATAGACCATCCCAAATGTTTTCATTTTCCCCAATGTCCTAGGTACGTAGGGGCACAACAAGTACCCATGGCTGTACCCAGGACTTGCTCATAAATCTTCTGATTAAAGACAAAATAATTGTGTCTAAACAAGAAATCCAGAAGGGAAATTACAAAGTTAGTATGTTCTTCATATTGATGGCCTCTTTGTTCTAAAAAAATGTTTACAAATCTCAACTCCTCTATCATGTGGAATTGATGAATACAACCCTTCTACATCAATTGCTACCAGAATTGTATTTTCATAAACTGATAGCCCTTCAAGTTTTTTTAAAACATCTAATGAATCTTTAACAAAGGAAGGCAAGATGTCAATAAAAGGTCTAAGGCAGTAATCTACGTATTCAGATTTTTTTCTGTCAGGGAGCCCATCCCAGATATTATGGGTCTCCCTGGGGGTGGTAGTTTACCCTTATGCAGTTTTGGGATGGTATAAAAAGTAGATATTATCGAAAATTTTACTTTCAATTTACTTTCTCTTTTGTGAATTGTGCCTTTTGCTAATGCTTCCCCTAAAATTATATTCAATTGTTCAGAATACAATTCTGTGGGATCACCTTTTAAACATTTATAATGTGATTTATCTAGTACTTGTTTCATACACTCATGTAGATAGTCTTTAGAATGGCAACATTTCCCCCCTTGCCTGAGGGCTTTATGGTAATGTCCTTGTTTGCCTGCAATTCTTTAAGTGCTGTTGTTTAGCCGTTAGATTTTTGCAAGGTTGTACATTTACCTCCATTTCCTGAATTTCTTTTTTCACTAATTTTACAAAATTATGTACACTAGGTACTGTAGAAAGTGAAGGCATATGATTTGATTTATTCTTTAAAGTACTAAATCCTATATGTTGTTGCCCCTGTTCCTTTTGGGTATTGCTTTCTGATGCCAAATCCTCCAGACTATGTAAAACTTGACGATCACGTATGTCAAGTACAGGTAGTCCTCAGTTTACGCCGGGGTTAGGTTCCAGAAGGAATGGTTGTAAATCGAAACAGTTGTAAATTGAAACCCAGTTTATAATGTAAGTCAAAGGGAAGTGAGGGAGTTAGGTTCCAGGCCCCTCTTAAAATTGTCACAAGTAACACCTAATACATTATTTTTAAAGCTTTGAAATGAAGACTTTAAATGCTAAACAGCATTATAAACCTAATAAAATAATCACACAACATGCACTTTACTTGCATTTTTCTGCAAACAATTCTTTCTATGCATTTCAGTCTGGACTGATTTATAGACAGAACGATCTTGTTCTATGAAAGTTGCTCGATAGCTCAGGTCTAGTTATACTGATTCATTTTAGCTTGCTTGGCTTGCATATCTTTGCTGCAACACAAGCAGACAGCTCCACCTACTGGCTATTTTAATCAATGCACTGCTTCTCAATGCTTTTCAATAGCAGTCACATGACTGAAAAAAAGGTTGTTATTCTGAAACAGTGCAAATTGAACCGTTGTAAACCGAGGGTCACCTGTATATTGTCCTTTGGTTTAATTTCAAATGTTTTCTTTAATATTAATTTTCTCGCAAATAAATTTAAATCTTTAACCACCGTGAATTTATCACACTTATTAGTTGGAGCAAATAATAATCTTTTTCCTAGGACCTGAATTTGATTATCTGTACGATTTGCATCAGAGAGATTTACCACTTTTTTTAGTTTTAATTAAGTTTTCTGTTTCTCTTTCAATTGATTCCTGAGTGGATATTTCTTGCTTTCTTGTGTAGTTTGTTTTGTGTTTTCTACCTCCCCTCCTAGTTTTTTTTTTTTCATGTTTCTGGCCTAAAAAATCCCTTCTCCCTAGTCTTTGCCTAAATCTTTGTTTATTTTTATCTTCTACTGTAGAGCTTCCTGATTCTGAACTACTTGTGAAATTTGGAGAATAGTTATACACCTTATTCTGCTGATAATCTTCCCAATCCATTTCGAATTTCCTTCTTTTTCTGAATTTAATTGTATCTTGGATTTTTCTAACTTCAAGTTTGGCCACTCCCATTAATTTATCATATTGATCATTACTTATCCATTCATTCACTTTTTATTTTGCTTCAATCAAATCAGTTTATATTTGGTAAAGTCTTAATTCATTCTCTTCAACCGTAAGTCACATCCAATTAAAGGCACATTCACTCGCATAGTTGTCCCATTTTTTCTGAAAATCCTCAAGTAAAGATTCATTCCTGAAAGTAAAATTTCTGATAATACCCACTTTTTATACCATCCCAAAACTGCACAAGGGTAAACTACCACCCCCAGGGAGACCCATAATATCTGGTATGGGCTCCCTGACAGAAAAAAATTCTGAATACATAGGTTATTGCCTTAGACCTTTTCTTGCCTTCCTTTGTTAAAAATTCATTAGAGGTTTTAAAAAAACTTGAAGGGCTATCAGGTCATGAAAATACAATTCTGGTAGCAATTGATGTAGAAGGGTTGTATTCATCAATTCCACATGATAGAGAAGTTGAGATTTGTAAACATTTTTTAGGATAAAGAGGCCATCAATATGAAGAACATACTAACTTTGTAATTTCCCTTCTGGATTTCTTGTCGAGACACAATTATTTTGTCTTTAATCAGAAGATTTATGAGCAAGTCCTGGGTACAGCCATGGGTACTTGTTGTGCCCCTACGTACCTAGGACATTGGAAAATAAATACATTTGGGATGGTATATACAAAGATCAGATAGGATTATGGATACATTTCATAGATGATGCGTTGATGCTATGGGATGGTACAGAAGAACAATTGATTCAATTTATGAATTATATAAATATTTACAAATATAATTTAAAGTTTACATATACACAGAGTAAAACTGAAATTGGTTTTCTTGACCTAGTAATTAGAAATGAAAATCAATCAATTGTGACCGCCACCCATAGAAAACAAACAGGAAATACCCTGCTATGAGCAGATAGTCACCATCCCGCTCATCTGCTCCAAAATATACCACAAGGACAATATCTCAAACATAAGGGCGCAATTGCACTAGACTTGAAACCTTTGTGATTTAAAATAGAGATTTAAGAAAAGAAGGTATTCCCAGAATTGCCTAAAAAAGGCCTATAATAAAGCAAGATATTCTAATGGGCAGGATATGTTATACAAAACAAAAACTTAACAAAGAGAAGAACCAATAAGGTTCATTAGTACTTATAATGATTGTTAGGCCAAAATTAGAACAATTATTTTAAGACATTGGCATGTATTAACTCTGGATACCTCAATAACTAAATTTGTAGGAGATGCCCCACAAATGACAGCAAGGAAAGCTCCGAATCTGAAAGATAGATTGGTTAAAAGCCACTTTTCATCCAACAAAGGAAGTAATTGGCTAAGTCAATACAAAAGTACTAACGGTAAATTTAAATTCTCTAAATGCTCAGTATGTGCTAATATGGCAACTGGCAATACATTTATTGAGAAATATGGAAAAAAAATGGTATGTTCAGGAACATATAAATTGTACAAGTGAAGGAGTGGTATATTTGGTTTACTGTAGTTGCCCCTGTTTTTATGTAGGAAAAACCTACAGAAAGCTAAAAGAGAGAATCAAAGAACATAAAAGAGACTTTAAAAAATACATTGATTGACACTAGCAGTGTAGCAAGACATTTTTGTTCCTCAAACACAATGGCAATAAACAAACTAAAATGTAGGGGTCTTCAAAAACATCGATCTAAAAGATAGAGGGGGCAATCTAGACAAGATACTTCTTCAACAAGAAAGTAAATGGATTTACAACTTAAAAGCACTTTACCCTTTAGGGATGAAGGAAGAAATTAATTTTGTGTGCTTTTTAGGAAACTAAGTGCCTAACAGTATATTGTGTTTTAGTTGAGTTTTTCTGAGTGAATTGGAACTATCCTTTTACCCCCCTTAAGGGGAAAACTATCCTGAGTGGGGTAGGGTTCATATCAATGTCCCATCAAGATAAAGTGCTTATAATATGAATATTGGGCATCTATTATACTCGATTTGTTCTTTATTATTAAAGCTGCCATAATAATTAAATGAGATTAAGCATAATATAAAAAGTGTGTATAGTGATCTTTTCATCGCAAGCAAGATTAGATCAAAACTGAGATGAAAAATGTAGTATTTCTTCACAGCTTGAAGTGAGTTATTGAATATATTGTATATAAATGTATCGACATGTTTCTGCTAAAAGTATTTATGCAAATATTTTTCTTTCATTTGTATCCAATGTATTTGTAACAAAATAGTTACTATTTTACCCCAGCCAAAAATCAATTAAAGGCTTCAAGATGGGAGGAGTTTTCCTCCGTTACCATTTCCTATAAGAAAAGGTTAAACATCTTCACACATGTGATTGTTATTGTAGCCGGAAGAAACCCCAAGCCTTAGGAGTGAAACGCGCGTAGCTGGCTGGAGTGTTTGTTGGAGCAGTTGAGCAGATGCCACATTCTTTGAAGCAGTAAGAGGAGGTGTCAGGAGGCGCACACCTTGCTTTTTGCAACATTACTCCTTATCGTTGAAGCAGAAACCTGTTGGGGAGACAAGCACCCAAGGTTATACATACCGTGTCATTCCACAATTGATCGGTACACCTAGGAGGTGTGGTACCATGACAGTGGGACTCCCCCGAACTGCTATACTGACAGCTATGGTGGAGGAAGTGCTTACAGAAACAGTGAAGGAATGGTATCCTTAGCGGTAACAGTGAGTAACCATTCAGTCTTGGGACTGCTACGATCACACTATTTACAGCTTTGATTGCCTGGAGCTCTTTAGTTGAGCGCATTTGACATAGTAAAGGGCCTATGCTGTCTGGTTTGTTCCCTGACGCACTCCAACTTCATATTACAACTCCACTACTGCGTAAAACTTATTACGGGACATATATCCTTCTACACCTGTGCTTTCATTTGGGTATTAACTGTTTCCTGTTCCTTAACAGGACATTGAGATGTTACAATTATTGTCTCTTTTTTATTTGAGAGCTCTCTCTTTTTTCTACCATTTTCCATTTTTTCCATTAGTGCACTATGGTATTAGGGGATATCCCAGTATTTAATGTTTATAAACAGTCCCTTTTTAGTCTGTTTCCAACAAATGCTAATATTTCATTTTTTCGCTGTGAATTTATGTGAATGATATGTTTGATATGTATTGCTGTGTATAATGTTCCTATTGATGGGGGAATTATCCATTAATTATTATTAGGGATTAGTGTGTGCTGGATAGGATTGGCTTTCTTACGGCTAGATTTAGAGTTTTGTCGGTAAGGACCCGCGTAGCTAACGCCGGCTTTTTTCTGGCCGCACCATAAAAATAACTCTGGTATTGAGAGTCCACATAAAGGCTGCGTTAGGCTCCAAAAAAGGAGCGTAGAGCATATTTAACGCAGCTTCAACTCTCGATACCAGAGTTGCTTACGGAAGCGGCCAGCCTCAAAAACGTGCTCGTGCACGATTCCCCCATAGAAAACAATGGGGCTGTTTGAGCTGAAAAAAAACCTAACCCCTGCAAAAAAGCCGCGTTCAGCTCCTAACGCAGCCCCATTGTTTGCTATGCGGAAACACTTCCTACGTCTGCACCTAACACTCTAACATGTACCCCAAGTCTAAACACCCCTAACCTTACACTTATTAACCCCTATTCTGCCGCCCCCGCTATTGCTGACCCCTGCATATTATTATTAACCCCTAATCTGCCGCTCCGTAAACCGCCGCTACTTACATTATCCCTATGTACCCCTAATCTGCTGCCCCTAACACCGCCGACCCCTATATTATATTTATTAACCCCTAATCTGCCACCCACAACGTCGCCTCCACCTGCCTACACTTATTAACCCCTAATCTGCCGAACGGACCGCACCGCTATTATTATAAAGTTATTAAACCCTAATCTGCCTCACTAACCGTATAATAAATAGTATTAACCCCTAATCTGCCCTCCCTAACATCGCCGACACCTAACTTCAATTATTAACCCCTAATCTGCCGACTGGAGCTCACCGCTATTCTAATAAATGTATTAACCCTTAAAGCTAAATCTAACCCTAACACTAACACCCCCCTAAATTAAATATAATTTTAATCTAACGAAATTAATTATCTCTTATTAAATAAATTATTCCTATTTAAAGCTAAATACTTACCTGTAAAATAAATCCTAATATAGCTACAATATAAATTATAATTATATTATAGCTATTTTAGGATTAATATTTATTTTACAGGTAACTTTGTAATTATTTTAACCAGGTACAATAGCTATTAAATAGTTAAGAACTATTTAATAGTTACCTAGTTAAAATAATAACAAAATTACCTGTAAAATAAATCCTAACCTAAGTTACAATTAAACCTAACACTACACTATCATTAAATTAATTAAATAAAATATCTACAATTACCTACAATTAAACCTAACACTACACTATCAATATATTAATTAAATACAATATCTACAAATAACTACAATGAAATAAACTAACTAAAGTACAAAAAATAAAAAAGAACTAAGTTACAAAAAATAAAAAAATATTTACAAACATAAGGAAAATCTTTTAAACTAATTACACCTACTCTAAGCCCCCTAATAAAATAACAAAGCCCCCCAAAATAAAAAATGCCCTACCCTATTCTAAATTACTAAAGTTTAAAGTTCTTTTACCTTACCAGCCCTGAACAGGGCCCTTTGCAGGGCATGCCCCAACATTACAACCCACCACCCACATACCCCTAATCTAACCCAAACCCCCCTTAAATAAACCGAACACTAAGCCCCTGAAGATCTTCCTACCTTGTCTTCACCTCACCGGGTATCACCGATCCGTCCTGGCTCCGATATCTTCATCCAACCCAAGAGGGGGCTAGACATCCATCATCCGATGGCTGAAGAAGTCCAGAAGAGGGTCCAAAGTCTTCATCCTATCCGGGAAGAAGAGTAGATCCGGACCGGCAACCATCTTCTTCCAAGCGGCATCTTCTATCTTCATCCGATGAGGACTGGCTCCATCCTGAAGACCTCCACCGCGGACCCATCTTCATCCGGCGACGTCCAACTGAAGAATAACGGTTCCTTTAAGGGACGTCATCCAAGATGGCGTCCCTCGAATTCCGATTGGCTGATAGGATTCTATCAACCAATCGGAATTAAGGTAGGAATATTCTGATTGGCTGATGGAATCAGCCAATCAGAATCAAGTTCAATCCGATTGGCTGATCCAATCAGCCAATCAGATTGAGCTTGCATTCTATTGGCTGTTCCGATCAGCCAATAGAATGCGAGCTCAATCTGATTGGCTGATTGGATCAGCCAATCGGATTGATCTTGATTCTGATTGGCTGATTCCATCAGCCAATCAGAATATTCCTACCTTAATTCCGATTGGCTGATAGAATCCTATCAGCCAATCGGAATTCGAGGGATGCCATCTTGGATGACGTCCCTTAAAGGAACCGTCATTCTTCAGTTGGACGTCGCCGGATGAAGATGGGTCCGCGGTGGAGGTCTTCAGGATGGAGCCGGTCCTCATCGGATGAAGATAGAAGATGCCGCTTGGAAGAAGATGGTTGCCGGTCCGGATCTACTCTTCTTCCCGGATAGGATGAAGACTTTGGACCCTCTTCTGGACTTCTTCAGCCATCGGATGATGGATGTCTAGCCCCCTCTTGGGTTGGATGAAGATATCGGAGCCAGGACGGATCGGTGATACCCGGTGAGGTGAAGACAAGGTAGGAAGATCTTCAGGGGCTTAGTGTTAGGTTTATTTAAGGGGGGTTTGGGTTAGATTAGGGGTATGTGGGTGGTGGGTTGTAATGTTGGGGGGGGATTGTATGTTTTTTTTTACAGGCAAAAGAGCTGAATTCTTTGGGGCATGCCCTGCAAAGGGCCCTGTTCAGGGCTGGTAAGGTAAAAGAGCTTTGAACTTTAGTAATTTAGAATAGGGTAGGGCATTTTTTATTTTGGGGGGCTTTGTTATTTTATTAGGGGGCTTAGAGTAGGTGTAATTAGTTTAAAATTGTTGTAAGATTTCCCTTATGTTTGTAAATATTTTTTTATTTTTTGTAACTTAGTTCTTTTTTATTTTTTGTACTTTAGTTAGTTTATTTCATTGTAGTTATTTGTAGGTATTGTATTTAATTAATGTATTGATAGTGTAGTGTTAGATTTAATTGTAGGTAATTGTAGATATTTTATTTAATTAATTTAATGATAGTGTAGTGTTAGGTTTAATTGTAACTTAGGTTAGGATTTATTTTACAGGTAATTTTGTTATTATTTTAACTAGGTAACTATTAAATAGTTATTAACTATTTAATAGCTATTGTACCTGGTTAAAATAATTACAAAGTTACCTGTAAAATAAATATTAATCCTAAAATAGCTATAATATAATTATAATTTATATTGTAGCTATATTAGGATTTATTTTACAGGTAAGTATTTAGCTTTAAATAGGAATAATTTATTTAATAAGAGTTAATTAATTTTGTTAGATTTAAATTATATTTAAGTTAGGGGGGTGTTAGTGTTAGGGTTAGACTTAGCTTTAGGGGTTAATACATTTATTAGAATAGCGGTGAGCTCCAGTCGGCAGATTAGGGGTTAATGTTTGAAGTTAGTTGTCGGTGATGTTACGGAGGGCAGATTAGGGGTTAATACTATTTATTATAGGGTTAGTGAGGCGGATTAGGGGTTAATAACTTTATTATGAAAGCGGTGCGGTCCGCTCGGCAGATTAGGGGTTAATTAGTGTAGGCAGGTGGGGCGACATTGTGGGGGGCAGATTAGGGGTTAATAAATATAATTAGATTAGGGGTACATAGCTATAATGTAGGTGGCGGCTCTTTGCGGTTGGCAGATTAGGGGTTAATTATTGTAGGTAGCTGGCTGCGACGTTGTGGGGGGGCAGGTTAGGGGTTAATAAATATAATATAGGGGTCGTGGTGTTAGGGGCAGCAGATTAGGGGTACATAAGGATAACGTAGGTGGCGGTCGGCAGATTAGGGGTTAAAAAAATTAAATCGAGTGGCGACGATGTGGGGGGGCCTCGGTTTAGGGGTACATAGGTAGTTTATGGGTGTTAGTGTACTTTAGAGTACAGTAGTTAAGAGCTTTATGAACCGGCGTTAGCCCAGAAAGCTCTTAACTATTGACTTTATTCTGCGGCTGGAGTTTTGTCGTTAGATTTCTAACGCTCACTTCAGACACGACTCTAAATACCGGAGTTAGAAAAATCCCATTGAAAAGATAGGATACGCAATTTACGTAAGGGGATCTGCGTTATGGAAAAGTCGCGGCTGAAAAGTGAGCGTTAGACCCTTTTTTGAGTGACTCCAAATACCGAAGGTAGCCTAAAACCAGCGTTAGGAGCCTCTAACGCTGGTTTTCACGGCTAACGCTAAACTCTAAATCTAGGTCTTAGCTTCTACATTTATGCATATATATATATATATATAAATATGTATGTATATTTGTGTGTGTATTTATGTGTTTATGTGTGTAAATATGTATATACATACATATAAACACAAACTAAAAACCGTTACTCTGAAGGTGGGAATGATTTTTCTGCAGGTGGGAAAGGGTTCAAAAGTTCAAAATTACACTATTCAAGCAGGAAAGGTTTCCGAAGTTTAAATTAAGCTATTCAATCACTATATCCAGCAATTTCAGCATATTGATTCCTGTGTCAGCCAATACATACGTAAGTTTCAATTTTGTTCTTGTCTAATTCTGGCCCCACAAAAAAAAAGTTTCTTTAAAAAAAAAAATTTGTGCTGCTGTTTGCTTGTAGCAGTAGCACTAGAACATTCATTTTAAGATGCTGTTAAAATGCTCTAAAGACACAGGATATAAGGGATTAACACATTTCTGTTAACTGAATAATGTAAACAAATGTTTGTTTGTTTTTTCAAGTTAATTGTTGTCCCTGAAACAAAATTTATTGTCTGTGCACATAGCTAATAAATAGTACAACATAGGGATGCATTAGTGTGTGTTATTTTCCATTATATGTATCTGAGATGCTTTGGTACATGTAGGATTTGATGAATTTATAAAAGCATGTCTTTTTTGCAATTTATGTATTTCAACATTTGAAGGGATAAGGCAGGTAATATATAAGCCCATTAATGTTTGATAACAACCTTATTTAAAATGATTTCAAGAGGTTTGTTTGTATCTCCTTATATTTCAGATAGTATTATATCATAAGCACCAGAATATGCTGTACACTTCACATGTTATTATTTCACCTGCAAATCTTTAATTGTTGAGAATATTACACAGGTCTTCGATGTGTATTCTTGCCTAGGAAACAGCAAATATTTTGTCTGTAAGTAATGCCATATCTACAGTACCAAATATTTACTAGTAAGTGTTTATCACTAAGAGCCTAATGACTCGCCGCCATGGAGAGAAATCACACACAATCTTTAGGACTTTTTTTATATCTTATATTGTAATGCAGGAGTCTCTTTGTCGCATACAGAAGCCTGCATTATTCAACAAACATCTGTTAATATAAAATTTGCATTTTTCTATTTTTTTGAGGGTCTTTGCTGTACTGACGAGAGACATCTTAGATAACCTTGCAAGAACAGAGAGCTTTAGATCATTAAGTCCTAAATGTTTACAATAGTTTTAGTGGGGGCCAAAGAGGCCTCTTTTTTATATGCTATATCCTAATGTCCTAAAGCTTTTATGCATCTGTAGCTGATACATGTCAGTTACAGATCTTTCTCTTATTTCATAAACATTTCATTATGAGAAGTTTATTGTAAAGATGTAAGGTTCATGAGTAGCCCTGCATATATTTTAGGCTAAAAAGGTATCTATGGAGAGTTTTTTCTTACTGCTGTGAACTTTAAGATATACTTCCCTTGTACAGAGCTCACAATGGTCCTGCATTTTGTGGGATTGTCACAGTTTGGAAGACTTTATAAACTCCTGGGTTGCCAATGCCAAGGACAGCCTAGCCATACCCCATATCATTTCTGCTCAACTCCCCGTTGAACTGTGTCCCAACTGTACCCCAGTGTGATGTGACTTCACCCTAAATCACCATAACTAAGCCACCAGCCTTCTTGTCCTAAATAGTCTCCAGGAAACAAAAACAAAACAAGAAAAAAAGAAAACAAAGTAAAATATTTCCACTAATACATATTTATTTATACATAGTTTATAAAATGTCTGCTGATTGCACACTTGAATATCGTTATGCTTTTTTTTTTTTTTTTGCAGAATCCTTTCTTTTACACCTGCAAAGTGGTTAAATACTGAGTCCAAGTTGTTCTCCTGTGCCACAAACAATCTCAGGATAACTGCAGTATCCACTCCAGAGCACAAATCATAATTTACAGAGAGAAACTGCAAGAAAAATAATAAATCTTTTTTTATTTATTATGCTCAATTAAACATTTTTATGGGGGGCTTAATTTTGTCCAAAATGTTCCTATAGTTATCAAAATATTTGTATAATGGTTCTATGTTTCTGTTTAGTACTCCCAGTGGGTTATACATATAAAGAGAGTAAGCAAACACATTATAAATTCTAATTTTAGTTGCCTCCAGATATAAAAAACAATAATTAAAGGGACAGTCTAGTCCAAAAAAAACTTTCATGATTCAGATAGGGCATGTAATTTTAAAAATTTTTCCAATTTACTTTTATCACCAATTTTTCTTTGTTCTCTTGGTATTCTTAGTTGAAATCTTAACCTAGGAGGTTCATATGCTAATTTCTTAGACCTTGAAGGCCGCCTCTTAAGAATGCATTTTAACAGGTTTTTCACCACTAGATGGTGTTAGTTCATGTTTTTCATATAGATAACACTGTGCTCATGCACGTGAAGTTACCTGGGAGCCATCACTGATTGGCTAAACTACAAGTCTGTCAAATAACTGAAATAAAGGGGCAGTCTGCAGAGGCTTAGATACAAGATAATCACAGAGGTAAAAAATATAAAAATATAACTATGTTGGTTATGCAAAACTAGGGAATGGGTAAAAAAGGGATTATCTATCTTTTAAAACAATAACAATTCTGGTGTATACTGTCCCTTTAAATATGGATATCGCTTTGTCCACATCTAAAATGATGTTTATGCTTGTTTGGAACTACTTGGAACGTTTAAAGGGATAGTAAACACCAAAAATGTTATTGTTGAAAAAGATAAATAATCCCTTTAATTACCATTCCCCAGTTTTACATAACCAGCACTGTTATAGAAATATAATTTTTACATCTAATTACCTTATATCTAAGCTTCTTCAGACTGCCTGCTTATGTCAGATCTTTTCACAGACTTGCATTTCAGGCAATTAGTGCTTACTATTAATAACCCCACATGTGTGAACACAATGTTATTTATATGAAACACATGAACTAACACCCTCTAGCTGTGAAAAACTGTCAAATGCATTCAGATAAGAAGCAGCTTTAAAGGGCTTAGAAATTAGCATATGAGCCTACCTAGGTTTAGGTTTCAACTAAGAATAACAAGAGAACAATGCAAATTTGATGATAAAGTAAATTAGAAAATTGTTTAAAATGACATGCCGCGTTGCCTTCGCTCCGGATAAAGAAAGAAGATGTCCCCACGCTGGATGAAGATGGAGCCGCCTGGAAGAAGACCTTCACCCCTGGACTTTAGGAATGGTGAGTACCTATTTCGGGTTTAGATGTAGGTTTTGTTTTTGTTTTTTGGGTAGGATTGTTTTTTTAGATTTGGGCTTTTTTTAATGGGCAGCAAAAGAGCTAATCGCCCTTTTAAGGGCAATGCCCATACAAATGCTCCTTTAGGGGCAATGGGTAGCTTAGGTTTTTTTAAAGTTAGGCTTTGTTATTTTGGGGGGTTGGGTGTTTTACTTTTAGAGGGTAATTTGACATTTTTAACAGTAAAAGAGCCGATTGCTTTAGGAAATGCCCTACAAAAGGCCCTTTTAAGGGCTATTAGTAGTTTATTCTTAGATTAGGGGGTGTTTTTATTTTTGGGTAGCTTTTTTATTTTTATAGGGGTATAAGATTAGGTTCTAATTTTTTTTATTTTGGATAATTTTGTTTATTTTTTCTGTAATTTTAGATTTTTTTATTTTAATCTTAGGTTTTTTACAGAATGTTAGTTTTTTTAATTTTAATTATTTTAAGTTATTTTGGTACTTTTTAATTAATTTATTAGTAAGGTAGTCTTTTTTATTTTATGTAATTGGGGTTTAACTTAGGGGGTGTTAGGTTAGGGGGCTTAGTGATTGGATTAATTTTTTGCATTGTGGGGAGTTGGCAGTTTAGGGGTTAATAGTATAATTAGGTAGTTGGCGTTGTGGGGGTTGGTGGTTTAGGGGTTAATAGTGTAATTAGCTAGTTGGCGTTGTGGGGGTTAGCGGTTTAGGGGTTAATAGTGTAATTAGGTAGTTGGCATTGTGGGGGGTTGGCGGTTTAGGGGTTTATACTTTAATTAGCTTAATTGCATTGTGAGTGAATGGCAGATTAGGGGTTAATAAGTTTATTATGTACTTTGCGATGTGGGGGTTGGTGGATTCAATTTTCTTACTGTTAAGGACCAGGGCTATTTTTACATTTCTGCTGTGTTTATGTTTAGCTGTAATTTTCCTCTTACTCATTTACTGTACCCACACATATTATATACCGTTTTTCTCGCCATTAAATGGACCTTCTAAAGATACCATTATTTTTATCATATCATAAATTTACTATGAATTTTTTTTATCAAATATGCTGGAAAAAAAAACATACTTTTTCTAACTTTGACCCCCAAAACCTGCTACACATCTACAACCACCAAAAAATGCCCATGTTTCTAAATTTGTAAATTTTTGAGTTTAGAAATCCCCAATGTTTACATGTTTTTTGCAAGTTATAGGGCAATAAGTACAAGTAGCACTTTGCTATTTCCAAACCATTTTTTTTCCAAATTAGCGATAGTTACATTGTAACACTGATATCTGTCAGGAATCCCAGAATATCCCTTGACATGTATATATTTTCTTTAGTACACAACCCAAAGTATTGATCTAGGCCCATTTTGGTATATTTCATTCCACTATTTCACCGCCAAATGCGATCAAATAAAAAAAACGTTCACTTTTTCACAAACTTTTGGTTTGTGAAGTTATTTACAAACAGCTTGTGCAATTATGGGACAAATGGTTTTAAATGCTTTTCTGGGATCCCCTTTGTTCAGAAATAGCAGACATATATGGCGTTGGCATTGTTTTTTTTTTTACTATTAATAACCCCACATGTGTGAACACAATGTTATTTATATGAAACACATGAACTAACACCCTCTAGCTGTGAAAAACTGTCAAATGCATTCGGATAAGAAGCAGCCTTAAAGGGCTTAGAAATTAGCATATGAGCCTACCTAGGTTTAGCTTTCAACTAAGAATAACAAGAGAACAAAGCAAATTTGATGATAAAGTAAATTAGAAAATTGTTTAAAATGACATGCCCTATCTGAATCATGAGAGTTTAATTTGGACTTTAATATCCCTTTAAAAGGTAACATGGCACTTTTCATCAACTTAAAAGTGATGCCTGGTTTCATTGCAGTTATTCCTGCAAGCATTTCATAAAATACACTAAAAATAAACAGGCAAAATGAAAATAAAAGTAGACTAACATCTCTTCAGAATCTTACTCATTACCTTCATGAGGCATTGACCGAATGCTGAAAAATCAAAATAGCAAATGATTATGAGCCCTTGTTGGACAAATGCCATGTTTGAGAAATGATGCACTAAGGGACTTGAAAGACAGTGAATTCTAAAGATAAGTGCTACATTTTACTATTACTGTAACTGAGTTTAAGTATGATTTTGTCTTCACTAAAATGAAGGTACTTTATAAATATGTCTCTTTGACCATCACTCCATCCATCCTACTCTCTATGGGCCTAATAATCAAAAACTCATGACAATTAGCATCATTGCACAGAGTGGCCCTCTCTGCATTAGTAGCTGCCTAAAGGGTATTGCACGATGCCTCATCAACGAGGCATCGCTGCAATACCCTGAGAGCAGCTGGAAGTGATCAAGATCGCTTCCAACGCTCAGTTTCATTAAGGACATGCTATGTACGTCCTTGGTCGTTAACTGTTGTTTTTTTTGAGGACATACATAGCATGTCCTTGAGGGGTTAATACATTTTATTTAGTTATTGTGGTTGGGCGATGGCGGTTGACAGGTAGATATTGCGCATGGGTTAGGTGTTTGTTAATACTTCTAGGCAGTTACGGTACTTATATATTCAGCACAAGGCTTGCTGCGCCTGCCTGTGTGTAGCGAGGTGAAAATGGAGTAACATTTCAAAATTTTTGCCGTGTAAGTCATTGAGCTGAATATGTGAAATCGACTTGCGACGCCGGTTCTATGTCAGTTTATGGGAGTAAAATTAGTGGGCAACGGGTGAAATATACGCGCCTCATTTATATGCGGCGCCGTTTATGTGATAGCAATAGCCGACTATAAACAACAAACGCCGGCTTTTCCGGGCGATGCCGCATATGTAATCTTGCCTCTTTATATTAAAATTTTAAAGTTTTTAATGTTCATGAGCTTCTGAAATTGCATGCTAAAATAAGGGAGAAAAAAAACTAAATTTAAATTCAATATATTTTTGAATGAATCAATATGATTTTTTTTTATTTTATGCGCACATTACAGAGGGCTAGATTTTATGCTTAGCAATCAGAAGTTATCATAAGTGATATCATTAGGTGCTGCTACAAAACTATTTTCTAGCAATTACTTCTGTTATAAAGATACATAATAGGATACATACATTTTATCTACTTAAAATAAAATATAGGTGCTGATGAATGCAGATTGTTTTTTACAAGGGTATGGTATTAGATCCTTAAAAGGGACATGAAACACAATGTTGGTTTTCTTTAATGATGCACAAAGAGTGTAACATTTTAAAAACCTACCCAGCATGTTTCTACTATCAAATTTAGTTTCAGTCTCTTGGTGTCCTTTGTTTAAAGGCAGGTAGGTAAGCTCAGAAGGGTCTACGTATCTGAAAAACTATATTTCAGCAGTTTTGCAAGAATGTTTTTAACAAAGTTATACATTTTCAAGAGCACTAGATGGCAGCACAAACTTCTTCCATACATTGCTCCAGACACGTACACATTACCTTCCTAGGTATTTTCTTTACCAGATAATAACATGAGAACAAATTTGATAATAGAAGTAAATAAGAAGCAAAGAAGAAAATGTATGCTTTATCTGAATCTTGAAAGAACCATTTAGGGCCCCTTGTACTAACGGCCGTACAGACAAGGTTATTAACTTGAGATCAACCCAAATTATAACAGCAAAAAACATCCGTGGCTGGTATATTCAAAGTTACATAACGTGGCTCACAGCCCAAGCAGAGGTAAGTTAGGAGCGTGTGTTCAACAAAAGTTCCATATAGTGGATAAAGTTTTCCTTACCGTGCCCCCCGTGTCAGCCTGCCGGTCCTTGGGTAGAGGCTGTGGTTCCTGCGCTGCAACAATCCTCTCTCGGATCTTGGCCGGTACCTTCTAGTACTCCTCAGCGTTCTCCATTCAGCCTACCATACCCTCCTCAGCTGCTCGTCGCAATAGGGGGCGCGGTTATGCCTCTGATGCGTCTGATGACGTTCTGCTCACCTCTGCCTTTGCTTGTTCCGGAATCGTTTACCGGATAGGAATGGTCCTGAAAACAGCCTAGGCTGTTGTCATCAGACAGTCCTATGTTTTTTGTTTTGTTTGTGCCCTACTTGAAACAAGATTTTAAAGACACTAAGGTGTTATAAATAAATTTGAATTTTTAACTCTACACAGTGCCGGTGCTCCTATTTTCTACTTTGAACTGCTATTAACTTGAGAACCTGTCTGCAAGGCTTTGCATCCAAGGGGTAGGGTAATGAAGCCTGTTCTCCTGTACAACCAATTACGCAAGAGAAGTGTCTGTCAATCACCCTGAA
Source organism: Bombina bombina (assembly GCF_027579735.1). Taxonomy (NCBI): domain Eukaryota; kingdom Metazoa; phylum Chordata; class Amphibia; order Anura; family Bombinatoridae; genus Bombina; species Bombina bombina. The sequence continues at coordinate 746,361,286 of NC_069501.1, read as the reverse complement.
CAAGCATGTTCAAGGTAATTTCACTCCATCACTTCAGAGGTGGTAGAGAATATAAGAAGCACATGTACAAGCCTGTCCTGAAAGGGCACAAAAGCAGGTTATGTTGCTAAATACAGTGAGCCCTTTAGGTTACATGCCCCTTTAAAGATATTTTATATTGATTTTGAGGATAGTTAGATATGATAGATACATTGTATTATAAAAAAAATTAAAGAGAAGAAGGTGCCACAATGGTGCAAAATCAATGCGATAAGATGTACAAACACGCAGAATACATAATACTCACAAAGTATCAAGCCCTTGAGAAGTGCAACAGAATGCTTGCTGAACCTTTAGTAGCCGTTCAGAAGGCTATCCTCTAGGCAATTGAATCAGCTGTAGCTTTTCTCAAGCTGTCCAAAATGCCAGTGGAAACTCAAAGTAGCGGCAACTCGCTTCTCCAAGTGCTCGGTGAAGAGACAAAGCTGGAAAGTTGCAAAAAAGAAGAAAGTGCCACAATGGTGCAAAATCAATGTGGCAGGTAAAACACGCACAAAGAATGCATTATACTCCAAAGTATCAAACACTTGAGAAGTGCTACAAATGCCTGCTGAACCTTTAGGAGCCGTTCAGATAGCTCTCCCTCTGGCAGTTAAAGGGACATTCAGGTTAAATTAAATTTTCATGATTCAGATACAGCATGTAATTTTAAACAACTTTCCAATTTACTTCCATTAAAAAAAATGTGCACATTTTTTTATATTTATAATTTTTGAGTCACCAGATTGTACTGAGTATGTGCAAGCATTCACAGACTATACGTATATGCATTTGTGATTGGCTGATTGCTATCACATGGTACAAGGGGAGTGGAAATATACATAACTGAAATTTGTTATAAAAAAATCTACTACTCATTTGAAGTTCAGACTAAGTGCTATTGCGTTGTCTTGTTATCTTGCATTTGTTGATTATGCAAATCTAATGTGTTGACTGGTCATTTAACTCATAAGACTGTTGTCTTTTCTCTAGCTAGGTGATAGATCAGTAGAAGTCCCTCGCGATAAATTGGAACAAGTTCATATGTGGTAGAAAATAGGGTATAAAATAGCAGGCGTTTGTTGCACTTCCGAAGTGATTGATACTTTGGGAGTATTATATATTCTGCATGTCTGTACATCTTATCGCATTGATTTTGCACCATTGTGGCGCCTTCTTCTCTTTACATTTTTTTAGATTAGTCTTCCCTTGATTAACCATCGAACGTTTGAAAGAAGTTTGCTACCACCACTCTTTATAGAAGAGTTTCCATTTTTTGGACCTCTGGGACTATCCATTATATGAACTTTATGTTTTCGGTTTGTCAGTTTTGTCACTTGGGTGATAAGTTTTATTTTCACATCATTCATTGATTGCAATATATTTCTTTTCAGCGTTTGGCGCATCTAACATTTTTTTATTAAATTGTATTATAGCTTTTGAAATAATATAAATTGTATTTGCACTATTCATAAATATTTAATATTGAACTCATATGGACCATACTGATAGCACCAATTTATGGTATGATTTATCTGGAAACAAAAATGCCCAAAATGGCTATCCAAGGCTAGATACCGTGTGCAACAGACAACTGTTTGTATCCTCTGTGTAAAAACTGTAATCCAATGTTTTTCATATTTTATATATATTTTCTAGCGGTGCAACAGATAAGTGATTGATAACAGAAGAATATCTAATAAATGTTAATTAAAATTTGATTTCCATTGCTAGACACATTTAGATAAAACGTGTATAATTTAAGCAATGAAACCAAATTAAATAAAAAAAATGTATCTGAGTATCTTTGTTTCCATATCACACTTGATATAAAACTAGAATTAATTATATGCTCAAGAATAATATTAATGTTAAAATAGTTATTTTGAGGCACAAATATTTTATTTAACCCTATTGCAATAGATTTATGTGACCACCCTCTAATGAGAATGTTTTATATAAATAACATTTAGCAACAGGTCTCTGGTTGATATACAATCTGAAACATTGATTTCAGTCCATTTACAAAACAGTGACTTTATAATTGGCATAGCACAAGCAGATTACGCAACATATTACAAGATGAGTAGTGAGTGCCCAGTATGAGGCCTCTTTTGAAAGGTTTATGGAATTATTTTAGACTCTCAGTGCGTGCCAATTTTTTTTATGGGGTTTAGTAAGTCAGAAACTTTTTTCAGAAGCAAATATATTTGGAAACTAAATAACACAGATGTAGAAGAAATGCAGTTCTTTTAAATTATTTACATAAATACAACACACACATACATATATAGAAAGATAGATAGATAGATAGATAGATAGATAGATAGATAGATAGATACATATCAATAGACATACACAGAAATACACACATATATACATCATTCACACACACTCCTCTTGAATGCATAGATTTTATTTAAAAAGTTGTGTAGATCTTCTAAAAATTTTTTAATTTAATACTTTTATTATTATTATTATTATTTTTGAGAAATCTCACAATCTTCAATATATACAACAAAAAAATAACATTTGCAAGAGGTTTCTTTTACCATCAAATTTTCTTCCCCATCTAGTAATGCTACTTTTTCTGTTTAATTAAATTAGATATGTTAGTTGTATTAAAACTAAACTGTATAAATCTCTTATTTTAAAAGAGTGAACATGTTAAAATTACAGTACTACTGACCCCCCAAAAAATCATTTTTTATTTTATTAAAATCTGAACAGATTTGTACTTATATAAAGCTGTTCTTGGTGCCTAATTTCTGTCCAAGCATTATCACTTCCAGAACACATATAACCAAAGAAACTGCAGGTCTTGAATGTGTAAGAATAAAACAACCAAATTTTGCAAGGCAGGTAAAATGATCATTAAAGGGACAGTCAACACCCATGAAAACTTTATCCCATACCTTAGATCAACAAAAAAAAAATGAGCCGGCACTGCATCCCATCTTCAATACCACTAACGTTAGGTGTCTAATCTTCGAATGAACATTTAGTTTTCAGCGGTAGATATGGCCATCAATCTCCTCCCCCTCCTCCTCCGTCCCCTTCTTGTTTTAATTCAATACTCGTTCACAGGGACACTGTTCTATTTCTAATACACATGCGCTATATAATTGTAGTACGCTCGCTATTAGAAATAGAAATTGTCTCAGTGAACGCGGCTAAAGAATCTAGCCAAGGATTTGATTCTCATTGGCTGAAGACTTTGAGAAGAAGCCTCCTACGTAACAATGCGGGCAGTTTGGCAGCCATATGTACCGCTGAAAACTAAATGTTCATTCGAAGATTAGACGCCTAACGTTAGTGGTATTGAAGATGGGATGCGGTGCAGGCTCATTTTTTGTTGTTGATCTAAGGTATGGGATAAAGTTTTCATGGGTGTTGACTGTCCTTTTAAGACTTGAAATGTGCCTTTATCAGATTAACAAATAAAATATAGGAATTAAAGTTGCAGAACATAAAATACTTAAAAACAATTTGATAAATTGCACCTCCTAATTAATGTAAAATCATTTTTTATTTTTTATTTTTTTTTAGTTACATTTTATCTGCATACTGCAGTTTCTGGTGTCACTACAAGTTAGACTGATAAACATGATGGGGGAGATTTATTAAACAGCAAGCGGATATGATTTGCTGCTCAACCTCGCTAAATACTTACAGCCTACGCTGTCGCCATTTATCATTGCACAAGCATTTCTGGTGAAATGCTTGTGCAATGCCGCCCCCTGCTCACTGTTGGCCAATCGGCCGCTAGCAGGGGCTCAATCATTCTGATCATAACGGATCAAGATGATTTAAGTCCGTCACCTAAAAGTTAAGGAGTATCGTAAGTGAAACTTTGTACAAATAAAACTTAAGTTTCAATTGTGTGTTCTCCCTTAAATAAAAAAAATTCACTTAAAAAATGTGAACCTAAATATTGGAAGGTCACTGTATGTGTATATATATATATATATATATATATATATATATATATATATATATATATATATATATATATATATATATACACACACACACACACACACACACATACATATATACAGTATATATATATATATATATATATATATATATATATACACATATATACAGTATATATATATATATATATATATACACATACATACATACATACATTGTGCTGCCTCAATAGAATATTACATAGCCCCTGTTATGTTCATGTTGTTATAGTTAAAGGGCCACTAAACCCAAAATCTTTCTTTCATGATTCAGGTAGAACATACAAATTTAAACAACATTACAATTTACTTCTATTATTTATTTTGCTTCATTTTTTAGATATCCTTATTTGAAGAAAAAGCAATGCACATGGGTGAGCCAATCACATGAGGCTTATATGTGCAGCAACCAATCAGCAGCTACTGAGCATATCTAGATATGCTTTTCAGCAAAGAATATCAAGAGAATAAAACAAATTGGATAATAGAAGTAAATTAGAAAGATGTTTAAAATTGCATTCTCTTTCTAAATCATGAAAGAAAAAATGTGGGTTTCATGTCCCTTTAAGAAATCATATATTTTTAGGCCATTATTCTCAAGGCTTCCCTGTGTTTGTTCTTTACTGCCATCTACTGACCCTTTTTGGTAATGCTCCTGTTTCTGTATTATCTTACCTCTGACCTTATTATGCATTTCCTTTTTGTGTATTGCTCCGCCCTTGTAGTTTTATGATGTTTTCCTGTGTCATGGCTGCAGCTAACAGGCCTCATGTAACAAGCACTCATGTTAATACATTGCAAGCTACGATCAGTATCATCTTTTGACCACTTAAATACTTTAACCATTCATTCATCTACTGTATTTTATTATCTGCTGTGACCTGATATTTAGAATAAAGCAACTTTGTGGATTGACAAGGTATCGGTGAGTTCAGCTATCTGACAAGGATTGTCTGCAGTGATTGTATCTTCTTATACAGGCCAGACATAGAGGTCTCAGCAAGGGATAGATCATTATTACAACTATCTGAGTCAGAATAGTCAAAAGATGTATAGAATTCCTACAGCCTGCTATGTATATGTGTATGTTTAATCTGCAATCAAGCTCAGGGTCATCCGCCATCTTGTGAAAGCACATGTCGCACAAGTTTACTGCACTTCATCTGAATATTGAAAACTGTTTCTCTGCATTGAACTGTTACCCCACCTGTCTAAGCTGCTGTTTGTCTTCTTAAAGAGATAGTACCATTTTTTTGCAAAACTTTAAAAAATGTCTAGACAAGGCTCTGAGCACTCTTTTATAGCCGAACCTATGCAGATACATCATGCCTCTGAACCTACAGACATACAGGGAGCAGATCCTGCAGATATTGCTGAACAGAGTGTAAGACCCAAACGTACAATAAAACCGACACATAAACTCAGAGAAAACTATGAATTCACTAGAGATGAGTTCTCCAGCAATCTGTCAGACCTATGGGACAGAATTTCAGAATGCATGTCAGTTTTGTCACACTTTAATGATCAACCAGCCAAATTGAGAGACTCTATAGATCACCTATCTGCTGCATATGAACGCTACCAGCGGCTGTCTGCAAAATACACAACCTTCTTACAGGACTTTAATATAGAGGACTCTTCAGCAGAACTGACTAGGACTGATGCACTGGACCAACATAGAGATCTCTTAGTGCAAATGGCTAAAGAAAAGGCAGAGTTCCGCATTGCTCAACTGCAGGAGACCAGATATCATAGATCCACATCAACTAAGCTCACTGCACGTTCTTCTAGATCCTCTCGCTCCAGAAGTTCAACATTAAGCGACAAGCTAATAGAGGCCCATGCTGATGCGGGATAATAAAAAGTGCAAAGCTCCTTTATCAGAAGGGAAGCAGAAATGGAAGCCCAAAGCAAAGCACAAAGGGCTGCCCAGGAAGCACAAATGGCTGCCCAGCAAGCAGATATGGAAGCCCAAAGCAAAGCACAAAGGGCTGCCCAGGAATCACAAATGGCTGCCCAGCAAGCAGAGGTCGATTCCCAAATAAAGGTTCTGCAAATGGAAAAGAAAGAAGCAGCAGCCCTAGCAAGGCTGAAAGTCCTTGAACAAGCAATGGGAGAAAGTACTAATTCAGATTGCCATATTCCAGCAGATCTGGAAGACCCAGTTGAACGCACTAGTAAATACGTGCTAAAGCATAATATTTGCAATGATACAGAGTCATCTCCTGTGCCTACTACTAACACCATCGTTCTCAATCTCAACACAAAGACCTTTCAGCACCAAATGCCTGAGCCTCTTCAAATCCACAACACAAGTGTATCTAAGCAGCAAACCGCATCACCTCCCGCTGACAATAAGGTAACTTCCAGTGACAAGCCGCAGCTCAAGCCACAGCCAGCAGAAGCCTTAGAGACTACACCACAGTTGAATGCTCTTGCAACATCATTTTATCCTGGTAAACTTCACCCTCCTTCACTAAAGAACTTTCACTCCCAAAGGGTTCCTCAAGTTACTTTGGCACCAAAGAGTGAGAGATTAGACTTGACTGACTTTGCCAGATACGCCGTGAGCTCATTAACACAAGCCTCTCAAGGTTTGACGACTGTCCAGAGAGCTACAGGGCCTGGAGATCAACCTTCAAGGCTGCTACCGCTGATCTCGACCTTACAACCAAGGAGGAACTTGATTTGCTCATAAAGTGGCTGGGGCCAGAATCTGCAGATCATGTTAAAAGACTGAGAACAGTACATGTTGACCACCCAGATGCAGGCCTTGTTGCTGAATGGGCAAGAGTTGAGCAAGCCTATGGTAGCTCTGAAGCCATAGAAAGCGCTCTGTTCAAGAGACTGCAAAACGTCCCAAAAATAGGAAACAAAGACTATCGCAAGCTCCAAGAATTAAGTGACCTCCTCATGGAGCTAGAGTTGGCAAAGACAGACCCACGTCTACCTGGACTAAGCTTTCTGGACACTGCTCATGGTGTCAATCCTGTGGTGTCTAAACTGCCATATAACCTGCAAGAGAAATGGGCACAACAGGGCTCAAGATACAAAAGAGACTATAACGTATCCTTTCCTCCATTTTCATACTTTTGCAGGTACATCAGCAATCAAGCCTGGATGAGAAACGATCCCAGCTTCAGCTTCTGCGAACCCAACTTGCCTGCTTCATCATCCTTACCAACATCATCAAGGTATGATAGCACGGCAGCTAAACAAAGAGACTTTAATAGAGCAATATCTGTTAAAAGGACAGATATCTCATCACCCGTATCCTCTCCTGCAAACCAGAGTGACTCGGGCGAGAGAGATATAGACCCTAATCGTCAGTGCCCTATTCATAGGAAGCCTCACCCTCTTAAGAAATGTTGTAGGCTTAGGGCAAAGACTTTACAAGAGCGCAGGGAGATTCTCCAGAAACTTGGAGTATGCTATAGGTGTTGTGCTTCTTATGGTCACTTTGCTAAAGACTGTAAAGATGTTATAAAGTGCACAGAATGCAGCAGCGACAGACACGTTACAGCTATGCATCCTACTCCACTTCCAGACAACCCACAGCAGCTTACTGACTCCACCCCTGTCTCAATTCATGGCGGGGAGCAACAAAGTCATGCTCCAGTCACAGCGAGTGATTCCTCTGCATGCAAAGTCTGTGGAGCAGGCTTAGACTACAAATGCTGTGCCAAGGTATGTCTAGTCAATATTTACCCACAGGATCAACCTGAGAAAGTTGCTAGGATGTATGCTATAATAGATGAACAGAGCAACAGATCCCTGGTTAAGCCTAAATTCTTTGAGATCTTTGGCATAGAGGATCATGCAACACCGTATACTCTCAGAACCTGTTCTGGTTTTGTAGAGGCCTTTGGCAGAAGGGCCAATGGATTCATGGTCTCTCATATCAAAGGAAACGAAGGCATACCCCTACCAACATTAGTTGAGTGTGACCAGATACCAGACGAAAGGGAAGAGATTCCTACTCCAGAGGCTGCCTATCACCATCCTCACTTAAGGCACCTTGTTGATGAGATTCCGGTAATGGACATGAATGCAGAAATCTTGGTCCTGCTAGGAAGAGACATTCTCAGAGTACATAAAGTACGAGAGCAGTGTGATGGACCTGATGATGCCCCTTATGCACAAAGACTTGATCTAGGCTGGGTGATAGTGGGCAATGTATGCTTGAATAGTATGCGTACGTCATCTGAGATCCACTCCTTCAAAATGTACATATTAGAAAATGGATGTGCATCCCACTTATCTTGCTCTTGCCCTTTGGTGACTGAACTTACTTATGTATGCTGTTGGATTCTTCCTGTGACTTCAAGAAGGAAGTATCTCGAACTTTAATTGACACAACTTGAAGTTTATATTATAGTTGTTCTTGCATTATATGTATGTTCTCAGGTGTTCAAGATGTCTCTGCAAATTACATTGTTATGCATAACTTCCGTTATGATTTAAATAGTGACATTTATTATGCCAGACGGGGAGTGTGCTGCCTCAATGAGGCATAGAATATTACATAGCCTCTGTTATGCCCCGCAAAAAGCCCTTTTAAGGGCTGGTAAAAGAGCTGATTACTTTTGTAATTTAGAATAGGGTAGGGCATTTATTTTGGGGGGATTTTTTATTTTATTAGGGGCTTAGATTAAGTATAATTAGTTTAAACTTCTTATAATTTTTTTTATTTTTTTGTAATTTAGTGTTTGTTTGTTTTTGTATTATAGAATAGTTTATTTAATTGTATTTTAGTTTAGCTAATTGTAGTTTATGTATTTAATTTAATGATAGTGTAGTGTTAGGTGTATTTGTAACTTAGGTTAGGATTTATTTTACAGGTAATTTTGTAGTTATTTTAACTAGGTAGCTATTAAATAGTTATTAACTATTTAATAGCTATTGTACCTAGTTAAAATAAATACAAAGTTGCCTGTAAAATAAATATAAATCCTAAAATAGCTACAATGTAACTATTAGTTATATTGTAGCTATATTAGGGTTTATTTTCTAGGTAAGTATTTAGTTTTAAATAGGAATAATTTATTTAATTATAGGAATATTATTTAGTTTAATTAAAATTATATTTAACTTAGGGGGGTGTTAGGGTTAGACTTAGGTCTAGGGGTTAATAACTTTATTATAGTAGCGGAGACGTTGTGGGCGGGAGATTAGGGGTTAATAATTGAAGGTAGGTGGCGGTGATGTTAGGGAGGGCATATTAGGGGTTAATACAATTTATTATAGTGTTTCCGAGGTGGGAGTACGGCGGTTTAGGGGTTAATACATTTATTATAGTGGTGGCGATGTCCGGTCGGCAGATTAGGGGTTAATAAGTGTTGTTGAATAGCGGCGACGTTGGGGGGGGGCAGATTAGGGGTTAATAAATATAATGTAGGTGTCGGCGATGTTAGGGGCAGCAGATTAGGGGTTCATAGCTATAATGTAGGTTGCTGCGGTGTCCGGAGCGGAAGATTAGGGGTTAATAGTATAATGCAGGTGTCAGCAATAGTGGGGGCACCAGATTAGGGGTTAATAAGTGTAAGGTTAGGGGTGTTTAGACTCGGGGTTCATGTTAGGTGCAGACTTAGAAAGTGTTTCCCCATAGGAAACAATGGGGCTGCGTTAGGAGCTGAACGCTGCTTTTTTGCAGGTGTTAGGTTTTTTTCCAGCCAGCTCAGCACCATTGTTTCCTATGGGGATATCGTGCATGAGCACATTTTTCCAGCTTACCACTACCGTAAGCAACGCTGGTATTGAGGGTTGAAGTGGAGCTAAATTATGCTCAACGCTCCCTTTTCTGAGCCTAATGCAGCCACTCAGACAACTCTAAATACCAGTGTTGTCTTAAGGATGCGCTGGGAAAAAAAGCAGTGTTAGCTACGCGGGTCTTTACTGACAAAACTCTAAATCTAGGCGAATTTTAGCATAAATTAAATGTTTTAGGTAATTTTGCCCATTTTAAAGTTTGGTCTATAGGGCTCCATATACTGTTGTACAGGCAGACAAGGTTCCTAATTTGGGAATTTATCCAGCCCGTGATCGCAGGAAGTATTTATAATTGCACGAGCACCATTTGTGCCACAACACCCTCTGCTCTCTTGCAATTAATCATGCAAGAATAGCGACTGTCAATCATCTCAATAGGTGATTTTAATCCGCTGGCAGAGAGGGTACAAATAAGTAGTCTCAAAAACGCTGCTTCTTAAGCATTGGCAGCAGGTTCACAAATGCAAGCCTGCACTGCAAGAAGTTGTACTTTATGTGCTTTCCTGGTGATTATGCTTTTGCTAGCACCTTATAGCAGGTAGTTGCTGAACATATATAGCTAACTTTATAACTGCCTGCTATTGCTTTGATCATAATAAAGTACATAAACCCACACCCTTCTTACTTAAAATCTAGACATCTGGCAACGCTGTATGTAATTTTGCATATAATTTAACTGTGGATTTAAGTATTTCAACTGGTATATATATATATATATATATATATATATATATATGTGTGTGTGTGTGTGTGTGTGTGTGTGTGTAAAAAATAAAGATTAAGTCTGATGTGGAAATATGGCTGATAGAGGCTTATGTTAGAATATAACTGGCAAAGGATTCAGAACCATGGGTAAGTTCTAGGGTCTTATGTTGATGAGGGATTCATGAGTAATATCTGGGGCATATAACTGACAAGAATTCCCTACCATAAGTATAATCTGAGTTTCATGTAAGCATATAGGCCTAGATTACAAGAGGAGTGGTATTTTGAGGAATATTTTTAGTGTCAAATGTGCTTAAGTGAAATCCATACCTGGAGCATATTGCAAGCATGTTTGCTTTGTATTACAAGTTGAAAGTTTACTTACTTCTAGTATCGCTCGAACACAAGTTACCAATTGAAAGCATCTTTGCTCTTGTTCTACAAAATGAAAGTTGACTTGCTTCCAGTTACACTCTATATGAATGCAAATCACTAATAAAATGCCCATTCAGCAGGAATATCCCTTACAATACAGGTGTTCTTATCAATACTATTTTACAGTGTGAAATATAATATCACTTGCCTTTTCACGTCCAAAAGAACAGCAAAACTTGTACATTTCTCACTGTACAAAATGGGATTGCAAGAGCCTGCTCTGTACAGTGAGAAATTTAGGTTTTTCACAAATAAAGCCAGCGAGCCGGAAACTACGGAATTAGATAGCAGCATCCGCTGCTTGTTAAATCTACCCCTAATAATCTTAATTTAATGGTGTCACTTTATGTTATACTTCCAACTTGTTTATTTAGAATATAATAGGTTAAAATATTTTCAAAGAACAGAACACTTATGCAACTGTACATTAATTAAAAATGACCTAATGGTTATCACTCAAATAATTAAATGCAGTTTCAGATTAAGGAATACATTTAAATGACACTATTTCTTCTGCATTTATAATACATTTATTTTTAGTTTGAAGTTATTATTGCCAAGCAAACCAAATTTTTCCTTTTTTGGTAATTGCATAAACCATCATTTGTCTTTTTCAAGCACATTTTTATTTATATTTCTGATAAATATAATGCTTCCCTCTTTTGTCAAATAACGTTGTAAAAATGCATTTTTTTATACCTCAGTTATTAAAGACAGACAAAACAATGATCTGATTAAGATCAACAGACATGTTTGTAAGAGGGATGGCAAGATCACTCTTGAAACTTGAACTACAGGACACGTTTATATATTATTATAACATTTTGCATTTATTATAGCCAAGGAGAGAGATTTAAGCCTTGAAACAAAGACTGCAGATATTATAGATAGATAGATCTGTTATAAATAACATATTAATCCCGTGTTGTTTTACATACTTGTGGCGCGCCCTATATATGCTGTATTCCCACATCAGACCAGACATAAACATCTTTATGCCATGTGTATAGTCAAACATTAGACCTGAGAGTAAATGCATATCTATAGCAACACATGTATACCATTTGTATGCCCAACAGACCTCAGGTCAAACGCTTGTCTCTTGATAAACCACTATACTAGATCTGAGCCCAAAGCAATTTTGAATCAGATGCATGCCCAAAGAAAATATTTTGTGTCAGCTGTATACCCAAATGAGATCTCAGATCAGACATATATTCACAGTTACCAATTTATACTAGCTATATGTCAAATTTACTTCAGATCAGATAGCTACCCTAGCAATCCATTTGTATCAGCTGTAATACTCAATGATCTACTAATCAAATACAGCTTTATGTACCCTTTATGTCAGCTGTATGCTCAGATAATATTATAATATCCCCAGTATTTCCTGCCAAAAATACCCTCAAATTAGATGTATAGGGACATATTTATCAAGCTCTGTACGGAGCTTGGTGCCTCCTGTTTCCGGCGAGCCTGTAGGCTCGCCGTAAACAGAAGTTATGAAGCAGCGGTCTAAAGACCGTTGCTCCATAACCTGCCCGTCTGCTCTGAGGCCGTGGACAGAAAGCAACAGAAATCAACCCGATCAAATACGATTGGCCACAAATCTGCAGGGGGCAGTATTGCACCAGCAGCTCACAATAACTGCTGGTGCAATGACAAATGCCGAGAGTGTATACTGTCAGCATTTATCGATGTGCAGCGGACATGATCCGCTATATCGGATCATGTCTGCTCGCACAATAATAAATATGCCCCATAGAACCAAAAACCCTTTTATGGGAGCTATATGCCTTAAGAAATCTCAGAAAATATGCATGTCTTTGAGAATTCCTGTAATAACACAAATCCGATGCATGACCCTAGCAACTCTTTTATGAGGTCTCTATGCCCAAAACGACCATAGTTTGTTTTTCGTTATAGCTATTTTAGGGGGATATCTGTGTGTGCAGGTGACTATTACTGTGCATAATTATTAGGCAACTTAACAAAAAACAAATATATACCCATTTCAATTATTTATTTTTACCAGTGAAACCAATATAACATCTCAACATTCATAAATATACATTTCTGACATTCAAAAACAAAACAAAAACAAATCAGTGACCAATATAGCCACCTTTCTTTGCAAGGACACTCAAAAGCCTGCCATCCATGGATTCTGTCAGTGTTTTGATCTGTTCACCATCAACATTGCGTGCAGCAGCACCCACAGCCTCCCAGACACTGTTCAGAGAGGTATACTGTTTTCCCTCCTTGTAAATCTCACATTTGATGATGGACCACAGGTTCTCAATGGGGTTCAGATCAGGTGAACAAGGAGGCCATGTCATTAGATTTTCTTCTTTTATACCCTTTCTTGCCAGCCACGCTGTGGAGTACTTGGACGCGTGTGATGGAGCATTGTCCTGCATGAAAATCATGTTTTTCTTGAAGGATGCAGACTTCTTCCTGTACCACTGCTTGAAGAAGGTGTCTTCCAGAAACTGGCAGTAGGACTGGGAGTTGAGCTTGACTCCATCCTCAACCAGAAAAAGGGCCCACAAGCTCATCTTTGATGATACCAGCCCAAACCAGTACTCCACCTCCACCTTGCTGGCGTCTGAGTCGGACTGGAGCTCTCTGCCCTTTACCAATCCAGCCACGGGCCCATCCATCTGGCCCATCAAGACTCACTCTCATTTCATCAGTCCATAAAACCTTAGAAAAATCAATCTTGAGATATTTCTTGGCCCAGTCTTGATGTTTCAGCTTGTGTGTCTTGTTCAGTGGTGGTCGTCTTTCAGCCTTTCTTACCTTGGCCATGTCTCTGAGTATTGCACACCTTGTGCTTTTGGGCACTCCAGTGATGTTGCAGCTCTGAAATATGGCCAAACTGGTGGCAAGTGGCATCTTGGCAGCTGCACGCTTGACTTTTCTCAGTTCATGGGCAGTTATTTTGCACCTTGGTTTTTCCACACGCTTCTTGCGACCCTGTTGACTATTTTGAATGAAACACTTGATTGTTTGATGATCACGCTTCAGAAGCTTTGCAATTTTAAGAGTGCTGCATCCCTCTGCAAGATATCTCACTATTTTTGACTTTTCTGAGCCTGTCAAGTCCTTCTTTTGACCCATTTTGCCAAAGGAAAGGAAGTTGCCTAATAATTATGCACACCTGATATAGGGTGTTGATGTCATTAGACCACACCCCTTCTCATTACAGAGATGCACATCACCTAATATGCTTAATTGGTAGTAGGCTTTCGAGCCTATACAGCTTGGAGTAAGACAACATGCATAAAGAGGATGATGTGGTCAAAATACTCATTTGCCTAATAATTCTGCACTCCCTGTATATATATATATATATATATATATATATATATATATATATATATATATATATATATATATATATATATATATATACATATACATATACATATACATACACACACACATACATACATACTGTGTGTATGTATATATATATATATATATATATATATATATATATATATATATATATATATATATATATATATATATATATATATATATATATATATACAAAACACGGAAGGGAACTGCACTCTAATACCGGACCGGGTACACATCCTATGACCCTGCAACATGCTCAGCCCTGGGTGCCACTGGCACTCACAGGAAGCTGTGCTGTCCCCAGAGCCACAAGCAGTTAACCCCAGACAGGTCTGGGTGCAAGAACCATAGGGAAAATTACAAAACAAATTAATACAACACACAGAGAAAACTCAGCACTCACTTACAAGCTCTCAGCTAAGATTTAAAAGCAAAAATGGAAAGGTTAGTCACCGCATCTGGCCAAATGGGACAAGCTCAGGTACCACGTCAAGGTCCTTTCCAATACCTGAGACCCTAAAACAGCACCACAATGCAAGCTTTCAAATCCAAACAAACTGAAAACAAGGGAAGTGTGCACAGGAATATGTAACCACCCTAGACATATACAAAACATGGAAGGGAACTGCACTCTCATACCGGACCGGGTACACATCCCATGACCCTGTGTGTTGTATTAATTTGTTTTGTAATTTTCCCTATGGTTCTTGCACCCAGACCTGTCTGGGGTTAACTGCTTGTGGCTCTGGGGACAGCACAGCTTCCTGTGAGTGCCAGTGGCACCCAGGGCTGAGCATGTTGCAGGGTCATGGGATGTGTACCCGGTCCGGTATGAGAGTGCAGTTCCCTTCCGTGTTTTGTATATGTCTAGGGTGGTTACATATTCCTGTGAACCCTTCCCTTGTTTTCAGTTTGTTTGGATTTGAAAGCTTGCATTGTGTGGCTGTTTTAGGGTCTCAGGTATTGGAAAGGACCTTGACGTGGTACCTGAGCTTGTCCCATTTGGCCAGATGCGGTGACCAACCTTTCCATTTTTGCTTTTAAATCTTAGCTGAGAGCTTGTAAGTGAGTGCTGAGTTTTCTCTGTGTGTTGTATTAATTTGTTTTGTAATTTTCCCTATGGTTCTTGCACCCAGACCTGTCTGGGGTTAACTGCTTGTGGCTCTGGGGACAGCACAGCTTCCTGTGAGTTCCAGTAGCACCCAGGGCTGAGCATGTTGCAGGGTCATGGGATGTGTACCCGGTCCGGTATGAGAGTGCAGTTCCCTTCCGTGTTTTGTATATGTCTAGGGTGGTTACATATTCCTATGCACCCTTCCCTTGTTTTCAGTTTGTTTGGATTTGAAAGCTTGCATTGCGTGGCTGTTTTAGGGTCTCAGGTATTGGAAAGGACCTTGACGTAGTACCTGAGCTTGTCCCATTTGGCCAGATGCGGTGACTAACCTTTCCATTTTTGCTTTTAAATCTTAGCTGAGAGCTTGTAAGTGAGTGCTGAGTTTTCTCTGTGTGTTGTATTAATTTGTTTTGTAATTTTCCCTATGGTTCTTGCACCCAGACCTGTCTGGGGTTAACTGCTTGTGGCTCTGGGGACAGCACAGCTTCCTGTGAGTGCCAGTGGCACCCAGGGCTGAGCATGTTGCAGGGTCATGTGATGTGTACCCGGTCCAGTATGAGAGTGCAGTTCCCTTCCGTGTTTTGTATATGTCTAGGGTGGTTACATATTCCTGTGCACCCTTCCCTTGTTTTCAGTTTGTTTGGATTTGAAAGCTTGCATTGTGTGGCTGTTTTAGGGTCTCAGGTATTGGAAAGGACCTTGACGTGGTACCTGAGCTTGTCCCATTTGGCCAGATGCGGTGACTAACCTTTCCATTTTTGCTTTTAAATCTTAGCTGAGAGCTTGTAAGTGAGTGCTGAGTTTTCTCTGTGTGTTGTATTAATTTGTTTTGTAATTTTCCCTATGGTTCTTGCACCCAGACCTGTCTGGGGTTAACTGCTTGTGGCTCTGGGGACAGCACAGCTTCCTGTGAGTGCCAGTGGCACCCAGGGCTGAGCATGTTGCAGGGTCATGGGATATGTACCCGGTCCGGTATGAGAGTGCAGTTCCCTTCCGTGTTTTGTATATGTCTAGGGTGGTTACATATTCCTGTGAACCCTTCCCTTGTTTTCAATTTGTTTGGATTTGAAAGCTTGCATTGTGTGGCTGTTTTAGGGTCTCAGGTATTGGAAAGGACCTTGACGTGGTACCTGAGCTTGTCCCATTTGGCCAGATGCGGTGACCAACCTTTCCATTTTTGCTTTTAAATCTTAGCTGAGAGCTTGTAAGTGAGTGCTGAGTTTTCTCTGTGTGTTGTATTAATTTGTTTTGTAATTTTCCCTATGGTTCTTGCACCCAGACCTGTCTGGGGTTAACTGCTTGTGGCTCTGGGGACAGCACAGCTTCCTGTGAGTGCCAGTAGCACCCAGGGCTGAGCATGTTGCAGGGTCATGGGATGTGTACCCGGTCCGGTATGAGAGTGCAGTTCCCTTCCGTGTTTTGTATATGTCTAGGGTGGTTACATATTCCTATGCACCCTTCCCTTGTTTTCAGTTTGTTTGGATTTGAAAGCTTGCATTGCGTGGCTGTTTTAGGGTCTCAGGTATTGGAAAGGACCTTGACGTAGTACCTGAGCTTGTCCCATTTGGCCAGATGCGGTGACTAACCTTTCCATTTTTGCTTTTAAATCTTAGCTGAGAGCTTGTAAGTGAGTGCTGAGTTTTCTCTGTGTGTTGTATTAATTTGTTTTGTAATTTTCCCTATGGTTCTTGCACCCAGACCTGTCTGGGGTTAACTGCTTGTGGCTCTGGGGACAGCACAGCTTCCTGTGAGTGCCAGTGGCACCCAGGGCTGAGCATGTTGCAGGGTCATGTGATGTGTACCCGGTCCAGTATGAGAGTGCAGTTCCCTTCCGTGTTTTGTATATGTCTAGGGTGGTTACATATTCCTGTGCACCCTTCCCTTGTTTTCAGTTTGTTTGGATTTGAAAGCTTGCATTGTGTGGCTGTTTTAGGGTCTCAGGTATTGGAAAGGACCTTGACGTGGTACCTGAGCTTGTCCCATTTGGCCAGATGCGGTGACTAACCTTTCCATTTTTGCTTTTAAATCTTAGCTGAGAGCTTGTAAGTGAGTGCTGAGTTTTCTCTGTGTGTTGTATTAATTTGTTTTGTAATTTTCCCTATGGTTCTTGCACCCAGACCTGTCTGGGGTTAACTGCTTGCGGCTCTGGGGACAGAACAGCTTCCTGTGAGTGCCAGTGGCACCCAGGGCTGAGCATATTGTCAAGGTATTTGAAATGTTATTAAATAATATATAGAGGTATATTTGTCTTTATTTAATAGATCTGTGGATATGAACATGGTCTGTAGACAAAGGTTTGTTCCTAAGAGATCTCCCACATTCATTATGTAAAATTATGCTGAACACACAGGGGGAGACAATGGAACATTTGGCCTGCCAAATTTCAGAACAGTCACTTAGAGGAATGTTGGGGGAAGTAATTTTGAAAGGAAATGGAAACTAACACAGTTTCAGGATACAGCAAATATATGGATTTCCTCCAAGAGAAATGCCGATCCGTCTGAAGAAATGTGAGAGATACAAACATTCTTCAAAGGAACTGATAATTGGCACAGACTTGTTGAGTGACTCAGGCTGTTTGGATGATAACATCAGAATACACGTAACACAGACGTTGTGTCGGGGGTTAGAATAACACAGTGAAGACAAATGACTTACATTATGATTTCAAAGCAACAGTATATGTTTTAATGGACATGAGATGTGTGTGTGTATGTGTATATATATATATATATATATATATATATATATATATATGATATATATATATGTGTATGTTTTGAAAGCATGAATATCTTAGCCTCTGTGTGTTTAAGAACATGAATAGATGTTTATGGACCTGAAGAGAAGTGATTATTAACATTTATTTTTATTTCAGATCGACATAAACAGGATTTATGTATTCAGGAAGAAATACACAGAAATGTCACATACTATATCTGGGTGGATGCAAATATCAGGAGTTTTAAATACTACCAATCTGGAGATATAAAAATAAGCTGTTATTTGCAAAGAAATGCCAGAATACTGATAAAATTATAATGCATTTTAAGCTAATAATTAGCAGTGTTAAATTACCTTAATATAATAAAATGTTAATAATATAACATATTTGGTATCAGAATAATCAGAAAAAATAACCTAATATTAACCATCTGTAATTGGGGTTATATATGATTAATGCAGAGAGTGTGATCTGATTAAATAACCATTTTATAAAAAAAAAAAAAATTAACTTGCTTAAAAATGTCAGAAATGCTGTATTGTATTGCTATGTTGTACTGTATGCTGCCACCTAGTGTTATGATGCGGAATTGCAACCATGAGATGATTGGTTGTTGCAAAGAATGCATTTCCTTGACAACACATTTACCAAATAAACCAATCCATGTTCAGTTGCAAAGAACTAATCCAAGACAAGGCCGTGGGCGTTTCCAATATTCACCAATGACTGATAAATAATCAAAAAGGGGAGGGGTGAGATCAGATGATTTAACCCCAGCATAGAGACTAAGAAAGGGTTGTGTTATTTTGATCCAGAAAGGAGTAACTGCGGCAGTTATTAATCAAAAGCACACACCTACCATATGGACTCCATATGCTTTACCCCAATTTTGAATTTCTGAGGTGAATTGGATCTGTTGCAAAACATTGGGAACCGGATTGCTGTTTATTTGGGTGATGTATATAAAAGTTTTATTATAAGATAAGTTATATGCATAGTCAATTTGTATTTAATAGATTTAAAGAAACAGTGTGTTTTAGTTAGCATTTCACAGCCTATATATATATTGTTTAAATCTGCGTCTGATTGACCAAGTAACTCATCTATGCAAGTTCTGATATTGTCAGTTAATTTTGTATTAGGATAAATTGCAGTTAAATAGCAGAATATATATATTATCCTATTGTTTTATAAACACTGTTTAGAATTGTATTGCTTGGATGTTAAAGGTTTTTAGTCCCATTGTGTTAAATAAATAAAAGGCTGAATTGTGAAGGTATATTTTTCTGGGTTTTGTAAGAAGGATAGCATATCTTAAGAGTTGGTTTTAACGCATATAAATTTTGTTTCATTTCCTTTTATTGCAAATATACTTCAATATGTTTATGGATATTAACTAAATAAAAGAATTCAGATATTTATATTAATTGTATGGTCTAGTAGGTGCATGGTTGATAAGGGTTTCTATTTCTTTGTATTGTGTTTATAACCCTGCCATAAACTTATATATATTATTTGGATAGCACTGCTAAGATTTTCATAAATATACTGACATAATAATTGGAGGCACTTTTTCTGAGATTTATTAATATTCCATCATAATTGATATAATATATTTGTAAGTAAATAGAAATTATTATAAAAGAGAAAAAAAAAAAAATATAATTCATATTTCGATATTAATATTTTGAAGATATAATTTTTTTTGAAAAGTTGAAATATTAATTTTCATATTTCGAGATTGACATTAATATCTTGAAATATTATTAAAGATTAATTTTGAAAAATTAATAAAAATATTAATTTTTCATATTTCAAAATTAATCAAAAATATTGATTTTTCATATTTTCAAAGTTAATCAAAAATATTAATTTCTCATATTTTGGAATATTAATTTCTCATATTTTGGAATATTAATTTTTCATATTTCAAGATTAATAATATTTTTTTTTTGAAATATAAAAATTTTCCTTCTCTCTTTTTATTGGCAAAAATTGTATTAGCGTTTTAGTTTAACTAAGTACTAAACCAATATAATAATGTCTGTAGCCAGAAGTGACTCATTTAATTCTATACATAGCAATGAAATTGGTCCCATAACCATACCTATTACTAAAGGTCAGGTCCTTAAGAAAGATATCTTAAGTTACCTTAAAGGGAAGTTTAATATTGCGGGTGAATTAAATGATTTTATGGATATGCTTGAAACTAGGGCTAAAAATATTACCGTTAATAATAATATGTGGAATGAAGAGAATGAATTCTTCCAGGAATTATTAATGATTAATCAATGCGAAGCTCCCAAAAAGCGAGACGAACTAATACTAAAATCCTGGCCCCTTTTAATATGCATAATTGACGAAATGTCGTTTTGTGTCACAGACAAACGATTGCAAATACAGGAGCTAGAAAATAGTATTCGTTCCTCGCGCAGACGCGAAGAGGGTTTAAAAATAGCCAAAAATAAAATGGATGAATTTGCCCAAAACCTAGCCACCTTAGATAAGCACAATATGGACTTAATCGCGCAGATACAAGATTTAAATAAACAGCTTGCGCAAAGCCAGAGAGAATTAAGCGATTTAAAAAGGTCATATCGCCATAATGAAAACCCCTATATTAGCAGTGAGAATAATACAGATAATGCTAACTCCTTTAGCGAACGCGTAAGGGACGAGGTACGAAAATATATAGAACAACATAGACAAATGACCCCTAACGGGTCAGAAGTAGATTTCCCAAATAGACAATCCCCTCAGGATGTAAATCCAGAGGACAGCTGTAGCGCAGCTGATGCGGGGGAGGGAAACTCTAACAGAGAATCCCAAAATAAGTCTGATAAAGTCTATGATTCCCATAAAATAATCACCTTCGTACAACGCGCAGTACCTATATTCTCCAATAAGGGAACAACATCTGTAATTGATCATTTACAGGCTTTTGAAAATGCGTTAGCTATAATGAATGTTACAAGTGAGAAATTGAAAATTGAATTTCTGCCTTGGGTATTTGACAGTAAGCATCACAAATTCTTTGCTTCACTAAAGGATATGAATATTCATTCCTGGAATGGGGTAAAACAACAATGCAGAAAAGAATTCGGGCAATATCGCACTAAAACTGCCGCGAAAATAGCGGTATATGGTTTAAAGTGTCGTGCGAATCAGAGTCCAGTCGAATTCCTTTCTGTATTGAAAAATGCGTACAGTATGGCTGAAGATAATCCCAGATTTGATGGCTCAGAATTTGTAAATTTATTTTTTGAAGCATTGCCTACACCCATCAAAATTAACTTAGCTAGAGATTTTGATGAGGACTGCTCATTGGAATGGCTGATCAAAGAGAGTACACAATTATACTCTATTCAGCAGTCCAGTGAGCAGGGGGTTAAAAAGGAATCAAAACCCAAAATTGTAGCAGAAACTAGGGTGTCACCTAAACCCCTCAATTTGGAGTCTAACAAGAGAACTTATGCAGAGGTGGCCAGTCAAAACAGGCCATCTCCACAGAGGTTTAATTCTGCCCCTCCCCCTACACAGGTTGAGGCGCAGGGAGACTATAACCAAAGTGGGGGACATAATCAGGTGAATAATTACTCACAAAGAGAATACTCACCAAATAATTGGTATCCGCGCAAGGGTAGATACAATAGACGGCGAAGATATTCTCAGGGTAACCAGACACCCCAGGTATATAATGCTCCCCAAAGTACTAATGCTGAACAAGCTGAACCCCAGGGGCAACCACGCCAGAATAGAAATAGTGGCCCTGATTCTGAGGGAACCCAATGGTCCAGGAATCAGTACAATGGGGCACCAAGAGATAGGCCCAGGGGTAGAGGTAACTTGTACAATCAGGTAGATATGCTGTTTACCCAATTAAATCGGTTGAGCGAACAAATCGCTAATATGAGTCAAAAATCTACGGCTCAGCAACCGAACAATACTTTTTTAGGGGTACAGCCAGTGGTCAGCAGTGGACCACAGGCACAGTCATAAATACTGCAGTATCACCTGAAGGGGAGGGGAGAGATATACAAAATGTAGTAATAAATATCAATGATACTAATCATGTTATCTCCCCACAGACCGGAAACGGACAAATTAGCTGTGACAATGAGCGATATCAGCCGGGAAAAATTAACCAAACTTTTCCTCTGCAGTGTTCTCTTAACATTATTTCCACAGATACAGTACACAAGAACCCAGCTGACCTTGTCATAGGGGAAACAGGTAGGTATGAAATTTCCTCTGCATCGAATGACGCAGCGGATCCAGGTAAAACGTGGCGAAGCCCACAGATGTACAAGAATGCAAATTTTATGTGTGAAATGATAGAAACTGCAGGAAGATATTATGTACTAGTTGAGCTGCAAGATTCAGTCTCCAACCCTATCAGGGGATTAATTGACACTGGGTCACAGGCAACTATCTTATCCCACAGATACTACACACAGCTAAATGAGCTAACACCCCACAAACCTAAAATAAAAGAATTTGACGGTTCTCTGATAGGTGTTGGGGGTGATTCCCTAAAAGTCTACGGTATTGCCTGGTTAAAATTTAAATTGGGGAACAGGGTCATAAGACACCCTGTCATTATAGTGGATCTGCCAACTGATCGTTTAATTATTGGTAGTGATCTCCTGAAGCGATTAAGCACCATAATTGATTGCATAAATAATGTAATTTGGTCGCAAGTTAAACGGCCTATCAATTATGAAAAATCTGGTACATCTCGCACCCGACACAGCTGTCACGTGGTGGAAGAGAAACCAGATGCTGTGGAGATTCATTTCAGGAATAACTCTGCACCTGAAATCACTATTCTACAAATAGACGATCAGACTCCTTTTAGTGGCTCTGATGGTAATACTTTTAAAATTTCGCCTGGAAAGATAGCGAATATTTCCCTAGATGGCGATGTATTAACCATATCACTCCACAAGGGGGATCATAAAATCCCTAAGGGGGGAGGCCACACTCAATACCTCACAGGGATTGAGAGAGTTAAAGAGGATCTATTTATCCCTATACAAGTGCATGACCTTGGTAAAACCGAGTATGCTAAAATAAACTTAAAACAGGAAGCTAGCTATATAAGCGAAGGTTTATTAGCGCAGATAGCTGAACCTAAAGTGATTAAATATCTTTCTCCCCAAGACCACAGTGTCAGCAACCTGGATGACAGGTCTGAAAGCTATAACATCACCGCTAAGTGCTTATTATCTATCTCTATAGGAAATAAGTCAGTGAAGCACCTGTTTTTAGTTTTAAATACTCCCCATAATCAAATATACATTGGCAATGATATCTTACATAGATATGCCATACAAATAGATTTGATTAATTCTTGCCTCTGGAGCAGGTTAAAGGGGGACCCTGAAGTATTTCAGGATGAAAATGCAGCCCTGAAATCAAACCAGCAATTGCCATATGCTGTGAATATGCAGGTATCTAGCGATGTCATAATTCCTGCTGGGGCTGATAAATTTCTTTTACCCTTACAGGTAAAGAGAGGTCAGAAATTAAAAACTTCTGAAACACTGATTTGCCTCTCCCATAGAATACAAAATCTGGGTGTCTCAGTAACCTACACTCCTATGGTGAATATTGGAACTGTTCCAATAAATATTATTGTGCATAACATGACCCCACAGGATATAACATTATCCAAGGGAACTACCATAGGATATGCACTGGAATCAAGTTATTACACTTTTGGATTCCAGAATAATGTAATTGGGCTAATACCTGAAGGATACCTAACTGAAGAACAATTAATAGAACAATCCTTTGCATCTATGCCAGAGGGTCTATTTAATATTCAGTCTATTTATCCCTTCAGCTCAGAGGAAGGCATCTGTAAAATTGAAGAAGCCTCTCTAGTGTTTGATCAGCCAATCAAACAGCAAGATTACCCCAATACCCAGAGTCATGGGAGCAATGTAAATTATAATCAAGGGGATCTCACCTCTAGACTGGAAGAAGCCTATGAAATAGGACAGCCTGAAATCTTTCCAGGATTTCAGCAAATAGTCGAAGAGCAAATATCCTTAGCTAATGGCTGTTCCAGCGATGATGAACGCCAACAGCTGCGAGAACTCCTGATGGAGTACAAGGATATTTTTGCTAAGGATTCTTATGACTGTGGTACTACAGACTTGCACATTGCAAGAATACAAACAGATCCCGATGCACCACCTGTATTTGTCAAACAATACAGACTTCCCTTAGCCTCATATGATTCTCTTGCAGAGATCATAAGGAATTTGGAAGAAAGAGGTATTATCAGACAGGTGCACAGCTCTTATAATAATCCTATTCTAGGTGTCCTTAAGCCCAATGGACAATGGCGTTTGTGTGCTGACTTAAGACAGCTAAACAAACGAGTATACATGTCTGGCTGGCCTGTACCATACATTGACCAGTGCCTAGCACAAATGCAAGGATCCAAAATATTCACTGCCATTGATTGTGCACAGGGATATTGGACCATAAAGGTACATGAAGAGGACCAATATAAGCTAGCATTCTCCTTCCAAAAGGTCCAATATGCATTCCAGAGACTTCCATTTGGATACATAAATTCTGGACATGAATTTGCTGTATTCATGCATAAGGCTATGCCTGACGCACTGGAAAGGGGGACCTTATCTTATGTTGATGATGTTTTAATCAAAAGCACAGACTTTGAAAAACACATCACAGAACTTAAACATGTCCTCAGCCAACTTAAAAGGGCAGGTGTCAAATTATCCCTGCAAAAAGCTCAATGGTGCCGCACTCGTGTAAACTTCTTGGGACATGAAGTTACCTCTGATGGATTAAATCCCCAGAAGAAAAAGGTGGAAGCTATAGTGAATTCTAAAAACCCAACTAACTTAAAGGAATTGAGATCATTCCTGGGTATGACGAATTATTCTCGCAAATTCATTGATAATTATGCGGAATTAGCTAAACCACTACTACTTCTTCTAAAGAAGGATGTGAAATGGCACTGGAGTGAGTCTCAAGAGACAGCCATCAGAGAGCTGAAGAGAAAACTCACTCAAGCACCTTGCTTAGCGTACCCTGAAGGTGGTAAACCTTTCTACTTAGAAACAGGGTACACAGATGTAAGCATGAGTGCTGTGTTATACCAAAAGCATGATAATTTGAACAAAGCCATTGCTTATGCGAGCAAAAATCTATCCCCAGTAGAAATAAAGTTTAACGATTGCGAAAAAGCCCTCTTATCTACTGTATGGGCTCTACAAAATTTCCGCAGCTATATACAGGGCGAGAAAATTATTGTGGAAACGGCCCACCAGCCTTTGCTATATTTGCAAAGTGAGAGAATAAGAGATGGGAATTTGTCTAATAGCCGCATAACAGCGTGGACTCTTTCCTTACAAGGCTGGCCCTTAGAAATTCGCTACAAGCAGAATAAAAAGAATCCAGTCGCACAAGGGCTTGCTGAGCTCCACGACTGTACTGCTAGAGATCCTGGGGAAAAATTATCAGAAGATGATTTTCTGGAAGAACAATTGCTTTCCCCATATAAAATGTACAATGAAGACCATTGTCAAACATTACCTTGGGTATATGTTGATGGTTGTTCTTACCATGCCACTATTGATAATGAGCGCAGACTAGTCGCTGGCATTGGTATAACTGGGGCAAATGGATTCTCAAATATATCTGTAGGTTTCAACATTGGACCAAGATCCAGTCAAGTTGCAGAACTAACTGCTGTTTTCAAAACCATTGAAATGGCTATTGAACATGGTATTCATGAATTTGTGATCATAACTGACTCAAATCATGTGCGTGACAGTTTTGTTGAATACCTGCCAACTTGGAAAAGAAATGGCATGCAGAAAAGCAATAACAAACCAGTCAAGCATGGCAAGTTGTTCTGCGAGATTGATAATCTGGTAGTATCCAATGATTTAACCATACACTGGAAAAAGACCAAGGGTCATTCCAGAGTTCTAGGTCCTGATAAGGAAGGCAATGACCTTGCGGATTCATTAGCCAAACAAGGAGCCATAACTGGAGAACTCCTTAATATTGACCACTTAATGGGTGCAATTCAGGTAGAAGCCATTACCAGAAACCAGGCAAAACAACAGAGTGAGCCTAACTTGGTACAATGGAGTCAGGATTCTCCTAGTGAGGACCTGATCACTAGTCAAAAAGAAGACCCCATTGTAGGCATCTTCTATAAACACATAGAAGATCCTGAAAGCAACCCCATCTCAAAAGATGATTGTATTGGCAAAGAAGATCTGAGAATCTTAATAAAATCTAAATCACAATTCAAATTACAGGATGGTTTGTTAATTAGAACCTCCAAAACTGGCATCCAGCAGTGGGTAGTACCCACCAAGTTCAGAGGTCTAATGCTTAAACATGCCCATGATGCTCCCACATCTGGTCATCGTGGTGCCAAACTCACGTATGAAATATTACGTGATTATGCTTTTTGGCCACACATGTTGAAAGATGTTCAAACCTACTGTCAAGGGTGTTTAATCTGCCCACAGTTCCAACCCACTGCACCAACACATAGAGCGCCATTGCAGAAAAGGGGGATGGTAATGCTATGGTCAGATATACAAATTGATTTTATTGGTCCGGTAACAAGGTCATCAAGAGGTAACAAGTACATGTTAACAGTGACATGCCTGTTCACTAAATGGGTAGAGTGCATTAGTGCACCTAACAATAGTGCTGAAACATGTGCAGCATTGCTCATCAGCCATATATTTTCCAGATTTGGTCTGCCCCAAAGAATCGAGTCAGATCGGGGGACCCACTTCACTAGCGAAGTGATGACAAAAATGTGGAAAATACTAGGGGTTAAAAGAAAGCTCCATATTGCTTATAGAGCTGCCTCAAGTGGTGGTGTAGAGCGTTACAACCAGTCCATTGTTAAAATCCTCAAAAAGTTTGTGAGTGAGACAGGTAAAGACTGGGATGTAAAACTACCTCTAGTCTTAATGGCATTAAGAGCAACTCCAAGTAGTGCTACCAAGATGTCACCTTTTGAACTGATGACTGGTAGAAGAATGGTTCTACCTCAGCATCTGCTGTACCGTACATCAGACCAAAATTTGATAAACGCTGCCAATACACATCAATATGTGAAAAACCTAAGGAGACACCTGCAACATGCCTTTGCATTTGCTCAAAGGAATTTAGAAAGAGCCGCAACTGCCACTAAAACCTATTATGATCTCAAAACATCCAAAAAGGAATATGAAATAAATGATAAAGTTTATCTTTATAACTTTGGAAGAGGTCAGGTTAGGGAGAAGAAATTTCTTCCCTCATGGAAAGGTCCTTTTGTCATTACTGACAAAATATCTCCAGTGGCCTATAAAATACGGATCCCAAAAAATGAAAGTTTCATAGATAAATGGGTCCATATCAATCAATTGCGAGCGTGTCATCCCAGATCCCAACTACAAGTCATAGAGGGAGAATGAAGTGTCACATCCCCAAATGAACTAAAGACATACTATAGTTTAAAGATGCCTAACTGATAAACATGAAGGTTCAAAATTGACAGACTATCTACATAGAAGACTGTCCATGATGTGTACGGTCAACATCCTCACCAAATACCACTAACTTTGATCCAATTCAAATACATGTGTCCTACATATTTTTGAATTGGAAAGGGGGATTTATGTCAAGGTATTTGAAATGTTATTAAATAATATATAGAGGTATATTTGTCTTTATTTAATAGATCTGTGGATATGAACATGGTCTGTAGACAAAGGTTTGTTCCTAAGAGATCTCCCACATTCATTATGTAAAATTATGCTGAACACACAGGGGGAGACAATGGAACATTTGGCCTGCCAAATTTCAGAACAGTCACTTAGAGGAATGTTGGGGGAAGTAATTTTGAAAGGAAATGGAAACTAACACAGTTTCAGGATACAGCAAATATATGGATTTCCTCCAAGAGAAATGCCGATCCGTCTGAAGAAATGTGAGAGATACAAACATTCTTCAAAGGAACTGATAATTGGCACAGACTTGTTGAGTGACTCAGGCTGTTTGGATGATAACATCAGAATACACGTAACACAGACGTTGTGTCGGGGGTTAGAATAACACAGTGAAGACAAATGACTTACATTATGATTTCAAAGCAACAGTATATGTTTTAATGGACATGAGATGTGTGTGTGTATGTGTATATATATATATATATATATATATATATATATATATATATATATATATATATGATATATATATATGTGTATGTTTTGAAAGCATGAATATCTTAGCCTCTGTGTGTTTAAGAACATGAATAGATGTTTATGGACCTGAAGAGAAGTGATTATTAACATTTATTTTTATTTCAGATCGACATAAACAGGATTTATGTATTCAGGAAGAAATACACAGAAATGTCACATACTATATCTGGGTGGATGCAAATATCAGGAGTTTTAAATACTACCAATCTGGAGATATAAAAATAAGCTGTTATTTGCAAAGAAATGCCAGAATACTGATAAAATTATAATGCATTTTAAGCTAATAATTAGCAGTGTTAAATTACCTTAATATAATAAAATGTTAATAATATAACATATTTGGTATCAGAATAATCAGAAAAAAATAACCTAATATTAACCATCTGTAATTGGGGTTATATATGATTAATGCAGAGAGTGTGATCTGATTAAATAACCATTTTATAAAAAAAAAAAAAATTAACTTGCTTAAAAATGTCAGAAATGCTGTATTGTATTGCTATGTTGTACTGTATGCTGCCACCTAGTGTTATGATGCGGAATTGCAACCATGAGATGATTGGTTGTTGCAAAGAATGCATTTCCTTGACAACACATTTACCAAATAAACCAATCCATGTTCAGTTGCAAAGAACTAATCCAAGACAAGGCCGTGGGCGTTTCCAATATTCACCAATGACTGATAAATAATCAAAAAGGGGAGGGGTGAGATCAGATGATTTAACCCCAGCATAGAGACTAAGAAAGGGTTGTGTTATTTTGATCCAGAAAGGAGTAACTGCGGCAGTTATTAATCAAAAGCACACACCTACCATATGGACTCCATATGCTTTACCCCAATTTTGAATTTCTGAGGTGAATTGGATCTGTTGCAAAACATTGGGAACCGGATTGCTGTTTATTTGGGTGATGTATATAAAAGTTTTATTATAAGATAAGTTATATGCATAGTCAATTTGTATTTAATAGATTTAAAGAAACAGTGTGTTTTAGTTAGCATTTCACAGCCTATATATATATTGTTTAAATCTGCGTCTGATTGACCAAGTAACTCATCTATGCAAGTTCTGATATTGTCAGTTAATTTTGTATTAGGATAAATTGCAGTTAAATAGCAGAATATATATATTATCCTATTGTTTTATAAACACTGTTTAGAATTGTATTGCTTGGATGTTAAAGGTTTTTAGTCCCATTGTGTTAAATAAATAAAAGGCTGAATTGTGAAGGTATATTTTTCTGGGTTTTGTAAGAAGGATAGCATATCTTAAGAGTTGGTTTTAACGCATATAAATTTTGTTTCATTTCCTTTTATTGCAAATATACTTCAATATGTTTATGGATATTAACTAAATAAAAGAATTCAGATATTTATATTAATTGTATGGTCTAGTAGGTGCATGGTTGATAAGGGTTTCTATTTCTTTGTATTGTGTTTATAACCCTGCCATAAACTTATATATATTATTTGGATAGCACTGCTAAGATTTTCATAAATATACTGACAATATTGTAGGGTCATGGGATGTGTACCCGGTCCGGTATGAGAGTGCAGTTCCCTTCCGTATTTTGTATATGTCTAGGGTGGTTATATATTCCTTTGCACCCTTCCCTTGTTTTCAGTTTGTTTGGATTTGAAAGCTTGCATTGTGTGGCTGTTTTATGGTCTCAGGTATTGGAAAGGACCTTGACATGGTACCTGAGCTTGTCCCATTTGGCCAGATGCGGTGACTAATCTTTCCATTTTTGCTTTTAAATCTTAGCTGAGAGCTTGTAAGTGAGCGCTGCATTTTCTCTGTGTGTTGTGTGTATATATATATATATATATATATATATATATATATATATATATATATACAGCAGGTAGGAGAACTGGGTTTCCCACCGATAACAGCTGCGCACACTTCACAATAAAAAGAACAAAACTAATAAAAATTATAAAATC
The DNA here is from genome assembly GCF_027579735.1 of Bombina bombina. NCBI lineage: Eukaryota > Metazoa > Chordata > Amphibia > Anura > Bombinatoridae > Bombina > Bombina bombina. Next base: position 746,330,958 of record NC_069501.1, on the reverse strand, counting down.
ACTGGGATAAGATGATTGACTTATCTGAAACAACAGTCAAGTCCAAAAATAGAGTCTTTTCCTCTTGTTTAAAATGATATTTCATGAGAAGTACTGGCTGCTTAACAAAGAACCCCTCAGGTATTGAGTCCAGTAGTGATTGTAATCTAAAAAAGATCAAGCGCACAAAAGCACTTCTCATAGTGCAATATATTTTATTACAAAAAATGTGTATATATATATATATATATATATATATATATATATATATATATATATATATATATATATATATATATATATATATATATACACACACACACACACACACACAATAAACATTCCCATACATGTGTCAGGGTTTTTTCCCTGTTGTGTTTGCCATGTGCTGCTGGCAGCCATTTTACTCACCTCTCTTCCTGACTATGGTGCATTGTGGGGGATGCTGCTCAATTCCTGCACTTCCTTTTATGGCCAAACTGCTGTGCATCATCCATGTGAGACAGGATGCAGTCTCAGAATTGTGATGTCATCACTTATTATTTAAAGGGCCTCTATTCAGTATGCTTTGCCTTTGCGTTGTCTGAGACCTGTTTGTGAGAGCTCCTGTGTATTACCTGGCTGCCTGAGGTCCTTCCTGGTTCCTGATCCCTGGCTTGTTCCTGACTCTGCTGTTTTCCTTGTTCCTGATTCCGGCTCGTCTGACTATTCGCTTTGGCTCCTAACTCGGCTCGTCTGACTACCAGCTCTGGTTTTGATTCCTGGCTTGTTATTTGACTTGTGGACTTTTTATTATTTTTTGCTATTAATAAAGGTGTGATTATTTTTGCACTTATCGTCTCAGTCTGATTCCTGGCATCCTGACATTACGCAAAGGCCATGAATCCTTATAGTGCTAATAATCCACCTTTACCTGCTATCATTTCCAGGATGGATGTACAGGATCACCGCTTGGAGCAATTTGCACTAGCCCTGCAAACCCTGCAGACTTGCACTGCACATTCATTTGGACCAAAGTGTCCCGCAAGTTATGGCTGCTCCTGTTTCCGCTGCTGCACCTATGCCTACCAGGAGCATGTCCGGTTCTGCACCTCTACCTCAGCGATATGGAGGTGATCCTATGCAGTGCAGAGGGTTTTTGAACCAGGTGGGCATTTATTTTGAGATGTTACCTCACAAGTTTCCCTCTGACAGAGCTAAGGTGGGATTTCTCATCTCGTTACTCTGATACAGCTCTTGCCTGGGCTAATCCCTTGTGGGAGACTAATAAACCTGCAATTTCAAATTACCCTGAATTTGTGGCCTCCTTTCGAAGGGTATTTGATGTTCCGGCTCGCTCCTCCTCTGCTGCTAAACAACTCATGTCCATTCAGCAAGGTACAAGATCTGTTGCTCAGTATGCTATTGAGTTCCGTACGCTTGCCGCTGAGGTAGGTTGGAACAATGAAGCCCTTGTTGCCGCCTTCTTTCATGGGCTCTCTGATGCGATTAAAGACGAAGTTGCTGCCAGAGATTTACCAGAGGATCTCGAGGCATTGGTGTCTTTTTTGATCCTAATTGACATCAGACTCAGAGAGAGGCCCTCTTTAAAGGAGCGCTTGCGGAAGCCTCCTGTTTCGTTGTCTCCTATGTGTTTGTTCCCACCCATATCTCCCTCTCCTCCCATGCCTCCTGGTCCCGAGTCACCAGGTACTGCTGAGTCGATGCAGCTGGGATTCACGCGCCTCTCTGCAGTAGAGTGGGCCTTTAAGAGGAGGGAGGGGCTCTGCCTCTATTGTGGGTTACAGGGCCACCTTTTGAAGTCTTGTACTACACAGCCGGGAAACGCTCACACCTAAGGTCCTGTCGGGGGCAGACCTTGGGTGGTTTATCCTCGTCCCCGGAACCGCTTAAGGAGAAACCTTTGGTCACGGTTGTCCTTTCCTGGGTGGACTCCTCCATAGTCACACAGGCTCTTGTTGACTCCGGTGCTGCGGGCTATTTCATTGACAGTGCTTTTGTATCAAAGTACTCCATTCCTGTTTAGCCTCGGTCCTTTGTGCTTGCTATTGAGGCCATTGATGGCAGGCCCCTTTAGCCCGCACTCGTTACTCACGAAACTGCTCCATTGTCCATGGCTTTTGGGGATTTCCATTTTGAACCCCTCCAGTTCCAGGTGATAAACTCTCCGCATTTTCCGGTTGTTCTGGGTTATCCCTGGCTCCAAAAGCACAATCTCAGTCTCGACTGGCACAGGTCCGAACTTTTGTCATGGTCCCCGCAATGTATTTCCTCTTGTCTTCAGAAACCAGTTAAAGTCTTGTGCACTTCTTCGGTTTCTCAATTGCCAGAGGAGTACTGAGTGTTCCTAGACGTGTTTGACAAGGTGAATGCCGGTACGTTGCCTCCTCACTGGTCCTGCAATTGTGCCATAGACCTGCAACCTGGAGCCATTCCTCCTCGGGGCCGAGTGTACCCTTTGTCTGTTGCAGAGAATTGTGCTATGGAGGAGTATGTTGCCGATGCTCTGTTGCGGGGGATTATCCACAAATCCTGCTCTCCTGCAGGGGCTGGCTTCTTCTTTGTGAAGAAAAAAGGTGGTGAGTTAAGACCATGTATCAATTATAGGGGTCTTAATCGTCTTACCATTAAGAATGCTTACCCTATTCCGCTTATTACGGAACTCTTTGACCGCCTCAAGGGAGCTAAAGTCTTTACTAAACTTGATTTGAGAGGAGCGTACAATCTCGTTAGGATTAAGGAGGGCCACAAATGGAAAACAGCATTTAACACCAGGAACGGGCATTATGAGTATCTTGTAATGCCCTTTGGCCTATGTAATGCTCCTGCTGTTTTTCAGGAATTTATTAATGATGTCCTACGAGATATGTTGCAACAGTGTGTTGTAGTGTACTTAGACGACATCCTCATACACTCAACCACACTTGAGGCTCATCGTTCTGATGTTACATGGGTTCTTCAGAGACTACGTGACAACGGCCTGTTTTGTAAACTCGAGAAATGTGAGTTCCATCAGACTCAAGTAACCTTCCTAGGTTATGTTATCTCCGTTGCAGGGTTCTCCATGGATCCTGACAAGTTATCTGCAGTTCTGCAGTCGCCTCGCCCAGTTGGTCTTCGGTCTATTCAATGTTTTTTGGGGTTCGCCAATTACTATAGAAAGTTTATTAAAAACTTTTCTTCCTTGGTCAAACCTATCACAGACATGATCCGTAAAGAGAATGATCCACTCCATTGGTCACCTACTGCCATTAAGGCCTTTGATAGTCTTAAGACTGCCTTTGCTGCTGCTCCAGTTCTGGCTCATCCTAACCCTGTCCTTTCGTTCTTGAGGTCGATGCGTCTGAAACTGGAGTAGGTGCCCTCTTGTCTCAACGTCCTATGCCTGACGGTTCCTTGCATCCGTGTGGTTTCTTCTCTAAGAAATTGTCTCCAGCGGAGTGCAATTATGAAATTTGCGACAGGGAATTACTGGCCATAATTTTGGCACTTAAGGAATGGAGGCATCTTCTTGAGGGTACTAGCGTGCCAGTGCTCATTCTTACTGATCACAAGAATTTAACTTATCTATCTGAAGCAAAACGTTTGTCGCCCCGACAGGCAAGATGGGCGCTATTTTTGTCTCGGTTTAATTATGTGGTCTCCTACCTGCCTGGTAGTAAGAATGTTAGGGCTGATGCCCTCTCTTGACAATTTTCGCCTCTGTCCAAGGAGGAGTCTGTACCTACTCCAGTTATACCTCATGACCATATTTTGGCTACCATATGTACTAATTTGACTTCTCCCTTGGGGGAGGAGATCCTGGCTGCACAAACCAATTCACCTCCTGAGAAACCTAGTGGTAAGCGTTTTGTTCCTGAGAATCTTCGAACTAAACTTTTGCACACTTACCACTATCCTAAAGCCGCAGGTCACCCAGGCAAGAACCAAATGATTTGGTCTGTCACTCGACAATTCTGGTGGCCAGGTCTTCATTCTGATGTTGCTGTGTATGTTGCCTCTGGCTCAGTTTGTGCACAGAATAAGACTCCTCGACGTCTTCCTGTGGGTCCTCTTCAACCTATTGCTAATGGTGAGCGTCCTTGGACAGATCTTTACATGGACTTCATTGTCAAGCTCCCTGTTTCCAATGGCAATACTGTTATCCTTATGGTGGTTGACTCTTTTTCTAAAATGTCACATTGCATTCCCTTGATTAAGCTGCCTACCGCTCAGGAGCTTGCTTAAATTTTTGCCCGGGAGGTCTTCCGTTTACATGGGTTACCCAAGGAGATAGTGTCGGACTGGGGTAGCCAGTTTGTCTCCAGATTTTGGCGTTCCTTTTGTGCTCAAATGGGGATCCAGCTTTCCTTCTCCTCGGCATATCACCCTCAATCCAATGGGGTTGCGGAACGGTCTAATCAAGCTCTGGAACAGTTCCTCCCTTGCTATGTCTCAGATCACCACAATAATTGGTCTGAACTGTTACCTTGGGCAGAGTTTGCTCGTAATAGTGCTATTAATGCTTCCTCTAAGATATCCCCGTTCATGGCGAATTATGGGTTTCAACCATCCTTGTTGCCCGATTCATTCATGTCTCAGGGTATTCTGGCTTTGGAGGAGCATCTCCGGCAACTCCGTTCCACGTGGGTGCAGATTCAGGATTGCCTTCATCGTTCTATGCAGCGCCAAAAGTTCCAGGCTGATCATAGGCGTCTGGCCGCACCTTCCTACCAGGTTGGTGAGAGAGTTTGGCTGTCCTCCCGCAACTTGAACCTTTGTGTGCCTTCCAATAAATTGGCTCCCCGTTATGTTGATCCTTTTCGAATACTCTGACGGGTTAATCCTGTGGCCTACGGTCTTGACCTTCCTCCTGCTATGCGCATCTCCAATGTTTTTCATGTCTCCCTCTTGAAACCATTGGTTTGTAATCGGTTTACCACTGTGTTGCCTCGTCTCCGTCCTATCTTTGTTGACAACCATGAGGAGTATCAGGTCATCAGCATTATTGACTCTCGTATGTCCAGGGGCCGTGTACAGTATTTGGTTCACTGGAGAGGCTACGGTCCGGAGGAGTGTTCTTGGGTTCCCTCCTCTGATGTTCATGCTCCCGCCCTCCTCCGTGCCTTCCATGCCCGTTTCCCCAATAAGCCTTTTGTCCTCCCGTGGGGGAGGGATTGTTGAGTGGAGGGTACTGTCAGGGTTTTTTCCCTGTTGTGTTTGCCATGTGCTGCTGGCAGCCATTTTACTCACCTCTCTTCCTGACTATGGTGCATTGTGGGGGATGCTGCTCAATTCCTGCACTTCCTTTTATGGCCAAACTGCTGTGCATCATCCATGTGAGACAGGATGCAGTCTCAGAATTGTGATGTCATTATTTATTATTTAAAGGGCCTCTGTTCAGTATGCTTTGCCTTTGCGTTGTCTGAGACCTGTTTGTGAGAGTTCCTGTGTATTACCTGGCTGCCTGACATCCTTCCTGGTTCCTGATACCTGGCTTGTTCCTGACTCTGCTGTTTTCCTTGTTCCTGATTCCGGCTCGTCTGACTATTCGCTTTGGCTCCTGTCTCGGCTCGTCTGACTACCAGCTCTGGTTTTGATTCCTGGCTTGTTATTTGACTTGTGGACTTTTTATTATTTTTTGCTATTAATAAAGGTGTGATTATTTTTGCACTTCTCGTCTTAGTCTGATTCCTGGCATCCTGACAACAGGTGGGTACTCACAAAGAATCCCTCAATCAAATGAGGTAAGGTACAGGCACGGTGTTACAGATTTAAAGGTGCAAATTCCTCAGGCTTATTGCTGTCCACAATTTGTCCCTCTCAGGCTTGCAAAGTGATACGATCAAAGTTCTATCGTAATGGCCGTTCATATAATGGTCTAATACCTAGGCTTACCAGATTCACCACACCTTCGTTGGTAGTATAGTGTGTCTCCAGTGTATGCCTAATTGGTATATTTACCAAGTCCCTGTATACACAGCTGTTGAAAGAAACCGCCAGACGACAAGCGTCGATATAACATGACGTAAGGTGGGTGTGGCCTAATGCATTTCATGGAGGTTCTGCTTCTTCAGAGGCTTTTGACAGCCCACCTTACTTCTGACATATATGCACATAGTTCAGAGCACGCCCATCCCTATGTCACAAACCCATTACATTTGACAGTATGTTCTATACTGCTTACGCTACGCTACTATACAGGGGAGCGTGTTCAGTAAATTGATATTTCATCCCTAACTTCCACTCATATGTTATTAATTTAGGATTGCATCTGCAGCAATTACTCAATTGATATTTACAATTGCTGATATTTTCAATCCCCAATTGATATAATTAAAATGTGTACAAGAATTACCTTACCAATTCATAATTGCGAAAATATGCCTATAATCAACTGAATATAATATACAGGTATACCTCACTTTACAGCGCTTCACTTTACAGCGCTTTGCTAATACAGCTGTGGAGCTGAAGTTCAACCTCCAAGGATTTTGAAACAGTTCTGTAATCATTGTGAGATTCCAAGAAAAGTGACTGGCACCATTTTGTTATGCTTAGCTCACTCTGTTTACAGCATTACAATGCAATCTGTGTCTCAGTGCTATAGTCTGGCAAATTGTACTACAGTAATTGTCACTATTTTACAGATACAGTATTTATTGAATACTAATTGAATACTGTGCAGTGCTAGTGTTAAACTAAAGATAGCACTATTGCACCTCTAATATATGTTAGTTCAAACATGTTTTCAAGTTTTTAAACACACTGGCAAGTGAAAAGAAAGCTAAAACTGCCTTGTTAAACTTTAAGGCGGTTTTCACTTTACATTGGGGCTCCGGTCCCTAACCCGCTGTATAAGCGGGGTATACCTGTACTACAAAGACATTGTGCCATATATTATAGTCCATGTAGATAATTAAAAGGACATAAGATACCTACCATATCCCACTATGTATACTCATCCTACAGCCCACCCTTATCTGTACTACTAGCTCTCTCCAGCAGTGCCACGAGTAAGAGTGTCTCACTATAAATTTCGGATGCTCACAATTGTTTCTATACGTGAAAAGTTAGGTAGGGTGATTGCACACTCATTTCTCTAGTCCTAGTTCGGAGATGGCAGGATAATCCACAAATATAATAAATAGTTTGAGGTCAATACTTAGAATGTTAGTACTATGGGTTACATCATATATTTATATCACCTCCCCCCCCTCCCCCACACATTATAATGTACCCTCTATTTTAGAGGAGCTAAATACGCGGTTTGTCTCGTGTATACCGCAATCTAACTATTGCATTCCTCACTTTCTAAGCTTTAATTCCCACATAATATTTAAGAGAAGAATCTGTAAGTCCATCCGGATCAGCAGGACTGATCACTGTTACCTCACATCTGTCTATATGCTCCTAGCACGACGTCGGGTAACCCCTTTAAAAGTGCTAGTTTGAATATACAATTTCAGACTACATCTATTATTACAGGTAGCAAACATTATATTTAAATATCCCGCTCCAGATTCTATCTATCACTACAGGAAGTGTATATTATTTTCTATTTTACACAGCATTATATATATTGGTTATACTCTATCTACCTTATTTATTTCAAGTAAGTTGCTATACGCTTGAATTTACATAAATTTTATTGCTGTTAAACTTAAAAAATAGAGGTTTATCATTGAGATCCAAAAGTGGTCTCCTTGGTTACAAGTTTCTTCTTCCACTTCATTATTTCCTGCTACTCTTGTTGGCCCAAGAGTAATTTATTGTGTCATGCAGAAGGTTATTGAAAGATTAGCATCTTATCTGTTTAATGTTTGCAAATTATGTAAATTGTTGGCTAAACGTCTCTTGCATGTTTATTATATTACTCCTGTTACATTGAAGCCTTATCTCATATGACAAAAGAATATGTTATTATGATCTATGTATGTCTTTAACTAAACCTCAATAAAAATTATATTAAAAAAAAAAAAAAAAGGACATAAGATAGAATTACTGATGAACTCTTAACTCGCTATATGAAATATTAAATAAATATATATATGTATTTATACAATTAAAAACCAAATTTAAAAAGCTTAAAAATGCAAAAGACCACTTTATTTTGTAACTGCACTAAAAAAAATCCCAAGTCTTTTATATTTAAAAGAAACTTTCTTTTCTATGCAGGTATTCTTCTTCCAATTGGCCCCCAAAAAAACAAACTATGTTTCAAATTAATAAATATATATTAAATTATACTGTAGATTTTATTGTTTCTGTTATTAGGTAAATAACCCTGTAATAAAAAGCTCAATGGCTACAATATATCTATAAACTTCCCAGAATTCCTCTTAACTTCATATCAGATTGGAGGAGAATTAATCTATTTATAAATGATAAAAAATAAATGCTATCCATTTTTATATATACATACACACCCCCTAGCCTATCTCTGTATTTCTGATAAGGAGGTACCTAAGATATTTGGTCATGATATTATTGTATTCCATTAAATTCCTAAAATATATGTTCCTAAAAGTCTATAACAGAATGGCAAGTCAAACTTTCACACCAAAAAAGCTTGAATGTCCACCTCTCTATTCATTCCTAGAGGTTCTAGAATTTGTAACTGGTGGATCCAAAAGGTCTCTCTTTGTCTCAACAAAAGTAACCTATTCCCTCTTCTCTCATCCAATACCACCTGCAATATTGCTACAAACTTCAGGCCAGAATTATCATTGTTGTGAAATTCCCTAAAATGGTCAGTAACACCATGTATCACATCCCCCTTTTCTATATTTGTAAGATATTCCATTACTCTCCTTTTAATAGTCCTTTTCGTTCTTCCTATATACTGTTTTTTGCATGGACATTCTAACAAATATACCACATACTTAGAATGACAATTCATAGTCTGTTTGATCTCCATTGTGTGTCCATTAGAACTAGAGGTGATGTGCTTATTGTTATAATGAATTATTGGACAGGTGTTAACCCCTTCCTATTACACTTGAAGAAACCTTTAGCCAATTTATTTAGCCAACTGCCCTTTCTATTTTTGTCCCTTAATTTACTGGGTGCTAAGATTTCTTTAAAGTTTTTGTTCTTTCTGAAAACTACTCTTGGTATAGGATCCATTGTTTTATTGAGGAGAGGGTCCTCTAACAGAACATGCCAATGTTTCTTAATGGCTTTCTTGATTTTATTTGATTCTTTATTGTATTTAGTTATGATTATATTGTTCTGCATATTTTCTTTCCTTTTGCTTTTTTGGCACTCTAGAAGTATTGATCTATCTAGATTCCTTGCTTTTTCATAGCCTGTTTCAATGATTTCCTTTTTATAACCTTTAGTTCTAAATTTGGTTTTCAATTTGCTAGACTCTTGCTCAAAAGCAACCATACTAGAACAATTTCTTCTAACCCTCTGGAACTGTCCATATGGAATATTATTTATCCATTTTCTATGGTGTCCACTATAGGTGTGCAAATAACTGTTTGAGTCCATGTCCTTGCTGTACAGACTAGTAGTGATACATTCCTGTTCTGAAGATAGAACTATGTCTAAAAATTCTATTTGTTTCTCACTGTGTTTTTGAGTAAATTTTAAATTGTAGTCATTGTTGTTGACATACTGAAAAAAGGTATCTACCAAATTGTCATCCCCATTCCAAATTACTATTATATAATCTATAAACTGTTTCCATAGAATAATATTATTTAGGTGGGGATTGTTGTTCCAAATGAAGTGTTCTTCCCAAAAACCCATATATAGGTTTGCATAATTGGGGGCAAAACGAGTCCCCATCACCGTGCCCCCAATTTGAAAAAAGAATTGGTGTTCAAATGAAAAATAATTTTTCTTTAGAATGAAATTAATAGAGTCCAATAAAAATTGTCTTTTTTCTCTTGGTAAATGGTCATGTTTTTGCATCATGAGGGATGCAAGTATAAAAAGATGTAACATCTAAGGTTATCCACCTGTAACCTGGTCTCCACACAATTTTTTCCACCACCTTCAAAACGTGTGGTGTATCTCTGAGATAAGATTTTAAAGACAAAACCATTGGTTTGAGAAAGCTGTCCACAAATTGTGACAGATTGCAGATTGGAGAATCAATGCCCAATATTATGGGTCTTTCAGTATATAGGAAGAACGAAAAGGACTATTAAAAGGAGAGTAATGGAATATCTTACATATATAGAAAGGGGGGGGGGATGTGGTACATGGTGTTACTGCCCATTTTAGGGAATTTCACAACAATGATAATTCTGCCCTGAAGTTTGTAGCAATAGAGCAGGTGGTATTGGATGAGAGAAGAGGGAATAGGTTACTTTTGTTGAGGCAAAGAGAGACCTTTTGGATCCACCAGCTACAAACTCTAGAACCTCTAGGAATGAATAGAGAGGTGGACATTCAAGCTTTTTTGGTGTGAAAGTTTGACTTGCCATTCTGTTATAGACTTTTAGAAACATATATTTTAGGAATTTAATCGAATACAATAATATCATGACCTAATATCTTAGGTACCTCCTTATCAGAAATACAGAGATAGGCTAGGGGAGGTGTATGTATATATAAAAATGCATAGCATTTATTTTTTATTTTTTATCATTTATAAATAGATTAATTCTCCTCCCATCTGATATGAAGTTAAGAGGAATTCTGGGAAGTTTATAGATATATTGTAGCCATTGAGCTTTTTATTACAGGGTTATTTACCTAATAACAGAAACAATAAAATCTACAGTATAATTTAATATATATTTATTAATTTGAAACATATTTTTTTTTTTTTTGCCAATTGGAAGAAGAATACCTGCATAGAAAAGAAATTTTCTTTTAAATATTAAAGACTTGGGATTTTTTTAGTGCAGTTACAAAATAGAGTGGTCTTTTGCATTTTTAATTGTATAAATACATATATATATTTAATATTTCATATAGCGAGTTAGGAGTTCATCAGTAATTCTATCTCATGTCCTTTCTATTATCTACATAGACTATAATATATGGCACAATGTCTTCATAGTATATTATATTCAGTTGATTATAGGTATATTTTCGCAATTATGAATTGGTAAGGTAATTCTTGTACACATTTTAATTATATCAATTGGGGATTGAAAATATCAGCAATTGTAAATATATATTGAGTAATTGCTGCAGATGCAATCCTAAATTAATAACATATGAGTGGAAGTTAGGGATGAAATATCAATATAATGAACACGCTCCCTTGTATAGTAGCGTAGCGTAAGCAGTATAGAACATACTGTCAAATGTAGAGCTGTCAAAAGCCTCTGATGAAGCGGAACCTCCGTGAAAAGCGTTAGGCCATGCCCACCTTAAGTCACGTTACGTCGACGCTTGTCATCTGGCGGTTTCTTTCAACAACTGTGTATACAGGGACTTGGTAAATATACCGATTAGGCATACACTGGAGACACACTATACTACCAACGAAGGTGTGGTGAATCCGGTAAGCCTAGGTATTAGACCATTATATGAACGGCCATTATGATAGAACTTTGATCGTATCACTTTGCAAGCCTGAGGGGGACAAATTGTGGACAGCAATAAGCCTGAGGAATTTGCACCTTTAAATCTGCAATACCGTGCCTGTACCTCACCTCATTTGATTGAGGGCTTCTTTGTGAGTACCCACCTGTATGGGCATTTTTATTGTATATATATATATATATATATATATATATATATATATATATATATATATATATATATATATATATATATACACACACATTTTTTGTAATAAAATGTATTGCACTATGAGAAGTGCTTTTGTGCGCTTGATCTTTTAGAATATATATATATATATATATATATATATATATATAATGTGTGTGTGTGTGTGTGTGTATTTAAGAATAAATAGAACATTGGAATGTGAAATAGTAATATTTCATGTCGGGTTAGAAAAAAAACGATCGGATTTGTTTGTGAATAAGGGCTTGTGCTCCATTGGAGTCTTTGGGGAATAAGTTAACATGGTATTCTAAATTTGACTTTTTGTGCACTTTGGGTTAGTGCTCATGCAAAAACGTTTTACTTTAAACTTGTAATACTAGTGCAACCCGTTGCGCGCAAAAAGCTTACTTCTAGCAAAATTAACTCACAAGTGGGAGCGATAAATAGTGCTCCACTCTATTCCGATATTCATTATGACTGGTAAAGTTTGAGGCAACATAAACTATATAAAGTGCTCAGATTACCACAACATTTTTTGGCTATGTATTGCACCTTACTTTTCAGTGTCAAACATGAAAATGATGTAAATAACCTTTTCTTTTAGTTAGTTATTGTAGTCCAGATAGTAAAACTTGCTCAAGAAAAGGCATCTTACTCATAAACATCTTCTTTTTTTTTAAAACTATTGGCTGTTAGAGGGAGGTTTACAATGGGCAGGTATCTTTCTGAGAAAAATGTCACAGTATTTACATACTTTAAAAGGTACTTTATATGGCTTTGATCAAGTGGCTACATGGCTTACGCTTATCTTAACTAACATTACGGTACACTACTCTACTAGGCACTGACTTTTGTTTAACACTGGAACGTTATTGGCCATATGTTTAACATTTGGAACGCTACATGTAGTCAACACAGGCAGTACTACTACAGACTGTATTACTTATTTTTTAAATATTTACTTTATTTATGCAAGATTAGATTTTTTTTTTTATGCATTAATCTGATTGATTCCTTTTTTTTTCTTGCAATGATGCTTTTAAAGATACAGACACCGGTGTTTTTTTAGTTTTTGTGATTATCTTTTACATAAATTATTAGTAATTTTAGCCGTTTCTATGAGCTATAATTATTGAAAATGTTGCTTATTTACTTTGTTGAAAAAAGCAATAGATAGAGGCACCAATGGTGCAGATCAATGGTGATTCAAAAGCACTTATAACAAGTTATATACACAAGGTACTCACATGTATAGAAGGCAATCAGTTATGCCTCTAGAGACAGGCTGGATTTCTACAGCAAACCAGCTGGCTGATCCAGGAGACAAAGGCAGTATACTGGTGTAAGGGATTCACACCCTAAATGTAGCGTAGCAGTAGACCATACACAGCACTCAGAGTGGATAAAAATAAAAACATATTTATTTAAAAAGTATATAAAAGTTTACCACTCATCTCAGTGCCAAAATAAGTTATGGCTAGTGGAGAAACAGTGCGACGCGTTTCTCAGATAGACTGTTTCCTCAGGCATGTTTCTCATCAATCCTTTACATCCTTATATAGGGCTACGCTACTACAAACACCAATAACCCACCCCTAACAATGATCACAGTAAGGACCAATCACAACCTGTCATTTGGACAACACCCACCCTGCTGCAATCATATTCAGATGTAACTATGCTAAAAACACTGTTATAAGTAAAATATATAAAACAATTCGATATTTCTTTCATTGTATATATATATATATATATATATATATATATATCGATATTTAGTACATATCTCGTGATTCCTATAGTTAAAAAATCTATAATTATCTTTGGCCATAAATGCTGTGACCTGATTGGATGCTGACAACATCCATCAATAGTTCTAAGGCAGATCGTCTATACGGCTCTCTAATATGTCCAAATTGCCGTCAATCAACTGTTATCCACGGCAAAACTAATCATGACTCTCTATCCAATCATCTTCTAGCTCCATGTGAACTAACTGCCAATGGGTATCCCGTTATTGGACCGCACCTCTAGCAATACTTATGTTAGGAAATTCGTCGGTGTCAAAGCCCTCCTGATGTAAACAAATGACCCAATTGGTCCTAATACCGGATGACGATAATGCTGTCACCGTAACAGACCAAAAGTAAACAAACTTAACACTTGTCAGTACGCTCCTTGCTCCTCATCTATAATCGAGCTGCTGTCTAACTTATAAGCACAAATGTTCTGCACATTGTACTTCTCATTGCTATATTTCAGTAGCGCTGTAGGATTATTATATTAACCTGTTGTTAACTTTTTATTCACCAGCCACTGGGTCTAACTTAGAAACACAAATGTTCTGCACATTGTACTTCTCATTGCGATATTTCAATAGAGCTGTAGGATTATTATATTAACCTATTGTTAACTTTTTATTCACCAGCCACTGGGCACACTAAAACATAATTAATTGTTTATTGATTATGAGGGACCTACAAATAGGATGTCAGTGTCTATACATGTAATTGATTGCAGGAGACTTACGAATAAGATGGCAATATTTATGAAGACCAAATATGTAAATATATGATACATGGACATGCCTACTTTGTGCCATCCTCAGTATGGTGGTGGTAGTGTGTACGGGACCCATAATTATACTAATAAAATAATTGATCCAGGGCAAAAGTGCTCCCTATGTTAAGTGGTTCTAACAAATATATTAAATAATATATAAAAATAATAGAAAAGAAATATATTTAAAGTGTCTAAGTGCTCTCCTAATCATAGGGTAATCTTCAAGAAAAAGCTGTTTCTGGATAATATGGTATCTTATTACGTTCATATTAAAAAAACAATACCATTAGTTAAACAGAAAGCAAATAAAATTTATACAAGTGTAAGAATATAGTGTGTGAGCACTCTCCTAATAGTAGGATGATCCACACAATAACCCAATTAGGGTGTGTAAATAGTGTATTATTAAATTCTCATTACATGACAATAATATCTATAAAAAAGTGAGAGAAAAAGATCACTGTGATACTGTATAGAAAACATAAGTGAATATATTGATATGTATATTAACTATCAATAGTAGGTATGACCTAAATAGTGGCCCAAAAGTGTGAATGGATCCTAAGGTTATAATTCTAACCTATTACATGGGAAATCCATGCAAGACTAATATATATATATATATATATATATATATATATATATATATATATATATATATATAAAAGGATGAACCTACCCCATGTGTATGTACAAACAAATAATGGGATAATAGCCCTAACCCTTACAAATATCTATTAATATCTTAATCATAATGTAACGAGATATATGGAGCCTTAGAAACAGTGGATAGTGATATGAATATCCATATAATATCAAATTTAGAAAACTGGATATAAGGTCTAGCAGCAGGGAGAATGCCACCAAACTCTGGTGTACAGATAATGTAACCCATAACCCAAAAATACACCACACTAGGTCTCAATAAGGCTACACACAAACATCACAATTATATATATAACTGGTATTGAATGTTAAAGCCTTATGACTAAAATTAGCGTACTTAAAATGTACTAGTATATCCATGAGGCTAAACTAAGCAAATTCAGTTGAATCTATAACTTCATTTAACCCCATAGGGAAGAGTGTTTGGAATATGAAGATCCAATATGTCTCCCTTTGTCTAAGATGAGTAAATCTATTATAGTGATGACTACTGGGGACACTTTCTAGAGGTGTAATCCTAAATTGACACCTGCCTTTAATACTTTTAGCACAACTATGTCTAGAGACACTCGGCTAGATTTAGAGTTTTGTCGGTAACGACCCGCGTAGCTAACGCTGGCTTTTTTCTGGTCGCACCTTTTAAATAACTCTGGTATTGAGAGTTCACAGAATGGCTGCGTTAGGCTCCAAAAAGGGAGCGTACAGGCATATTTAACGCCACTGCAACTCTCGATACCAGAGTTGCTTACGGATGCGGCCAGCCTCAAAAACGTGCTCGTGCACGATTCCCCCATAGAAAACAATGGGGCTGTTTGAGCTGAAAAAAAAACTAACACCTGCAAAAAAGCAGCGTTCAGCTCCTAACGCAGCCCCATTGTTGTCTATGGGGAAACACTTCCTACGTCTGCACTTAACACCCTAACATGTACCCCGAGTCTAAACACCCCTAACCTTAGACTTATTAACCCCTATTCTGCTGCCCCCGCTATCGCTGACCCCTGCATATTATTTTTAACCCCTAATCTGCCGCTCCGTAAACCGCCGCTACTTACATTATCCCTATGTACCCCTAATCTGCTGCCCCTAACACCGCCGACCCCTATATTATATTTATTAACCCCTAATCTGCCCCCCACAACGTCGCCTCCACCTGACTACACTTATTAACCCCTAATCTGCCGAGCGGACCACACCGCTATTATAATAAAGTTATTAACCCCTAATCCGCCTCAATAACCCTATAATAAATAGTATTAACCCCTAATCTGCCCTCCCTAACATCGCCGACACCTAACTTCAAACATTAACCCCTAATCTGCCGACTGGAGCTCACCGCTATTCTAATAAATGTATTAACCCCTAAAGCTAAGTCTAACCCTAACACTAACACCCCCCTAAATTAAATATAATTTAAATCTAACGAAATTAATTAACTCTTATTAAATAAATTATTCCTATTTAAAGCTAAATACTTACCTGTAAAATAAATCCTAATATAGCTACAATATAAATTATATTTATATTATAGCTATTTTAGGATTCATATTTATTTTACAGGTAACTTTGTATTTATTTTAACCAGGTACAATAGCTAAAATAGTTAAAATAATTACAAAATTACCTGTAAAATAAATCCTAACCTAAGTTACAATTAAACCTAACACTACACTATCAATAAATTAATTAAATAAAATACCTACAATTACCTACAATTAAACCTAACGCTACACTATCAATAAATTAATTAAATACAATATCTACAAATAAATACAATGAAATAAACTAACTAAAGTACAAAAAATAAAAAAGAACTAAGTTACAAAAAATAAAAAAATATTTACAAACATCAGAAAAATATTACAACAATTTTAAACTAATTACACCTACTCTAAGCCCCCTAATAAAATAACAAAGACCCCCAAAATAAAAAAATGCCCTACCCTATTCTAAATTACTAAAGTTCAAAGCTCTTTTACCTTACCAGCCCTGAACAGGGCCCTTTGCGGGGCATGCCCCAAAGAATTCAGCTCTTTTGCCTGTAAAAAAAACACATACAATACCCCCCCCCAACATTACAACCCACCACCCACATACCCCTAATCTAACCCAAACCCCCCTTAAATAAACCTAACACTAAGCCCCTGAAGATCTTCCTAACATATCTTCACCATACCAGGTTCAACGATCGATCCAGAAGAGCTCCTCCGATGTCTTGATCCAAGCCCAAGCGGGGGGGCTGAAGATGTCCATGATCCGGCTGAAGTCATCATCCAAGCGGGAGCTGAAGAGGTCCATGATCCAGCTGAAGTCATCATCCAAGCGGGAGCTGAAGAGGTCCATGATCCGGCTGAAGTCTTCTATCAATGGCATCTTCAATCTTCTTTCTTCCGGATCCATCTTACAGACCTCCAACGCGGAACATCCTGCTGGCCCGACGGACTACCGACGAATGAAGGCTCCTTTAAGGGACGTCATCCAAGATGGCGTCCCTCGAATTCCGATTGGCTGATAGGATTCTATCAGCCAATCGGAATTAAGGTAGGAAAATTCTGATTGGCTGATGGAATCAGCCAATCAGAATCAAGTTCAATCCGATTGGCTGATCTGATCAGCCAATCAGATTGAGCTCGCATTGAGCGTTAGACCCTTTCCTGACTGACTCCAAATACCGGCGGTAGCCTAAAACCAGCGTTAGTAGCCTCTAACGCTGGTTTTCACGGCTACCGCCAAACTCTAAATCTAGGCCATAGTGTTTAAGGGATTTTTTTATCACATTCCTTTGATGTTCCCCCATCTAAGCCGCACCTTTCTACAGGTACGTCCAATATATTGAATACCGCATGCACAAATAAGTGCATAAATCACATAGCTGGAATTACATGACAGGTGCTCCATGATATGATGTTCTTCACCTGTCACGTTTGAGATTATAGACTTTGTCCCATGAGTGATAAATTTACACATGTGACAACGTCTATGTCCACATCTATAGGTACTGTTATTGTTTTGAGTATTCCTAATTGTGTGATTATAATTCTTATCTCCATTCTTTTGATGTTTGGTAGATTTTTTAGTCATCACTACCTTGCTGGGTGCCAATTTTTGTTTCAAGGTGGGCGCTCTCCTATTTACAATCCTAGGTTGGGAGGTCAACACTTTCTTTAGTATAGGATCTCTGAGTAGGATGGGCCAGTGCTTTCTTAAAACTCTATTGACTGCCTTATGATTCGAATTAAATTGAGTCACAAAAAAAAAGGTTGTCCCTGTGGACCGCCATCTTCTTTCTCCTTCTTAGAATTTTTTCCACATGAAAGTAGTTCACCTCTATCCAACAAAGTAGACACACATTCCCCACTTTATATTGTGGGAAATATATATATGTATATATATATATATTTATATATTTTTTAGTCTTGCATGGATTTCCCATGTAATAGGTTAGCATTATAACCTTAGGATCCATTCACACTTTTGGGCCACTATTTAGGTCATACCTACTATTGATAGTTAATATACATATCAATATATTCACTTATGTTTTCTATACAGTATCACAGTGAAATTTTTCTCTCACTTTTTTATAGACATTATTGTCATGTAATGAGAATTTAATATTACACTATTTACACACCCTAATTGGGTTATTGTGTGGATCATCCTACTATTAGGAGAGTGCTCACACGCTATATTCTTACACTTGTATAAATTTTATTTGCTTTCTGTTTAACTAATGGTATTGTTTTTTTAATATGAACGTAATAAGATACCATATTATCCAGAAACAGCTTTTTCTTGAAGATTACCCTATGATTAGGAGAGCACTTAGACACTTTAAATATATTTCTTTTCTATTATTTTTATATATTATTTAATATATTTGTTAGAACCACTTAACATAGGGAGCACTTTTGCCCTGGATCAATTATTTTATTAGTATCATTATGGGTCCCGTACACACTACCACCACCATACTGAGGATTGCACAAAGTAGGCATGTCCATGTATCATATATTTACATATTTGGTCTTCATAAATATTGCCATCTTATTCGTAAGTCTCCTGCAATCAATTACATGTATAGACACTGACATCCTATTTGTAGGTCCCTCATAATCAATAAACAATTAATTATGTTTTAGTGTGCCCAGTGGCTGGTGAATAAAAAGTTAATAGGTTAATATAATAATCCTACAGCACTATTGAAATATCGCAATGAGAAGTACAATGTGCAGAACATTTGTGTTTCTAAGTTAGACCCAGTGGCTGGTGAATAAAAAGTTAACAACAGGTTAATATAATAATTCTACAGCGCTACTGAAATATCGCAATGAGAAGTACAATGTGCAGAACATTTGTGCTTATAAGTTAGACAGCAGCTCGATTATAGATGAGGAGCAAGGAGCGTACTGACAAGTGTTAAGTTTGTTTACTTTTGGTCTGTTACGGTGACAGCATTATCGTCATCCGGTATTAGGACCAATTGGGTCATTTGTTTACATCAGGAGGGCTTTGACACCGACAAATTTCCTAACATAAGTATTGCTAGAAGTGCGGTCCAATAAGGGGATACCCATTGGCAGTTAGCTCACATGGAGCTAGAAGATGATTGGATAGAGAGTCATGATTAGTTTTGCCGTGGATAACAGTTGATTGACGGCAATTTGGACATATTAGAGAGCCGTATAGACGATCTGCCCTAGAACTATTGATGGATGTTGTCAGCATCCAATCAGGTCACAGCATTTACGGCCAAAGATAATTATAGATTTTTTAACTATAGGAATCATGAGATATGTACTAAATATCGATATATATATATATATATATATATATATACAAGGAAAGAAATATCAAATTGTTTTATATATTTTACTTATAACAGTGTTTTTAGCATAGTTACATCTGAATATGATTGCAGCAGGGTGGGTGTTGTCCAAATGAACGGGTTGTGATTAGTCCTTACTGTGATCATTGTTAGGGGTGGGTTATTGGTGTTTGTAGTAGCGTAGCCCTAATAAGGATGTAAAGGATTGATGAGAAACATGCCTGAGGAAACAGTCTATCTGAGAAACGCGTCGCACTATTTCTCCACTAGCCATAACTTATTTTGGCACTGAGATGAGTGGTAAACTTTTATATACTTTTTAAATAAATATGTTTTTATTTTTATCCACTCTGAGTGCTGTGTATGGTTTACTGCTACGCTACATTTAGGGTGTGAATCCCTTACACCAGTATACTGCCTTTGCTTCCTGGATCAGCCAGCTGGATTGCTGTAGAAACCCAGCCTGTCTCTAGAGGCATAACTGATTGCCTTCTATACATGTGAGTACCTTGTGTATGTCACTTGTTATAAGTGCTTTTGAATCACCATTGATCTGCACCATTGGCGCCTCTATCTATTGCTTTTTTCTACAGATTGTCTTCTATTGGATGCCATTAGAGAGCTTCCCCTATGATCAGCTAGCTGGACTGCTGATAAAATCCAGCTTGCCCCTACTGGCATAATTGATTGCCTTCTATACATATGATTACCCTGTGTTTGCCTAATATCAGCTCCTTTTAAGAACCATCATTGATCTGCACCATTGGCCTCTCTTCCTTTGTGTTTTCTCTTAACAGATTATTTACTTTGTTTCCAATAGCCTTTAGGCGCTACCTCATATCTTCGCATTTCTCATATCTCAGATACGCGAGTCTAAAAGGACCACCTTACAAACAACTAGGGCAATAAAGAACATAACCAAGGTTGCAACAGGGTGCAACCAAGGTTGCAACAGGACAAAAACCACATAGAGAACGAACCTTACTGACCGAGCAGAGAGAAGGGAGGAAAAATCCCAGACCCCTATCTGCATGGAAGTCCAAGGGGCCAAGTAACGCCCCAATCCTGGAAAACTAGAGGGACAAGATAGACTCCCTCCCATACACAGGGTGTAAACCCGCACTCAGGATAGAGCGATCAAGGAATAAAACCACCCAGGGACTGCTAAAAACCAGCACCATAATATTTAAGTATGCTCCAGATGAAGCCACAGGCTTCCCTCTGCAAAAGAGGTCTCAGTGGATGCAAGCCGTCAACACTAGCTAAACAAAAGCTAGGAATCTGCACCAGGACCCTCCTAGAGGAAGACAACAAAATACAGAGCAACTCCCTCCCAAGAAGACAGGGAGGAAAGGATAGCACCCAAAAAGCAGCAGAGAAAGAGCTACCTGCTGAGGGAAGGAGAAAAACCTCCCACCTAAGGAAGGCTCAAACGATACGTGGTCAAGGCTCAACAGGGCCGTCAGATCCCTGACCCCCACTCTGAGATAATGGACCCAGCACCAAAGTGACTGGCAATGTCCAAAAGGACAAGGGAATTAAAAGTTCCCAGAACCACCAAGCCGCACATCAACCACGACCCTATAAGGAAGAGGTATAGTCGCCAAGGATTCACAAAGGACAATCCAAGAAAAAGAATACCAATAGAAGAGACAAGAATCGCCACCTAACCTGGTACCACGGATATCCAAAGAGTCATCTGAACTTCCAACCCCATCGGGAAGAGAACTCTAGCTCTGAGGCCAAAGGACCTCAGGAACTATCAGGATGCCAGGAATCAGACTGAGACGAGAAGTGAAAAAATAATCACACCTTTATTATTAGAAAAAAAAATAATAAAAAGTCCACAAGTCAAATAACAAGCCAGGAATCAAAACCAGGGCTGGTTGTCAGACGAGCCGAGTCAGGAGTCAAAGCAAATAGTAAGATGATCCGGAATCAGGAACAAGGAGAACAGCAGAGTCAGGAACAAGCCAGGGATCAGGAACCAGGAGGGACAGCCAGGTAATACACAGGAGTACTCACAAACAGGTTTGAGACAACACAAGGGCAAAGCATACTGAACAGAGGCCCTTTAAATAATAAGTCACATCACAATTCTGAGACTGCATCCTGTCTCACATGGATGATGTACACCAGTCTGGCCATAAAAGGAAGTGCAGGAAATGAGCAGCATCACACAGTATGAACCAGAGTCAGCAAGATAGGTGAGTAAAATGACTGCCAGCAGCACATGGCAAACAAAACAGGGAAAAAACCCTGACAGTACCCTCCCCTCAACGACCCCTCCCCCACGGGAGGACAAAAGGCTTATTGGGGAAATGGGCATGGAAGGCACGGAGGAGGGCGGGAGCATGAACATCAGAGGAGGTATCCCATGAGCGCTCCTCCGGACCATAGACCCTCCAGTGAGCCAAATACTGTACATGGCCCATGAACATATGAGAGTCAATAATGCTGCTGACCTCATACTCCTCATGGTTGTCAAAGATAGAACAGGGACGAGGCAACACAGTGGTAAACCGATTACAAACCAATGGTTTCAGAAGGGAGACATGAAAACATTGGAGATGCGCATTGCAGGAGGAAGTTCAAGAACATAGGCCACAGGATTGACCTGTCGGAGTATTCGAAAAGGACCAACATAACGGGGAGCCAGTTTATTGGAAGGCACATGAAGGTTCAAGTTGTGGGAGGACAGCCAAACTCTCACCAAGCTGGTAGGAAGGCGCGGGCAGATGCCTACGATCAGCCTGGAACTTTTGGCGCTGCATAGAACGATGAAGACAATCCTGAATCTGCACCCACGTGGAACAGAGTTGCCAGAGATGCTCCTCCAAAGCTGGAATACCCTGAGACATGAAAAAAATCGGGCAACAAGGATGGTTGAAACCCATAATTTGCCATGAACAGGGATAACTTGTCAGAAGCATTAATAGCACTATTACACGCAAACTCTGCCCAAGGTAACAGTTCAGACCAATTATTGTAGTGATCTGAGGCTTAGCAACAGAGGAACTGTTCCAGAGCTTGATTAGACCGTTCTGCAGCCCCATTGGATTGAGGGTGATATGCCGAGGAGAAGGAAAGCTGGATCCCCATTTGAGCACAAAAGGAACACCAAAATCTGGAGACAAACTGTCTACCCCGGTCCGACACTATCTCCTTTGGTAACCCATGTAAACGGAAGACCTCCCAGGCAAAAATTGAAGCAAGCTCCTGAGCGGTAGGCAACTTCAAGGGAATGCAATCTGACATTTTAGAAAAATTGTCAACCACCATAAAGATAACAGTATTGCCATTGGAAACAGGGAGCTAGACAATGAAGTCCATGGAAAGATGTGTCCAAGGACGCTTACCATTAGCAATAGGTTGAAGAAATCCCACAGGAAGACATCAAGGAGTCTTATTCTGTGCACAAACTGAACAGGAGGCAACATACGCAGCAACATCAAAACGAAGACCTGGCCACCAGAATTGTTGAGTGACGGACCAAATCATTTGGTTCTTGTCTGGGTGACCTGCAGCTTTAGGATAGTGGTAAGTGTGCAAAAGTTTAGTTTGAAGATTCTCAGGAACAAAACACTTACCACTAGGTTTGTTAGGAGGTGCATTGGTTTGCGCAGCCAGGATCTCCTCCCCAAGGGAGAAGTCAAATTAGTACGTATGGTAGCCAAAATATGGTCATGAGGTATAACTGGAGTAGGTACAGACTCCTCCTTGGACAGAGGCAAAAATTGTCGAGAGAGGGCATCAGCCCTAACATTCTTACTACCAGGCAGGTAGGAGACCACATAATAAACCGAGACAAAAATAGCGCCCATCTGGCCTGTCGGGCGACAAACATTTTGCTTCAGATAGATAAGTTAAATTCTTGTGGTCAGTAAGAATGAGCACTGGCATGCTAGTACCCTTGAGAAGTTGCCTCCATTCCTTGAGTGCCAAAATTATGGCCAGTAATTCCCTGTCGCCAATTTCATAATTGCACTCCGCTGGAGACAATTTCTTAGAGAAGAAACCACACGGATGCAAGGAACCATCAGGCGTAAGACGTTGAGACAAGAGGGCACCTACTCAAGTCTCAGATGCCTCGACCTCAAGAACGAAAGGCAGGATAGGGTTAGAATGAGCCAGAACTGGAGCAGCAGCAAAAGCAGTCTTAAGACTATCAAAGGCCTTAATGGCAGTAGGTGACCAATGGAGTGGATCATTCTCTTTATGGGTCATGTCAGTGATAGGTTTGACCAAGGAAGAAAAGTTTTTAATAAACTTTCTATAGTAATTGGTGAACCCCAAAAAACGTTAAATAAACCGAAGACCAACTGGGCAAGGCCACTGCAGATAACTTGTCAGGATCCATGGAGAACCCTGCAACAGAGATAACATTACCTAGGAAGGTTACTGGAGTCTGATGGAAATCACATTTCTCGAGTTTACAAAACAGGCCGTTCTCACGTAGTCTCTGAAGAACCCGTGTAACATCAGCACGATGAGCCTCAAGTGTTGGTGAGTGTATGTGGATGTCGTCTAAGTACACCACAGCACACTGTTGCAACATATCTCGTAGGACATCATTAATAAATTTCTGGAAAACAGCAAGAGCATTACATAGGCCAAAGGGCATTACAAGATACTCATAATGCCCGCTCCTGGTGTTAAATGCTGTTTTCCATTTGTGGCCCTCCTTAATCCTAACGAGATTGTACGCTCCTCTCAAATCAAGTTTAGTAAAGACTGTAGCTTCCTTGAGGTGGTCAAAGAGTTCT
The DNA here is from genome assembly GCF_027579735.1 of Bombina bombina. Classification (NCBI taxonomy): domain Eukaryota; kingdom Metazoa; phylum Chordata; class Amphibia; order Anura; family Bombinatoridae; genus Bombina; species Bombina bombina. Next base: position 746,306,478 of record NC_069501.1, on the reverse strand, counting down.
GTAATGAGCAGAATAGGGTAAGCATTCTTAATGGTAAGACGATTAAGACCCCTATAATCGATGCATGGTCTTAACTCGCCACCCTTTTTCTTCACAAAGAAGAAGCCAGCCCCTGCAGGAGAGCAGGATTTGCGGATGATCCCCCGCAACAGAGTATTGGAAACATACTCCTCCATAGCACAATTCTCTGCAACAGACAGAAGGTAAACCCAGCCCCGCGGAGGAATGGCTCCGGGTTGCAGGTCTATGGCACAATCGCAAGACCTGTGAGGAGGCAACGTACCAGCATGCACCTTGTCAAAAACATCTAGGAACTCTCCGTACTCCTCTGGTAATTGAGATACCGAAGAAGTGCACAAGACTTTAACTGGTTTCCGAAGACAAGTTGAAATACATTGCAGAGACCACAACAAAATTTCGGACCTGTGCTAGTCGAAACTGGGATTGTGCTTTTGGAGCCAGGGATAACCTAGAACAACTGGAAAATGTGTAGAGTTTATCACCTGGAACTGGAGGGTTTCAAAATGGAGAGCCCCAACAGCCATGGATAACAGAGCAGTTTCGTGAGTAACGAGTCCGGGATGAAGGGGCCTGCCATCAATGGCCTCAATAGCAAGCGGAACGGACCGAGGCAAAACAGGAATGGAGTGCTTTGATACAAAAGCACTGTCAATGAAATAGCCCACAGCACCGGAGTCAACAAGAGCCTGAGTGACTATGGAGGAGTTCACCCAGGAAAGGACAACCGTGACCAAAGGTTTCTCCTTTAGCGGTTCCGGGGATGAGGATATGCCCCCGACAGGACCTTAGGTGTGATCGTTTCTCTGGCCGTGTAGGACAAGACTTCAAAAGGTGGCCGTGTAACCCACAATAGAGGCAGAGCCCCTCCCTCCTCCTAAAAGCCCTCTCCACCACGGAGAGATGCGTGAATACCAACTGCTCAGCAGTACCTGGTGACTCGGGACCAGGAGGCATGGGAGGAGAGGGAGGCATGGGTGGGAACGAACACGTAGGAGACAATGGAAAAGGAGGCTTCCGCAAGCACTCCTTGAAAGAGGGCCTCTCTCTGAGTCTGATGTCAATTAGGATAAAAAAAAAAAAAAAAGACACCAATGCCTCGAGATCCTCTGGTAAATCTCTGGCAGCAACGTCGTCTTTAATCGCATCAGAGAGCCCATGAAAGAAGGCGGCAACAAGGGCTTCATTGTTCCAACCTACCTCTGCAGCAAGTGTACGGAACTCAATGGCATACTGAGCAACAGATCTTGTACCTTGCGGAATAGACATGAGTCGTTTAGCAGCAGAGGAGGAGCGAGCCGGAACATCAAATACCCTTTGAAAGGAGACCACAAATTCAGAATAATTTGAAATCACAGGTTTATTAGTCTCCCACAAGGGATTATCCCAGGCAAGAGCTGTGTCAGAGAGTAACGAGATGAGAAATCCCACCTTAGCTCTGTCAGAGGGAAACGCCTGAGGTAACATCTCAAAGTAAATGCCCACCTGGTTCAAAAACCCTCTGCACTGATTAGGATCGCCTCCATATTGCTGAGGTAGAGGTGCAGAACCTGACATGGTCTTGGTAGGACTAGGTGCTGCAGCGGAAACAGGAGCAGCCATAACTTGCGGGACACTTTGGTCAAAATGTGCAGTGCGAGTCAGCAGGGTTTGCAGGGCTTGTGCAAATTGATCCAAATGGTGACCCTGTTCATCCATCCTGGAAATGATGGCAGGTAAAGGTGGATTATTAGCACCATCAGGATTCATGGCCCTTGCGTAATGTCAGGGTGCCAGGAATCAGACCGAGATGAGAAGTGCAAAAATAATCACACCTTTATTAATAGCAAAAAATAATAAAAAGTCCAGAAGTCAAATAACAAGCCAGGAATCAAAACCAGAGGTGGTAGTCAGACAAGCCGAGTCAGGAGCCAAAGCGAATACTCAGACGAGCCAAGTCAGGAGCCAAAGCGAGTAGTCAGATGAGCCGGAATCAGGAACAAGAAGAACAGCAGAGTCAGGAACAAGCCAGGGATAAGGAACCCGGAGGGATGTCAGACAGCCAAGTAATACACAGGAACACTCACAAACAGGTTTGAGACAATGCAAGGGCAAAGCATACTGAACAGAGGCCCTTTAAATAATAATAAGTGATGACATCACAATTCTGAGACTGCATCCTGTCTCACACGGATGATGTACACAAGTCTTGCCATAAAAGGAAGTGCAGGAAATTAGCAGCATCACACAGTATGCACCAGAGTCAGCAAGAGAGGTGAGTAAAATGGCTGCCAGCAGCACATGGCAAACAAAACAGGGAAAATCCCTGACAGGAACAGGAAATTGAGGAATGAGCCCAATCCCCTCCGATACCCCACCCAAAGGAATAACGAGGACCAGCCTAACATCTAGGAATGAAAGGCCTCCTATAACATATAAAATCAAGAAAATCAAACTTCTCACCAGAATGAGCAAACTCGACACTCCAACCGGGCCAGCCAGTTATAACGGGATGATGTAGATATCAAGGAACTGTCAGGATCCTCCTAGCTGACAACCTATTTTTCTGTGTCGTTATACTGTTTCTTTAAATTTCAATTATCTTTTCCATCCAGCCTATAAATGTCCCAGTATCCTTTACTTCATTGCTTGGTATTGGATTTTCTCCTGATCTAGCTACTGAACAACTCACAGTTGTTATTACTTTAAAACCTCCTTGAACTTTGTGTAATTTAACTTTTGTCAAGTTCTAAAGTTATTGTTCTCACTCGCCTGCTTACCACACTCAGGCTTCGCTATTACCGCTATACGTAGCAACTTTACTACGTTCCTTTCCGGATCTCCTTCTACAGCCAGCAGTACTGGGATTCCTCTGCGGTGACGTCACACGCCAGCTTCACGGAACTCACCAGCTCCTCACTGCTTCTACCGCTCCGGATTTTTACACACAGGTCAGTCCTCTTGCCTTCCTGAGTACCGAAGCAAACTCTCAAGTACTCGCTAGCTTTACTGTTGTCTTAAATATCGCTACACCACCAACGACCTGTGTGTATATATATATCTAGTGACATACCATATTCTCTTATTTTTGCCTTAAGAAAGATTGTTACTTCTAATGCCGGTTAAGAATACATTTACTGCCTTAATATATTTTTGCCTATTTTTTCTTTTGCATATTAAGTTTTTCCTATTGGTTTGCAGAATAGCTCCCTGCTGCACATATTTCACACTGTGATACAAGATGCAGGAATAGAGTTCTATTTACCATCATTCCAATTACAACAACTGCTATTTGTTAATGGGGTTTGCAAATCACCTCTCAGGTGATTCATTTGCTCATCCCACACATTCTAGCTACAAACCATATACTATAAGTATCTCAGCAGCTGAGGCTCACAATATTTGTAACACTTATTTCTTTAGTGTTTTAGTTCGCCTGACAGAATACCAAGCCCTTTAACAAAATGAACCCAGCTGAGATGACTACACTTCTGCAGACTCTAACTCAAAGAGTAGATTCCTTGACTGAAGGTTTAAATACACTTAGAGCTGAAAACACTGCACTTAAAGCTTACATTTAGGATTATATTGAGACAAAATTACATACTCCTGAACCACAAGTCAGTTTACCTGAAAAATTCTATGGTGATAGGGCATACTATAGGGACTTTAAGAATTCATGCTTACTTTTATTTACATTGAAAACTCAATCTTACCCCACTGACAGAATCAGAGTCCTAACAACTATATCTTTCCTAAGGGGGGAACCACGTAGTTGGGCAAACAGTTTTTTTTAATCTAATGACACCATATTAGACTCTTTGGAGAATTTCTTCTCTGCAATGGGTCAATTATACGAAGACCCATTCAAACAACAAACTGCAGAAACTGCCCTTAGGGCACTTAAACAGAAAAAAAGAATGGTGGAAGATTATATAGCTGACTTTAAGAGGTGGGCAAAAGACTCAGAGTGGAACAACTTATCCTTAAGGAATCAGTTCCGCCTGGGTCTTTCAGACGCGGTTAAGGATGAGTTGTCCTGAACTGACATGCCCCCCACTCTAGAGGGTTTGATAAATTTAAGCATCACAATAGATAGACGCTTACGAGAAAGACAACATGAAAGATCATATCCTGATTCTTACACAAAGAAAACCACTAGTGTTACACCCTCTATCTCCACTGCTAAATCACATTCTGAACCAATGGATATTGGGTTCCTCAAAGCCCCTTTAACCGCACAAGAAAAGACCAGAAGGAGAGAAAATAATCTTTGTCTCTACTGTGCATCAGATGAGCATACAGTAAAAGAGTGCCCAGTTCTCCAGAAATCTAACAGGGGTAAGTCCCTACTATTTTCCACCTGTTGCAATACTTATGATAATAGAAGTGCCTACTGTAAACTTTCACTTCTTTTCCAGTGGGATCTCCATCGTCTCCATGTCCCCGCAATTATTGACTCAGGAGCTACTGCTTGCTATATTGATAAAGAATATACCCTTAGAAATAAAATTCCACTTATGCAGAAAAAGTCTCCTGTTTTATTAAGAGGAATTGATGGTAACCCTATCTCATCAGGTCCAGTAGCCTATCAAACTATCCCTCTCTTAGTTAGTTCCACAGATCATCACAGAGAATACCTTACATTTGATGTAATCTCCTCTCCGGTATCTCCGGTTATACTTGGTTTAAATTGGCTAACCTTACATAATCCTAGTATCTCCTGGGACACTCTCTCTGTAACTTTTGACTCAAAATTCTGTTTAACAACTTGTTTCCCTATCAGTATTATGCATACTTCCACCACTGATTTAGATTTCCACCTACCTAATGAGTATAGGGATTTTGCTGATGTCTTCTCCAAAACTGAGTCAGAAACACTTCCACCCCACAGGAAATACGACTGCCCCATAGAGCTAGTCCCTGGAGCACAGATTCCTTATGGCCACATTTTTCCTCTATCTAAACCTGAACTTACACACCTTAAAAGTTATCTTGAGGATAACTTAAGGAAGGGATACATACGGCCATCTACTTCACCAGCAGGTGCCGGTATGTTTTTCGTAAAAAATAAAGACGGCAGTTTACGCCCCATAGTTGACTACCGACAGCTTAATAAGGTGACAATAAAAAATCGGTACCCCTTACCGCTTATCCCAGAGTTAATAGAGAGATTGGAAGGGGCTAAATTTTTTACAAAATTAGATCTAAGGGGAGCGTATAATCTAATCCGAGTAAGAAGTGGTGATGAGTGGCTGACGGCTTTTCATACTCGCTACGGTCTGTACGAATATACCGTAATGCCGTTTGGGCTATGTAACGCCCCGGCCACCTTCCAGCACCTAATAAATGACTTATTCAGAGATTTTCTTGACGTTTTCCTAGTCATTTATTTGGATGACATTCTGATCTACTCAAAAACTCTAACTCAGCACATATCACATGTCAGACAGGTACTCTCAAGATTAAGAACTAACTACCTGTATGCAAAACCTGAGAAATGCATATTCAATTCGAATAAAATAACCTTTTTAGGCTACGAAATAAGTTCTATGGGTATACGTATGGAGGAAGCTAAGATTCAGGCGATTATTGATTGGCCTATCCCCAAATGCAGAAAAGAGGTTCAGAGTTTTCTCGGTTTTCGCGAACTTCTATCGCAAATTTATCAAAAACTTCTCTAATATTGTTAAACCCTTAACAAATCTTACCAAACAAAATATACCTTTCCATTGGGATCAGCTTACTCAAGAGGTTTTTGATCATTTAAAAAGCAGGTTCACAACAGCTCCTATCCTCAAATTTCCGAATCCTGATTTGCCTTTTGTTCTCGAGGTAGATGCTTCTGATGTCGCCGTGGGAGCTGTGCTCTCTCAACGCCAAGCCTTAGATCAACCTCTACATCCAGTGGCCTTCTATTCTCACGGGTTGTCCCCTCCTGAACAAAACTATCCTATTGGGGATAAAGAGCTTTTGGCCATTAAGATGGCACTTGAACACTGGCGACATCTCTTGGAGGGTACCAAGATACCAACTTTAATTTATACGGACCACCGTAATCTGCAATATCTCAAATCTACAAAGACTCTCTCGGCTAGACAAGTACGATGGAACCTTTTTTTTTCTAGATTCAATTATCAGATTGTTTACCGTCCCGCAAACAAAAATCATAAGGCAGATGCACTTTCAAGGCTTCCGAATTATATTCGCTCAAAGTCCTCAGAAGAAAGCATTATACCTCCTGAAAATTTCATCTCCTTCGTTATTGACTCTGAATCCTACCTAAAAGGAGAACAACTACATGATAATAACAAACCTTTACAGCTACTACAGAAAAGACATAACGGTCTCTACTATTTTCAGGACAAATTGTACATTCCACCCACTCTCCGTCAGATGGTTCTTGAATCCTCACATGACTCTGTACTCGCAGGTCACCCTGGTGTTAGGAAGACTCAAGAACTTTTAGGAAGGAATTACTGGTGGCCAGGCATGTCGCGAGACGTGAGGACCCATATACTCTCCTGTAGAAAATGTACCATATCAAAAAGGTCAAAACATTCTCCTTATGGGTTGTTAATTCCTCTTCCTACACCCAGTAGGCCTTGGCTAGATATTGCCGTTGACTTTATCGTTGACTTACCTAAATCATTCAATAACACAACCATCCTGGTTATTGTTGACTTATTCAGCAAAATGTGTCATTTTGTTCCATATCACAAACTTCCCACAGCATCTGAATCCGTCCAACTTCTCATCTCTAATGTCTTCAAATACCACGGAATACCTGATAGCATCACCAGTGACAGAGGAACTCAATTCTCTAGTAAATTGTGGTCTGAGTTTTGTAAAACCTTTGGAATCAATAAAAGATTAAGCACCGCATATCATCCTCAGTCAAATGGCCAAACTGAAAGGTCAAACCAGTGGCTGGAGCAATTTCTCAGGACTTACTGCTCATCTCAACCTCAAAATTGGTCCACTCATCTACCATACGCTGAGTTCTGTTTTAATAACACCGTCCATTCCACTACAAAAGAAACCCCCTTCTTCGTGAATTATGGGTTCCATCCGAGGTTTCAAATTCTACCCAATCTCCAGACTCCTTCATTGATTGTTTCAGAACTAGCAGATGTGATTTCTTCTAATTTCACTACCATAAAGGCCCGTATCGATGAGGCTAAGAGAATCCAAAAGTATTACTACGATAAGAAAAGGACTCCACCACCGGTTTATTCTGTAGGTGACTTGGTGTGGTTATCCACGAAAAACCTCAACATGAACACTCCTTCTAAAAAACTCTCTCCTCTGTTCATTGGGCCTTATCCTATATCACATATCGTTAACCAGAATGCTGTTCGTCTTCGACTTCCAGATTCGTTCAAGGTTCATTCAACTTTTCACGTTTCATTGATAAAACCATACAGAGCTCTCAGGGATTCTCTTCCTTCTTCATTGGCTGTTCCCTTGGTAGTGGATCCAAATACCGAATATGAGGTACACTCCATCCAGGACTCAAGACTTTCCCGTGGAATTCTCCAATATCTGGTTCGCTGGAAGGGATATTCTCCAGAGGATGACTCCTGGGAGCCTGCCTGCAACATATCTGCTCCCAGACTTGATGCCTTGTTCCATCATAGGAACCCGGATCGTCCTCGACCCTGAGCACCGGAGTTGCTCCTTGAAGGGGGGGGTCCTGTCAGGATCCTCCTAGCTGACAACCTATTTTTCTGTGTCGTTATACTGTTTCTTTAAATTTCAATTATCTTTTCCATCCAGCCTATAAATGTCCCAGTATCCTTTACTTCATTGCTTGGTGTTGGATTTTCTCCTGATCTAGCTACTGAACAACTCACAGTTGTTATTACTTTAAAACCTCCTTGAACTTTGTGTAATTTAACTTTTGTCAAGTTCTAAAGTTATTGTTCTCACTCGCCTGCTTACCACACTCAGGCTTCGCTATTACCGCTATACGTAGCAACTTTACTACGTTCCTTTCCGGATCTCCTTCTACAGCCAGCAGTACTGGGATTCCTCCACGGTGACGTCACACGCCAGCTTCACGGAACTCACCAGCTCCTCACTGCTTCTACCGCTCCGGATTTTTACACACAGGTCAGTCCTCTTGCCTTCCTGAGTACCGAAGCAAACTCTCAAGTACTCGCTAGCTTTACTGTTGTCTTAAATATCGCTACACCACCAACGACCTGTGTGTATATATATATATCTAGTGACATACCATATTCTCTTATTTTTGCCTTAAGAAAGATTGTTACTTCTAATGCCGGTTAAGAATACATTTACTGCCTTAATATATTTTTGCCTATTTTTTCTTTTGCATATTAAGTTTTTCCTATTGGTTTGCAGAATAGCTCCCTGCTGCACATATTTCACACTGTGATACAAGATGCAGGAATAGAGTTCTATTTACCATCATTCCAATTACAACAACTGCTATTTGTTAATGGGGTTTGCAAATCACCTCTCAGGTGATTCATTTGCTCATCCCACACATTCTAGCTACAAACCATATACTATAAGTATCTCAGCAGCTGAGGCTCACAATATTTGTAACACTTATTTCTTTAGTGTTTTAGTTCGCCTGACAGGAACAGAAAAACTAGTGCCTGACCAGGACCAGCCTGATATATAGGGCACCTCAGAACTGTCAAAGGCCACAGAAAAGTTGAATCCCTAGTAGGGATAGATAAAACAAACAATAGACTTAACAATGTCCTAACACTTATTATCAAACTTCCACGGAAGTGCTAAAGTGACCACAAAATAGCTAGTATTATATTCCAGAAGAGAAATGTTTTCAAAAAGGAAAGATTATAACAGACATGAGCTTCTCAAAATGAAATAAAATACATCCTAACCAGATCAAAGTAAATGAAGGCAGCACCCGCAGGTGAACACCCAAGAAGAATGGACACACTAACAGGACCAGTCAGTCAGAGATCCAATTCTTCCAAAGCTCAGAACTGGAATAAGATACCCCCAAAAAAGAAAAATGGAGACAAGGAGATTGACTTTACCCCCATGCGTCTAACCCAGCTTGCTGTCTGGAATGGCAATCGACCCATTAGGACTGGAATCCTCCAGCACTGCCAAAACATGACTCAGAAGGACACAAAGGCATGCCAGTCTATAACGAAAGGCAAGACTTACCTCTGCCGGGGCAATGGATGACCCCGGCCCGAGGGTTGGACCGCTGAAGCCTCAGAGGAAACCGCTTCCCCAAAGGGCTGATCTGATCCAGACGACCCCACGCCTGACAAGCCCTGATTGGCAGAACACAGGCAGTATCTTCCAGGAAGATGTAAATTTGCCAACGCCATAGATATGGCCGTGTGAAACTGTGCCGTAACTTCTGGAGGAAACAAGCCGCCTTCCGGAGAAGGGGTAACGGCATTTGGGACACCTGCTTGTATAGCAAAAGAAGGATCTAGGGCACAAGCCCCACGGGATATGGAATCCTCAGAGGCGGATGGCTCGGCGGACTCTAAGTTCCCCTGATTCAGGATAAAAAAAATAAAAAATAAAAAAAGGGAGTACTCTAAAGCGGCATTCGGAACATAACTGATAGGCATGGATTACCCGGGTCATTTTATATTCTTCGAAAGAAGTAGAATCTGAATTAGAAACATTCGTCTCTACAAAATCAGAATCCTCCATAACTTGGTTATTGAAATTATAGATAAAAATAAACAGCACCTTACACCCCCAATAGCTTCGGCACTCACCACCTCATATGACCCAGACAACTAGCGAAACAGACTCTCTCCATCACCACACAGTCAGGAATACGGAAATGGGGAACAGAAATGTGACCACGCCCATTCACAAGGTGCACCGTGCAGGCCCAAGAAAAGCACACCAGTCCATAAAGACCGCGCAGCCTGACAAAAAAGGCTGGTATGTTCAGAAATAGCCACAAGCCCAAGCATCACTGCACATTAGCAGACAGAATCACATAACAAACATGATTAAAGTCCCCCCTGTTCAAAAACCTCCCTCAGGAGATTTTAACCCTTGATACCAAAGATAAAAGGACCCTGGCTTATTCATATACATTACATACTCATATTGAAAGTAAAATGAAATGATCTTACCGGAATCTACGCCGTGGAACAGGAACATGGCCCTTCAAGTGTGACAGATAGTAGCATCGCTTCTGACATGGACTTGAGCGAAGAAAGCAGGCAGCAAAACTAATCAACGCTGATTGCCTATGGAGCTATTAATATGAGTTGGGATGGTTTCGCAGAAAGACTCTCCCTGCATCTCTGGACTCTAACTTTTATCCAGGCTCTCACTGAGAGGCTGACAGGACTACTTAAAACTCCAGTCCCATTCCGAAGAGTATTACTCCCCATAAGAGACTAAACCGAATCTTCCGACACTTTTCTGTCAACCTCCTGTGATGAAAGGCAAAGAATGACTGGGGATAAGGGAAGTGGCGGAGGTATTTAAGCTTTTGACAGGGGTGTCTTTGCCTCCTCCTGATGGCCAGGTTCTGTATTTCCAAAAAGTAATGAATGCAGCTGTGGACTCTCCCCGTTTAAGAAGAAAAGAGGGTAGTCAACAGTATCAAAGGCTGCAGACAGATCAAGGAGGATAAGCAGAGAGAAGAGGCCTGTCGCGATCGCTCAGCTCAGCTGCTGATCGCTTCCTGTTCCCCTCGGCCCCTTCTGCTGACGTCATTGGGCCTTCTTATTCCGGCGTCTCCTCACCTCGTGGCCTGTTTGTTCTATTCCTGGCTTGTAAGTAACTTTTGGATTACTTGTTTGAATCAAGAATTGCTGGCTTGTTTAACTCCTAACCCGCTTAACCCTTCCTGCCTGATTCCTGTTATCTGGACTATTGCTTGTTTGGACATTTCTCTGTTTAACCTCATACTGCCTGGATTATACGTTGCTGAACTTTGCTTGTTTGACCATTCTACTGTTTAACCCCATACTGCCTGATTACACGCTGCTGGAACTTTGCTTGTTTGACCATTCTACTGTTTAACCCCAAACTGCCTGATTTCACGCTGCTGGAACTTTGCTTGCTAGACCATTCTACTGTTTAACCCCAAACTGCCTGATTACTCATTGCTGGACTTTGCTTGTTTGACAAATCCTTCTGGTTAACCCCTGCCTGCCTGATTCCTTGTTACCGGTTATTGCTTGATGGATTACTCTTTTGGTTTACCCTAACTACCTGAAGTTCTTCTCCTGACCCTGCTGTGCCATCTTCCAGTTAATTTCTGTGAGTATACTATTGCAGCTGTCGCAGGAGCAGGTCCTGGAATATACTCACAGTGCTAGAGTGTTATTCTAACTTCATTTTAGCATTTGGGTCTAACTCTGGACTTAACCTATCCTGACATTACAAACAGGCCATAAAATGGACCCTGGTGAGTTATCCAGAGCTGTGGCTCTACAGGGACAGCTTCTTGGAACCCACTCTGCACACCTACAATCCCTGGATTCTAAATTGGATTACTGCTCTTTTACATAATCTCTCTCCTTCTCAAGTTTCTGCAACACCTGTAGTTCCTGCGGCCAGTTCTAACCCTGCATTTAATCCGCCACAACCTGCAGAACAGTTTATTCCTAGAATTCCACTACCGGATAAATATGACGGCAATCTTGAAGACTTTCGAGGATTTCTAAATCAGTGCCGCCTTCACTTCAGAAATAATCCTCAAATGTTTGTTTCCTCTTCCTCCAAGATCACCTTTTTAATTTCTCTTATGAAGGGTAAAGCTTTGGCTTGGGTTTCTCCACTGCTGGAGAAGGATGATCCTTTGCTCCATGATATTGACACTTTTGTATCCATATTTTCTTCTGTGTTTGATAAACCTGGTAGATCAGCAGCTGCTGAAGCAGGACTTTTAGATCTAAGACAGGGGTCTCTTTCTGTAGCACAATACGCTATAGAATTCCGGACTTTAGCTGCTGAAACTATGTGGAATCATGGGGCCTTGCGTGCAGCATTTCGTAAAGGTCTTTGTTATTGTTTGAAAGATGAATTGGTTTATTCCTTCCTGATTCTCTAGAAGAACGTATCAACTTATGTATCAAGCTAGATGCTCGTTACTCTGAGCGTCTCCATGAACGTGACCGTAACAGAAGATCCTTTATCAGATCTTCTTTCCGTCCAATGCCTCGTTCACCAAACCTGCCTCATCCAAATACTTCTATCTCTGAGTCAAGTGAACCCATGGAGGTTGGTGCAATTAAATTATCTGAAGCTGAACGTCTCAGAAGGCGTAATTTGGGACTATGTCTTTACTGTGGTATTAAGGGGCATATGTTAAAAGATTGTTCAACTCGTCCAGTAAAAGCCAGGGCTTAACTCCAGAAAGAGGGACTGAGTTAAGCCAAAGATCTTTTTCTACCCTCAATCCCAAGCTGTTTGTTCCAGTCACTATCCGTATTGGCAACACCAAGTTTCAGGCTCAAGCACTCATCGATTCTGGAGCTGCAGGAATGTTTATGGATTCGGACTTTGTCAATGCTTTTCATATTCCTTTGCTTTCCAAGATTCAAGTAGTTAAGGTCACTACTGTCAGTGGTCAACCCTTAGGTTCTGGTTTCATTCAATACTCTACAATACCACTTCTTATGTCTGTAGGAGTACTTCATTCCAAATCCATTTGTTTTGACATAATCTCTTCCCCACAGTTTCCTCTCATTTTGTGACTCCCTTGGCTTCAATTACACGATCCAGTTTTTTCATGGTCTAAAGGAGAACTTGTTGCTTGGGGATCTTCTTGTTTCAAACAGTGTCTTCAAAGTACTCCCAAAATTTCAAGTACAGTTGTGGCAGCTTTGGACATTCCTGATTCTTTGCCTGGACATTATCATTCTTTCTGTGATGTCTTCTCTAAAAAGGATGCTGAAGTATTACCTCCACACCGGAATTTTGATTGTCCCATTGACCTATTACCAGGAGCTCCTCTACCTAAGAGTAAAACATACCCACTTTCTCATCAAGAAAATGTTTCACTTGAGGAATATATCAAGGATAATTTGGCCCGAGGTTTTATCCGCCCTTCTTCTTCTCCAGTAGGAGCAGGTTTTTTCTTTGTGGAAAAAAAAAGATGGAGGCCTTCGTCCTTGCATTGACTATCGAGCTCTTAATCAAATAACAATCAAGAATTGTTATCCACTCCCTCTCATTCCCGAATTATTTGACCGTCTCCAGGGTGCTTCCATCTTTACCAAATTTGGTCAGAATGCATAAAGGGGACGAGTGGAAAACTGCCTTCAACACCCGGTTTGGGCATTATGAATATTTAGTTATGCCTTTTGGGTTATGCAATGCCCCTGCAGTTTTTCAACATTTTGTTAATGAAATATTCAGAGACTATCTTAATCAATTCGTTATTATCTATCTTGACGACATTTTGATTTATTCCCGGACTTTCCAAGATTACGTTCATCATGTTACACTAGTACTCCAGAGATTACGTGAAAATTCTCTCTTTGCCAAGCTTGAAAAGTGCTCTTTTCATCAAGAATCTATTCCTTTCCTGGGTTACATTATTTCCCCGTCTGGATTCAAGATGGATTCTGACAAACTGTCGGCAATTATTGATTGGCCTAGACCTACTTCCTTAAAATCTCTTCAAAAGTTCCTGGGGTTTGCCAATTACTATCGTAAGTTCATAAAAGACTTTGCTAACATCTCGGCACCCCTTACTGCTCTTACTAAGAAGGGTCAGGATTGCAAGCATTGGTCTGATAAAGCCTTACAGGCATTTGAATCTCAGAAGTCTGCATTTACTTCTGCTCCCGTTCTTTGCCATCCTGTTCTGAGTCTCCAATTCATCCTTGAAGTGGATGCTTCTCTGATCGCTGCTGGGGCAGTACTATCTCAGCGAAATCCTGTTTCTAGCAAGATCCTTCCTGTGGGATTTTTCTCCAAGAAGTTCAATACTTCTGAACTGAATTATGACGTCGGTAACAAGGAACTATTAGCTATTAAAATGGCTTTGGAAGAATGGAGACATCTGCTTGAAGGCACGGTTCAACCATTTCTTATTCTCACGGATCATAAAAATCTTCTGTATCTTCATACTGCCAAACGCCTCAACTCACGTCAAGCCCGATGGGCTCTGTTATTCTCCAGATTTAATTTTGTCCTCTCTTATATTCCTGGTTCTAAGAATACGAAAGCAGACGCTTTATCTAGACAGTTTCTAGCCTCTGATTCTACATTTTTGGATTCTGAACCCATTCTCCGTCCTGCTAAAGTTCTAGCTCAGTTGTCTACTTTTCCTTTCCAAGCATTACAGTCTGTTCAAGCTTCTGTTCCTTCAACCTTTAACATACCTCCTGGGATCTTATTTGTACCTACTGAATTCCGCCTAAAACTTCTCCGTTGGGCTCATGATAATGTTCTATCTGGACATCCAGGAGTACGTAATACTTTATGGAGACTCAAACAACATGTCTGGTGGCCTTCCATGGGCAAAGATGTCAAGGATTATGTCGCAGCTTGTCATTCCTGTAACTCTAATAAACAGTCTTCATCTTTACCTCTTGGTCTCTTACAACCTCTGCCTGTTCCATATTATAACTGGTCTCATGTTTCCATGGACTTTATTACAGATCTTCCTAATTCTGCCGGAAACAAGACCATATGGGTTGTGGTAGACAGGTTTTCCAAAGCAGCTCATTTTGTTCCATTACCTGGATTACCATCGGCCCAGAAACTTGCTGAATTGTTTATTCTCCATATCACCAGATTACATGGTTTTCCTTTGGACATTGTTTCTGATCGAGGAGTTCAATTTGTCTCAAGATTTTGGAAATCTCTGTGCAAACAGTTTGGAGTTACCATATCTCTTTCTACCGCTCATCATCCTCAGTCCAACGGTCAAACTGAGCGCGTAAATCAATCTCTTGAATCCTATCTCAGGCACTATGTTAATCATCAGCACTCCAATTGGTCTCAACTTCTTCCCTTAGCTGAACTTGCTTACAATTCCCGTTTCAATTCTTCTTTACAGACTTCTCCTTTTAAGGCAGCCTATGGATTTGTGCCTAGAACTTTTCCTATGTCTTCGGGAGGTTCCGGAGTCCCTGGAGCAGATCGTACAGTGAGAAATCTTTGTAAACACTGGAAGAAGATTTGGGAAATTCTTCTTCTCTCTTCTCAGAAGTATAAACGATTTGCTGATCGCAGACGCCGGAAGGCACCCTCTTTTCGGACTGGAGACAAGGTTTGGATTTCCACCAGATTCATTCGACTCAAACAACCTTGTGCTAAATTGGGTTCTAAATACATTGGACCATTCAGGATTGTTTCCAAGGTATGTTCCACTGCCTACAGGGTGGCTTTACCAGACAACTTGAAGATTCACCCTGTCTTTCACGTATCTCTTCTGAAACCGGCAGTCTCTAACCGGTTTTCCACCAAATGTAAAGTTCCCTCTCCGTTCCTTGTGGATGGTACTTCTGAATTTGAGATCAGTCACATTCTTGATTCCAGATTACGGGGTACCCGTCTATATTATTTGGTCCACTGGAAGGGGTATCCCATCACTGAACGTTCTTGGGAACCTGCTTCTCATGTCCGTGCTTCTGCTTTCATCAAACAGTTCCACGCTCAGAATCCCTCTAAGCCTGTTCGTGTCCCCCGGAGGGGTCCTTGAGGAGGGGGCGCTGTCGCGATCATTTAGCTCAGCTGCTGATCGCTTCCTTTTCTCTTTGACAGCGCGGTAGCGCTTTCTTGGTTGCTATGCAACCCTGTTCCCCTCGGCCCCTTCTGCTGACGTCATTGGGCCTTCTTATTCCGGCGTCTCCTCACCTCGGGGCCTGTTTGTTCTATTCCTGGCTTGTAAGTAACTTTTGGATTACTTGTTTGAATCAAGAATTGCTGGCTTGTTTAACTCCTAACCCGCTTAACCCTTCCTGCCTGATTCCTGTTATCTGGACTATTGCTTGTTTGGACATTTCTCTGTTTAACCTCATACTGCCTGGATTATACGTTGCTGAACTTTGCTTGTTTGACCATTCTACTGTTTAACCCCAAACTGCCTGATTACACGTTGCTGGACTTTGCTTGTTTGACCATTCTACTGTTTAACCCCATACTGCCTGATTACACGCTGCTGGAACTTTGCTTGTTTGACCATTCTACTGTTTAACCCCAAACTGCCTGATTTCACGCTGCTGGAACTTTGCTTGCTAGACCATTCTACTGTTTAACCCCAAACTGCCTGATTACTCATTGCTGGACTTTGCTTGTTTGACAAATCCTTCTGGTTAACCCCTGCCTGCCTGATTCCTTGTTACCGGTTATTGCTTGATGGATTACTCTTTTGGTTTACCCTAACTACCTGAAGTTCTTCTCCTGACCCTGCTGTGCCATCTTCCAGTTAATTTCTGTGAGTATACTATTGCAGCTGTCGCAGGGTCAGGTCCTGGAATATACTCACAGTGCTAGAGTGTTATTCTAACTTCATTTTAGCATTTGGGTCTAACTCTGGACTTAACCTATCCTGACAAGGCCTTTGGATTTTGCTGAAATTAGGTTATTGGTATCCTTACGATTGCTGTCTCTGTGGCGTTATGGGGCAAAAGCCATATATCAGTGGGTCAAAGGGGGGGGGGGATTTCTCTTTAAAGGGTGGATGGTGGTTGCATTGCCTATTATATTCTGTTGTTCTTAGCCTGTAAGTTACTTTCTGGCAGATGTATTCTAGTTGGATGTGAAGATTTTAATGTATCTAGCTCATTGATGTACAAAGATTGTGGTGAAACCATTTCATTGTCACAAATGACCATTAAATAAACACTAATAAAACATGAAAGTGGAAAAAGCAAGCATAACATATAAAATATGTTACAGAAGCATTAGTTATTTTGTTGTGAAGAGCTTATTTCCCAGCAGCAATGCCTGAACCAGCAAGCCAGCGCCTAAGAAGGGCTCCAAGAAAACCGTAACAAGTATCATTTCATAAAGAGTTAACTCTTTTTTTTTTTTTTTTTTTTTGAGGGTCAAACAAGAACTCAGGACTGGGATGCCCAGCCTGCTTTTTATTAAGGTTACATGCACACAGGGCACTCCCAGGGGGAGAGGGGGGGAAGCACAAAATCCCCCATCACACATTTAGATAGAGAACACTGTCCTTTGACAGGCCACAATAGGATTACAGTACTTAAGATAACAAGTTTACAAGTTCATCTTATCAATTAGCAGTCTGGCTCCAGAGGTGATTAGACAATAGTTTCTAAAAGCTGAAGCATTAGTTATTTTGTTGTGAAGAAACTTATTTCCCAGCAGCAATGCCTGAACCAGCCAAGCCAGCGCCTAAGAAGGGCTCCAAGAAAACTGTAATAAGTATCATTTCATAAAGGGTTAACTCTGTTCAGTTTTGAGAAAACTATTTTCTGAGGCAGGTTTCCTAGCATATTGTGTACTGTAATTAAGTTTGTGATAAGCATTCACTGCTAGGTGATAAGAAGGACTCAATTGTTTTCTTGTGTGTACTTGTTATCTGCGGTGGCTTGTCCAAGGGCTTTGTCTAAATGTGTGATGGGGGATTTTATGCTTCCCCCCCTGGGAGTGCCCTGTGTGCATGTAACCTAAATAAAAAAGCAGGCTGGGCATCCCAGTCCTCAGTTCTTGGTTGTCCCTCAATCGCAGCGTTGACTCGTTTTTGTGGGCAGAAGGGTATCCTAGCTGTACTACAGCTAAGGGGGATTGTTCTACATTTGCGAGACTCATATAGAATACTATGGAAAGCAGTTTCTCCCCTCTTCAGCAATAGGAATCCAGGCTACTAAGCGGTCCATCTCTCAGCGAGACTAAGGGTAACCGTAACATTTGGCGGCAGCGGTGGGATTTTTCCTGGATTTCCTAGGAGAGGTACAGAACGGATGGAGAGCGCTTACGAAAAATTGAAGCGTACAACCCTAAAGGATTTACTTGAAAGCAGAGGGGGGTACGCCAGCAACCGGCCGAGGAGAGAGCTGATCGCAGAATTGACCGAACTGGATCAGAGCTTCACAATGGCGGAAACACCGACCACGATTAGTGACGAAAAAACCAGGATTGTTCGGGAGAGGCTCTCACTGTACGGGCCGAACCCCTCCATGGAATTGGTACAGCAGTTGATGGCGGAAGCGGACAAGGATATACGAGAGACTCGAGCCCACGAACTCAACCTAGCGAACGCACACCGCAATGCTGAAGCCCCGCAGGTAATCATCCCTGTCGAAAATGCTGGGAGGCCCAAGATACCCTATGCAGCATTTCGACCCTTCCTAGAGAGCGAGACAGGGATTGATGAATATTTGGCGGACTTCGAAAGGCAATGTCGGCGGGGGGGGATGTGTACAAAATTCCAACAGCTAAAGTGCATCTTGATTGGGGAGCGGGAAAGGGGGCTGTGAACGTGGGCATAATGGATAATTTACCTGCCGAAGTACTACTGGGCAATGATTTGGGCCCCATGACTTCTGCCTATGCTCCAGTATGCAACAACGAGGCGGACCCAGTGACTACACGGGCCCAAGCCCGGACGGAGCGAGAACTCTCACCAGTGCGGGAGACACAGGTAAGACCTATCCCGACCTTGCCTGACATGTTAGGCCCCATACCCTGGGACACCCCAGATGCTTTCGAGACAGAGTCTAAGACTGACCCGACCTTACAAAAGTACCGGGAACGAGCAGAGACCGGAGGGGGCGGGGCAGATAATGAAACATTCTTATGGGAAAAAGGGAAACTATACCGCTGGACAGAGAAAAGGGGACAGCGTAGGCGACAGCTGGTAGTGCCCCACAAATACCGTCAAGAAATCCTCAAGATAGGCCACGACATCCCCTTAGCAGGCCACCTAGCTGTAACCCGTACCCTACACCGCATTACTCACACGTTCTTTTGGCCAGGGGTACACGCTGACGTTAGAACTTACTGTAACACCTGCGATGTGTGTCAACGAGTAGGAAGGCGAGGCGATCACCCTAAAGCCCATCTAGTAAATATGCCCATTGTAGAGGAACCCTTCAGCCGGGTTGCTATTGACCTAGTGGGACCACTGGCTACCCCTAGTCCCTCCGGTAAGCGCTACATTCTTACCGTAGTGGACTACGCTACCAGGTACCCAGAGGCTGTAGCCCTATCCAACATACAAGCGGATACGGTAGCGAATGCAC
The DNA here is from genome assembly GCF_027579735.1 of Bombina bombina. NCBI lineage: Eukaryota > Metazoa > Chordata > Amphibia > Anura > Bombinatoridae > Bombina > Bombina bombina. The sequence continues at coordinate 746,287,315 of NC_069501.1, read as the reverse complement.
TAGTACAGGTGTTCTCCCGGGTAGGATTTCCAAAAGAAATCCTATCCGACCGAGGCACCCAATTTACGGCTGAATTGACCCAACAACTCTGGCAGGTTTGCAAAATTAAGTCCCTCCTGAGCTCTCCATACCACCCCCAGACGAACGGGCTGTGTGAGAGGTTCAATGGGACCCTCAAGCAAATGCTCAAGACGTTCACTCAGGAATACCGAGACTGGGAACGCTTCCTGCCGCACCTCCTTTTTGCTTATCGGGAGGTGCCCCAGGAAACGACAGGGTTCTCTCCCTTCGAGTTGCTCTACGGAAGAAAGGTACGGGGACCCCTAAACCTGATCCGGGAGCACTGGGAGGGAGAGATGGAGACTGACGGTGTCCCCATTGTGCCATACGTGCTGGAACTCAGGGACCGAATGGAGCAATTAGCCAAATCCGTGCGGGCTAATCTCCAGTCGGCCCAGAGAAGACAGAAAGTATGGTACGATCGGGGGGCCCGAAAGAGAATCTTTACCATAGGACAAAAGGTGTTAGTACTTAAGCCGGTGAAGACAGACAAATTGCAGGCGTCCTGGCAGGGCCCCTACCAGATCGTAGAGAAAAGGGGAGACACCACTTATGTGATAGCTAGCTGCCACGACAACAATCTTAGAAAGACATTCCATGTAAACATGCTCAAGGAATATTTTGAGCGACCAGAGAACGTGACGGCCGTATGTTGTTCCCCTCAGGAAGGCCCCGACAGTCTACCCATTCCAGACCTATTAGAAAAGAGTCTCCCCACAGGTATAGTGGCTCAGGTTCAGATAGGAGACCGACTTAGCCCCACTGAAAGGGAGCAGCTCAACCAACTCCTACAGTCCAAACACCTCACCTTCTCCCCAAAGCCAGGGTACACTACTTTAACCACCCACCAGGTAGATACTCCGGGACAAGCTCCCTTGCGCCAGGCTCCGTACCGAATCCCCGAAGCAGTTAGGATAGGAATGAAGAAGGAGATCGATGAGATGCTCCAACTCGGGGTAATTGAGCCCTCCGATAGTCCCTGGGCCTCCCCAGTTGTCTTGGTGCCCAAGAAAGATGGGACCACCCGGTTCTGCGTAGACTATCGGAGGCTCAATGAAAAGACCGTGACGGACGCTTACCCTATGCCCAGGGTAGACGAGCTACTCGATCGTATAGCCAGGGGAAATTACCTGACCACTATTGACCTCTGCAAAGGTTACTGGCAGATTCCCCTGGCCCCGGAGGCTATCCCCAAGTCGGCATTCGTCACCCCATTCGGCTTATATCAGTTTAGGGTAATGCCGTTTGGGATGAAGAATGCCCCAGCTACATTCCAGCGCTTGGTGGATAGGCTCCTGGATGGCTTCCAGAGTTTTGCTTGCGCCTACCTGGACGACATAGCGATCCACAGTGAGTCATGGGAGGACCACTTAGCTCACATAGGAATGGTTCTGGATCAGATCCGGGCTGCTGGCCTGACTCTGAAGCCAGAAAAATGCCACTTTGGGATGGCCGAGGTACAGTACCTGGGTCACCGGGTGGGGTGTGGAAAGCAGCGACCAGAGCCGGCCAAGATAGAAGCTGTCGCCAATTGGCCCACCCCCATCACTAAGACTCAGGTCCTAGCCTTCCTGGGCACGGCAGGGTACTATAGACGGTTCGTACCAGACTACAGCACACTTGCCAAACCCCTGACTGACTTGACCAAGAAGAACTTACCTCGACAGGTCCTGTGGTCTCCCCACTGTGAAACGGCTTTCCAGGCTCTCAAAAATGCTCTAATTAACGCTCCTGTCTTGGCGGCTCCAGCCCTTAACAAACGTTTTATCGTCCATACAGATGCTTCCATGTTCGGGCTGGGAGCCGTCCTCAGCCAAGTAGGCGAAGATGGAGGGGAGCATCCAGTTGCCTACATCAGCCGGAAGCTCCTGCCCCGCGAAGTCAGCTATGCAGCGGTCGAAAAGGAGTGTTTGGCTTTGGTGTGGGCATTAAAGAAATTGACTCCCTATTTATATGGGCAGGAGTTCACTCTGGTCACCGACCATAACCCGTTGGTGTGGCTGAACCGGGTCTCTGGAGATAATGGCAGGCTATTACGTTGGAGTTTATCGTTGCAACCCTTCAATTTCACCATTACTTACAGACCTGGGAAACAGAATGGCAACGCCGACGGGTTGTCCAGACAAACCGACCTCAGCCCCGCATAACCAGCAGTCTGGACAGCCTTAGTCTGCCCCGAAAAGGGGTCAGACCGTGTCTGCCAGAGTGTTCCACAGAAAGGGAGCACTGGTACAGAAGCATTAGTTATTTTGTTGTGAAGAAACTTATTTCCCAGCAGCAATGCCTGAACCAGCCAAGCCAGCGCCTAAGAAGGGCTCCAAGAAAACTGTAATAAGTATCATTTCATAAAGGGTTAACTCTGTTCAGTTTTGAGAAAACTATTTTCTGAGGCAGGTTTCCTAGCATATTGTGTACTGTAATTAAGTTTGTGATAAGCATTCACTGCTAGGTGATAAGAAGGACTCAATTGTTTTCTTGTGTGTACTTGTTATCTGCGGTGGCTTGTCCAAGGGCTTTGTCTAAATGTGTGATGGGGGATTTTATGCTTCCCCCCCCTGGGAGTGCCCTGTGTGCATGTAACCTAAATAAAAAAGCAGGCTGGGCATCCCAGTCCTCAGTTCTTGGTTGTCCCTCAATCGCAGCGTTGACTCGTTTTTGTGGGCAGAAGGGTATCCTAGCTGTACTACAGCTAAGGGGGATTGTTCTACATTTGCGAGACTCATATAGAATACTATGGAAAGCAGTTTCTCCCCTCTTCAGCAATAGGAATCCAGGCTACTAAGCGGTCCATCTCTCAGCGAGACTAAGGGTAACCGTAACATTTGATAGAGAATATAATATATATATATATATATATATATATATATATACATACATAAACACACACTCATACATATATATATATATATATATATATATATATATATATATACTGTATATATACACACACTTTTGTATTTTCAGAGCAGACTGGGAAAATGTAAAGAATACCTGTTAAAAATCTTCACTCCCAACACGCCAAGTTTTCAGGATTACCCTGGATAACAGCAGGTAAAATAACCATGTTTACTAATTAGCTGATTGTTTCACCTGTGCTCTAGTTCAGATATCCTCATAATGTGCCCTGTTAGGGAGGGCTGAGGGCAGGGTTAAAAACCAGTGAATTAGAGTAATACTTTGATGTGTTTTCTATTGAAATTAAATATGAACATCCTTGAATAAATTTCTATAAAACACTAAGAACAGCCATGTAGATATTCACTATATATATATATATATATACACATATACACACACACACATATACATATATACACATATATATATATATATATATATATATATATATATATATATATATATATATATACACATATACACATACATATTTTTTTGTTTATATACTTACACTTTGAACAGTGCCATGTACTGAGTGCCCTGTAGTTTACAAGAGAGACACAAGAGGGCATATTCTACTTATATGGAAAGCTGGCACTAAATATGTGTCCTGAGGAAACAATTCTGTAACAATATCACTAATTTATTTTATTTAACGTTTGTCTTAGATGCAAAAAAAAAAAAAAAAGAAAGAAAAATCTTCATTATTTATACAAAGACTGAGTTTAGAATTTGTGTGCAGGTTTAAGCAGTAGAGATGAACACATTTAAAGAGTTTGCATTCACAATAACCACTAGACTCAAGGACTGTGAATCCCCTCCCCAGAGCCACCTATGCACACAGTAGCTGTGCCAATCATATACACAGCTACTTTCCCATAAAATTAAAATGTCAGATATTGTTCCTACTGCAGTTTAGAGGCAGGGTTTTTTTAAACACAAGTCCTATGAACATAAATGATACAGGTGTGTTTGTCTATTGTTGCAGTAACATCTGCACAATGATGATACTTATGCAAAAGAAACTTCATTCTAAGTAGGAGAAATAATTCTGGCAAATAATCTAAGGTTGAAAGTAGGAAATAATTAGCAAAATATGTAGCATAGCAAACTGTGCATTGCATCATGTGTGACTAAGCAGGCTTGTCAATCAATGTAGCATTTGTTTTCAACTAAAATACCCAAAACAAAGAGTCAGAACTTAAACAATAATTATAAAGTCAGACAAACAGTTGCATAAAAGATAAACTGGGTCATTAATGTATACAGTTTGCTGCAAATGAAACCAAGGCATGACCTCTGAGTTTAAAATAACAAAAACAATAATAATAATCACTTTATATTTATCTAGGTAGAATAAAACAACAAAATCATATTTATATAGGACAATGTGCAATTTCTTAGAAATAATTAGGAAAATGGAAATTCAGCTCTCTTTAAAATTGTTATTTAATACAAACATTAGTAAAAAAACTAAATACATTAATAAATATGGCAACACCACTGGGCGAGATTACATATGCTAGGCTTAAGTGCAACTGCTGAAACCCGCGTCGTCCGTAATTTCACCTCCCACATCAGGGAATCACATAAACCACGCCGGCAGTTCAAGTCGGATAAACTGACAATGTCCAGAAATGTGAGTAAATACACATTTCTGGAGTCGCCAGTGACTTATGGCAGTTAAGAAACTGCTGGCGCATAATAAAAAATAAATGTTAAATCGCCCATAAAAGTCTAACCTGCCTCCCAAAAATAAACCCAACACGTCAAAACCCAGATATATCTGCCATCAACCCACAATGCAACTAATAAAAGTATTAACCCCTAAACCGCCAACCCCCCACAACGCAATATACCCAATTAAACTGTTAACTCCTAATCCTCCACCCCTCCACATCGCAATCTAACTAATAAATGTATTAACCCCTAATACAGCATCACCCTACATTGCAAACTGACTAATAAAGTGATTAAGCCCTAAACCGCCATCCCCCACAACACAATAAACCTAATTAACCTATTAACCCCTAAACCCCCAACCCCCCACAATGCAATAAACTAATTTAATCACTAAGCCCCCTAACCTTACACCCCAATTACATAAAATAAAAACATACTAAGTTACAATTAAAATAAAAAAACTAACATTACATAAAAAAATGCATAAAAACTTAAAGGGACAGTCTACACCAGAATTTTTATTGTTTTAAAAGATAGATAATCTCTTTATTACCCATTCCCCAGTTTTCATAACCAACACAGTTATATTTATATTCTTTTTACCTCTGTGATTATCTTGTATCTATGCCTCTGCAAACTGCCCCTTTATTTTAGTTCTTTTGACAGACTTGCAGTTTAGCCAATCAGTGCTGGCTCCCAGATAACTTCACGTGCATGAGCACAGTGTTATCTATATGAAACACGTGAACTAACACCCTCTAGTGGTGAAAACTGTTAAAATGCATTCTGAAAAGAGGTGGCCTTCAAGGTCTAAGAAATTAGCATATGAACCTCCTAGTTTAAGATTTCAACTAAGAATACCAAGAGAACAAAGCAAAATTGGTGATAAAAGTAAATTGAAAAATTGTTTAAAATTACATGCCCTATCTGAATCATGAAAGTTTATTTTGGACTAGACTGTCTCTTTAACATTAAATAAATCTAAAATTACAAAAAATAAAGTCTAAAATTACAGGGGGGGGGGGGAAGTATCAAAAATAAAAAAAATTAAACCTAATCTAATACCCCTATGAAAAAAGCCCTCCCCCAAAAATAAAACACCCCATAATCTAAACTACTAATAGCCCTTAAAAGGGTCTTGTCACACTGCGCCACTATAGCTGTTGCTAGGGATGCGGCAACTGCTGTTCTGCTCGTTGCCTAGAGTACAGTCGGCTCCTGTGTGCGTGTGGCCGCGACGTCATCGCTGCATGCTCCTTTTATTCTGAAGCCGGTCAGGATCTCCTGTGGCACGAATCCTGCGCCTTTGTAAGTTGCTCACTTTGTACCTATCACTGCCCAAGTATAGGTGTTACTTAGTGTGCTCCTGGGTGCGATTGTAACTGCATTCTGGATTGCCATAACATTATTGAACTCTGCCCGTCTAACTACTCTGCTTGCTTAACCCCTAAAGTACTGGATTGCCATACTGTTATTGAACTCTGCCTGTCTGACTACTCTGCTTGCTTAACCCTAAAATACTGGATTGCCATCCAGTTGCTGTACTCTGCCTGTCTGACCACTCTGCCTGTTTAACCTTTGAACCATTATATTGCTATAGTGTTACCAAACTCTGCCTGCCTGGCCATTCTATTTGTTTATTCCTGAACTGTAATTATTGGATTCCCTTTGTTGCCGATCCCTGCCTATTTCTGGTCTTTCTATTGGTTTACCCTTGAACTGCCATACCGCTGGATTCCCTACCTGTTGCCGCCAAAGACTACCCTGCCTATCGTGAGTACCGCTTACCTCATTTTGCGAACTTTCTCTTCTCTGGGATATTCCCTATCATTCCAGCTTGACGCCGGGATAAGAAGACTACTGGCCAAGTTTGGTCTGATAGTGGAATATCCCACGAGCATTACAGGTCTTTTGTATGGCATTGCCCTAAGTAAATCAGCTCTTTTAGATAAAAAAAAAAAAATAAGTCCTCCCTAACAGTAAAAAACACACCCACCAAATTCCCCCCAAAAAAACAAACACTAAAAAAACCTAAGCTACCCATTGTCCCTAAAGGGGCATTTGTATGGGCAATCAGCTCTTATGCAGCCCAAAAAATCCCTAATCTAAAAAAAATAAAAAAACACCCCCCCCCCAAAAAAAATCCTAAGTCTAACCCCCAAATAGGTACTCACCATTCCTGAAGTCTGGTGGGGAAGGTCTTTTTCCAGGCGGTGATGAACGTGTAGCGGAGGTGACCGCGGAACAGGACCGGTGACCGTGGAGCCATCCACCGTGGAGGATCCTCTTCATATGATCACCGCCGCACACTGAAGTTTGAATGCAAGGTACCCATTTTATATTTGGGGTACCTTGCGCATTCCTATTGGCTGACATTTTCAAATCAGCCAATAGGATGAGAGTTACTGAAATTCTATTGGCTGTTTTTAGCTAGCTCCCAGTAGTGCATTGCGATTTCTTCAACAAAGGATATAAAGAGAATGAAGCAAATCTGATAATAGGAGTAAAACGGGGTTTCTTGTCCCTGAAGTTACTAAAGAAAGATTATTTATACAACATAACATTGAAGACAATCTTGTTTTGTTTTGGGGGGGTTTCGCAACTATTGCTGCTAGATAGCTAGAGCTGCAAACATTGAAATATTTCTTTATTTTCCAGTTCTGCTACTTATACAAGACATCTACTACAGACACATCATTATCATATATTTTTGGCAAAACTAAAATGCGGCCATTTTTAATGATGAGGCTAAAAAAGTGAGTTTTCTTAAAACTGAAGAACAAGATAGCGTGTTTTTGCATTCAGCTCTCCAGGAACACCTTGTTCAGCCCACTTGCTGACTTTATAAAGCCAAGTTTACATAGAAGATAATATGAATTTAAATGGCAGCTATTTAAAGTTGTATTTTCACACACACACCTTTAACATATCTAAAATGTCAATTTTAAAGCCATTAAAACCACTAATATATTGTCCCAAAAAAATGTAATATGAAATTATTCTAGGGCCAAGAGGTGAAAAGTAAAATAATGCAATTAGTATGGGGCGTTAAGATCACTGGAGCACAATCGTTACAGCATTTTTGCGCTGGTATGTCAGATAGCGTAGGTGTGTTCTTTCCCTTGGATAATTGATTTCTTTGAGGACTGCGCTTAAATTCATGTTGGATTAAGCTTGAGAGCTAAATCTGTCCACAGTGTGTACACAAGCGGAGCAAGCCTTTCTTATCACGAACTATTTGTTGCCACTATATCCTTTAATTTGAAGTGGACTTTATTTTGAAGCGGACTATATATATATATATATATACTTTATTGTTTTTATTTTGTGTTCACTCTGATTTGTCCCCTCTTTAGGGTTTGGACTCTTTAAGCACATTGGACACTGCTAGTTTTATATATATATATATATATATATATATATATATATATATATATATATATATATATATATATATATATATATATATATATATTGTTCAAAATTTTACATATGTTGTTATTTTAAAGCAATATTTCAGTTTGTTTTTGGACACTTCACTGTGGATAAGATCACCACACATTGACACAAGTTCCTAATTTGTTCCCTAACAAATTTCACACCCTTTTCAGCACAGCATTCACTCTTCATTCATACAGATTAACCACCTTTCACAATTTAAACTTTTTTATTTAGCGCGTCCCCTTAGTGTTTTCTTTTTATAGAAATCACATCAACAATTGAGAGCTAAATCTGCTGAAGTATTGGAGTTTTTGGTTAAAGGGACACTGAACTCAAATTTTTTTTTCTTTCATGATTCAGATAGAGCATGCAATTTTAAGCAACTTTCTAATTTACTCCTATTATCAAATTTTTCCTAATTCTCTTGGTATCTTTATTTGAAAAAGCAGGAATGTAAGCTTATAAGCGAGCTGGCCCATTTTTGGTTCAGACCCAGGAAAGTGCTTGCTGATTGGTGGCTACATTCAAGAGAACTAAGAAAAATATTGATAATAGGAGTAAATTGGAAACTTGCTTGCATGCTCTATGTATAACATGAAAGAAAAATGTTGGGGTCAGTATACATTTAAATCCTTTGCTCTACACTGTCTATGGTTCTAAATATACAATAGCAAGCAATAGCATGCATTGTTGTTAGCGCAAGGCTGAGCCCAGGCATTAACAGTTGTAATCTAGGCCTTTGTGTTTTATTATATATTAACAAATAATGTAATTGTATTATATTATACTGTGCTGTACTTTTCTTGTTTTGTTAAATGGAAATGTAGTGACTATCCCTGATCTACTGATAGAAGATGCTTTTAATTTTTATTAATTCCATAAGGAATCTTGCAGCAGCAGCTGATTATTTTTTTTAAATGTGTTTTATTCAATATAGTGCTGTTCCTTTTAATTTAGTGATTTAAAGGGATAGGAAAATCAAAATTAAACTTGCATGATTCAGATAGAGCAGGTAATTTTAAGACACTTTTAAATTCACTTCTATTTTCAAATGTGCTTCATTCTCTTAGTATCCCTTGTTAAAAAGTTAATATGCACATATACACTAGTGGGAGCTGCTGCTAATTGGTGCCTGCACACATTTGTCTCTTGTGATTGGCTAAATAGATATTTTCAGCTTCCTGTCAGTAGTGCAATGCTTCCTTCAGCAATGGATAACAAGAGCATAAAGAAAAATTGATAATAGAATTAAATTGCAAAGTTGTTTAAAATTGTATGTTCTATCTGAATCATAAAAGAAAAATTTGGGGTTTACTATCCCTTTAATTTTTTTACATATCCTATATGTAACCAGTGCTATAGTTAGGAAGTGTTGTATTTAGTATTGTGGTGCCTTAGCCACTGGGAAATCGGCTGACACTTGAATTCATTCACTCCCAAGCTTTTAACTCACATTTGCCTCATATATTTCTGACAGGGACACATGGAGGGGTCACACACACCACCTAGAATAACTGTTTTTTTTAATAGAATTAATGAATAAAAGATTTGGATAGTGTAGGACTGAGTAAGAAAGCATCATGCCATAGAACTACTCATCAAAAGTTGCTTCCCTCTTAAAAATCCTACTGCCCTAGGCACAGGTCTAATTAGCTCAGGTCAAAGAATGCCCCTGAGTTTGGATAGTCAAAAAAAACCTAAACATATTTTAGCTTTAATACAGTAAAGTATTACTAACATATAACAACTAATTTATCAAGCAAGAAAAATAGTTGTCTTATAGGTTATATATATTCTCTTACTAAAAGAATATTTATAAATAGGATTTTTTTAAAGATATTTAGATAAACATATGTGAAGCAAAACAATACACATAGAAATGTTTTATTTGTATTCTTTTTTTTTTTAAAGGATAGAAGAGTTTCTTGTGCAGTACTGCAAAGTCAATGAGGGCAGGATGAATGGAATGCAAGAATGACAATGAATACTTAGAGCTAATTACAATGAATTATTGCTAGCTCATGACTAGTCTTGTGTTAAAGTTGCACAAAGTCTAAATTTAGAAGCACAAATAGATTGATTAATCTATGTATAACCAGTTATTGAAGGTTATTATGATACCATAAAATATAATACAATACACTGTAAGCACAAGTCATTGTCTATATATCTATCTGTCTGTCTGTCCATCTGTCTTTGAGCATTTGTATAGCTGCCATACACTTAGTAATTTGTCTAATGTTAAGGGACATATTATTTTGCTTTCTTGCATAATTATATGGAAATGATTAGCATATATAGTGATTAACTACTGTTATTAAAAACACAACTAATCAGAAATAATTTTAGTATTATAATTGTAGCTGGTGGTTCTTTAGCTCCTAAACAAAATATGTATGATATAATTAGGATTAAAGGGATATAGAAATTTATGTTTCAGTTTTGTAATTTAAAAAAAAAAACACTAATCAGTGGGTTATAATCAATCTAAAAAGTATTCTTTATCAATTTAACACAATTTTACCTTTTCTTTGCTTGCTCTTTTTAACTTAATTTGTGAAGAGTCCGTTACTTTCTGTCACAAGGGGGCTGTGGTCTCTACAGGAAGGCAAAGGAGCAGCTTCTTATTTGGAGTGTTGCTAGAAGACACCTGTTTTAGCTGAAGTCAGTTTATTGTTCATGCTCAGTAAATGACTTTTTTTTTTTTACACATTCAGTTATTTTATGTTTTATTTAACTAAAGTACCACTGTTTCATATCCCTTTAAAGGGAGAATAAATATAATCAGAAATCGCCTTGCAGCTATTTATGTATTGCTTTGTTTTAAATAACGAGAATGCAACAAAGCACAGCACCTCCTTTGAGTGCACGCTGAGAAGGCTACTGTCAAGCCTTCCAATACTGAAAAGTCCTGTGTTTTAAATAACCATCATCTACCCAGACACCAAAGCATTTCCCCCTCAGATTGCTATACACAAGCGGTATGACCAGAAGCCTATCATCTGCCCCACTGACGAGAGTTCACTCCTTTATCTCTGATATAGCTGCAACATGATTACAAAGATGGGTCAAGTAACACTGTTATATAAAGTCTTCACAATTCCTATAAATGCTAAAACATTCTAATACCTAAAGCAGGAGGCCACCTTGCTACACTGTTGCTTGTTATCTACCCAAACTTATTCACCAACTAATAACCTACCTCTCAACATATATAGTACTCCTTTTTCAGCAACTGGCTTATTCCTGTTCTGCCTATGCAGATCAAGCACTTCTGGTCTGTTTGTAGGGTTGCAACCTCAGCCATGTTTTCCTGGACCCTTATGAGTAACACATGCTGCAGGGTGTGCAGAGGCGAACATGAATTGCACCCATGGATAGCACAGGAATAGTGATCCTGGACAGCACTATTCATGTTCCTCCCTGCATATCCTGCAGCATGTGTAACTCATAAGTGTTCAGGAAAACATGGCCGAGGTGGCAAGTGGCAACCCTATCTGTGTGTATATGTAGGTTTGTGGGACTTAAACATCTGCTTGATTAACAATTGTTTGTACATAGACTAATTAAGGTTCTAAAATGTTCTCACTGCAAAAGCAAAACATTCAGTGTGGCCACTCATTTGAATGTTTGGGCACCACAATCTTAAAGGACTAAACATGATATGCTCTCACATGTTACAGAATGTCATTTTAAGATTAGTGACCTTGCAAAGGGGTTAAACACAAAGTAAAAGTACCCCTATAGACCACCTAGAGTATTGCTGGTTCTGAATGTAAAATTCTGCAAATCCAATTAGCAGGGAAAGTTGCATGACTCAGCTGTCTAACTAGCACTGCTGATTGTATTAGCTGCTATTTCCGCTCTGGATCAGTAATGTTCTGCGGGTTCTAAGCAGAACTTCTACTGTGTTTTTAATCCCTTTGCATGGGTTAAACACATAGTAGTGCAGGGTCGTTAGTCTTAAAATTCCATGCACTAACTAATTAGAACATGTAATGTTTTGACTATTATGGCCTTTAACATACATATTTAAACTAAAGAAAATTAACTCAAATTCTCTGTTCTGTCGGCAATGTAAAATCATATTAAATCCCCAAAATGTTCACTTTTCACTTCTATTATCAAATTTGCTTTGTTGTCATGGTATTCTTTGTTAGATAATATACCTATGTATATAGCCTGCAAAACTGCTACCATATAGTGCTGCAGACACATGCACGCTCCTGAACGTACCTACATGCTTTTCAACTAAGGAAATCAAGAGAACAAAGTCAATTTTAAAATATAAGTAAATTGGAAACTTTTTTTAAATTGTGTACTTTGCCTGAATCATGAAAGAACTTTTTTCGGTTTCATCATGTCCCTTTAACCCTTTCGTGACTGGGTTAAAGTGTCTACATCGGAACAACTGTTTCGATGTAGACAAATTGAAATTACACGATCGCGAGATTTCAATTATGGGATCGGGTCTGGGGGCATCCCTATGAGACTAGGAACGCCCTCCAGACCGCGATCAAATCCTGCAAGTGCAGTAGGCTTCAGGACAGCCGTTGGCTATGACGTTGTATTCCGTCTTAACGGCTTTAAAGCCCAGTGCCATTGTGATGGAATACAACGGCATAACAGCGGGAAAGGGTTAAATAGCAGAACTGTTATTATTATTATTTATATATTCCTGTGGTGGGTATAGTACCAGCAGTAATAAGTAAACTCTTTCCACTTCTTCTCTAAGCAGAATAAATAAAAGAAATAATTAATAAATATTATCTCTCAGTCTCCATTATACAGTGCTAAAAAAAGGATCCAATAAAATGTGTGTTGTGGATGACTGGATTCCCACAATTAAGCCTTACTATTTACCCAACGTCAACAAGGCAATCTATCTAAAACAGATGTTGATACAATTGTGATAGCCTCTAAGAAAAATAAAATCTGAACCATAAACAAAACAAATTCTTGAAAGTTTGCTACGTTACAAAAATATGTAATTTATAAGCTACAGCATTGGCAACAATAACTATGATTATGGATCCGTTAATTAATTTAAAAAGTGTGTGTTTATGCAAGAGAAAGCAATGCTGCAAAAGATTCTCTTTTTTAAAAGGATATATTTTCTATATGCCTAGTGTATATTGGTAATTAGTAGGCCTGTGCATTCGGTAGCTTCATTAACCGAATGCAGAGCCGGATTCCTTCTGGTGAAAGTGCAATACACTAAGATTTGGATTTCCACAGATCTTAGGCGACATATTGTTGCTCCAGAGCTGATTTTAACTATTTGTGAAAATTGATTACATTTTTTTTTCAAGTTTTAAGGTATTTGAGTGAAAATGGCTCCAAACTATATATACTGTATATGCGTATAAACAGAATCTCACAAAAGTGAGTACACCCCTCACATTTTTGTAAATATTTTATTATATCAGTGACAACACTGAAGAAAGGACACTTTGCTACAATGTAAAGTAGTGAGTGTACAGCCTGTATAACAGTGTAAATTTGCTTTCCCTTTAAAATAACTCTACACAGCCATTAATGTCTAAACCGTTGGCAACAAAAGTACACCCTTAAGTGGAAAAGTCCAAATTGGGCCCAAAGTGTCAATATTTTGTGTGGCCACCATTATTTTCCAGCACTGCCTTAACCCTCTTTGGCATGGAATTCACCAGAGCTTCATAGGTTACCACTGGAGTCCTCTTCCCCTCCTCCATGACAACATCACGCAGCTGGTGGATGTTAGAGACCTTGCACTCCCGCACCTTCCGTTTGAGGATGCCCCACAGATGCTCAATAGGGTTTAGGTCTGGAGATATGAAAGCAGCTGAGAGACAGGCTGCTAGGGAAGCTGAGAGAGAGTCTCTAGACGCTGAAAGACAGGCTGCTGAACGACAGGCTGAGAGAGAGTATCAGCTACAGCTTACATGGTTGGAGAGAGGGACTGTCTCACCTGTTGTTATGGAACCTAGCGACCCCTCTGTTCCCAGGGTGCGGGCAGAGAATTTTCCCACTCTGCAGAAAGATGGTTATGTGAATGTTTTCCTGTGTAGCTTTGAAAAAGTTTGCAGACAGTTCCAGCTGTTAAGAGAGCAGTGGGCCAAGTATCTTACCCCTGGTCTGGAAGGTCCTGCACTGGAGGCTTTTGTTGAACTACCCCCAGAGTTTGATCAGGACTATGATGCCATTAAAGCTGCACTTTAGAGGAGGTATAATATTACTCCTGAGGTGTACAGAAAGAAATTCTGTAGAATGGTACGTCAGCGAGCTATACTCCAGCTGTTGGAAACCTGATGAGAGCCTTTAAACAGTGGATCAGAGGGCTAAAGATTGCCACTATAGAAGAGCTGGAAGATCTGATGGTGAAGGAGCAAGTTATGCAGCTATGAGCAGAAGTCCAAGAATGGGTTTTGGATCGTAAACCCATAACCGCATTGGAACCGGGTGAGCTGGCCGATTTTTACACAGCCAACAGGTCACCAGGGAATGGGAGAAAACCCTTTGTTAAGGGGGGATCCACCTGGAAAGGAGCTGCTGCACGACCCCCCTTCACAAAATCTGTGCCTTTGTTTAATTTGTCTGCTCCCTCTGGGAAAGGAGGGGCAAGTGCTGCATCTGGGCAAGGGGATACCCGCAGGTGTTTTGCTTGCAACAAAGTGGGCCACATCAGCTCCACTTACCCAGAAACGATTAATTTGGTGCAACCAGCTGGAGTGGGCAATCCCTCAGAAGTACCAGCATCTGTTTTGTTCATTAGACGGACGTCCAGAGGAAAGCAACCAGGATAAATTGCAACCTGTGCTGGTTGAAACTAAAGTAACACTTGGGCTTCTGGACTCTTGTACGTCCAGGGCTGGTGAGCTCTAAGGACAGTATTCCTGGCAGGACTGTAGCGTGCCTATGGCACGTGTATATCTTGATTGGGGAGCGGGGAGAGGTTTAAGAAATGTGGGGGTATCTGAAAATATTCCTAATGATATTTTACTGGGTACTAATCTGGGTAGATTGTTATCTCTTTATGAGTCTGACAATGCTACATGTGACCTAGTGACATTAGCTATAGACTCTTATGTGAAAAGGGCTGTGTGTAAAAATGCTCAGAGACATTCTGACCAGGAGGGAGGACAGAGTGCATGTGTGCAAAGTGCTGTGTCTTAACTGGGGGTGTTTGTGCTAAGATGTGAAACTGTAAGAGGAGAGACTGACTGGGGAGAAAGATGGATAGATGGTGTGTGTCTGCCTGTGATTGAACTAGCAGTATCTGCAGAATTAAAGTTAACTGTACCGTGTGAGACTGTCTGTGCCTGAACCAAGTTTAACTGTACAGGGAGAAACTGTCTGTGAGAGGAGGCAGGTGAGTAGTGGGTGTATGTCTGTGATTGAATCAGTGGATTCTATAGAAGGAAGTTAGGATATAGGTGGAGAGAATAACTGGGTGACTGGGTTGCTGGATAATATGTGCCAGTCTGTGCCAGAACCAATTGAGCCCCCTGTGGAAAATCAGGGTATATGGGATAAATGGCAGAAGGAAGATATGTGCTTGTCTGCACTAGTGTCAGAAGGATCCCAAATTCTGTGTGAGGATGTCAAGTGGCAGACTGACTGTGAGAGAGAGCAGGGGGAGAATGTTGCCCACTATATGACAGAAGCAGCAGCGCCCCAGAATCCAGAGTGTGTGGGGGAGGAGGGTACAGGATACTCTTTGAGGGACGCCCAGAGTGAGTGTGAAAGATTGTGGGTGACAGAGACCCCAGTAACCTCAGCTGTGAACTATAAACAGACTGCACAGACTAGGGGACAGAGACTGACACAGACTGCAGACACAGGGGGGAGGAGTACAGAGAAGTGTATTTACACAGCCCCACAGTGCCATTCAGCAGATACACTGATAGGTGTGCAGAATCAGAGTCCCCAGAAGGCTCAGCAGATAGGACCCACAGTGGAGAAGAGGGGGACAGTTAGGCAACCACCTACCAACCATAACAAAGTACAGGAGTACAGGAATTCTACTCCAGTGGAAGGGCAGGAGCCCTGGCTAGTTAAGCTGCAACTGACAGCACACAATATGTTCAGAGAGCACACAATATGTAGCAAGACCCTATGCTTCACAGACACCTCTGTAACAGGGGATGATGTACCATTCAGGGACAAGATGCAAGTCTTATTGGGGGTAGTACATGCAAAACCAAGAGATGCCAATGCCATATTCCTACAAAAACAGTTGCAGGATTTTACTGCCAGAGAGGGAGTGTATGAGATGGGGCAAAATGTTCTTGTACTAACACCCATGAGGCAGACCAAGCTACACGTTGCATGGGAGGGCCCCTACAATATATTAAATCAGCTGGGTAGGGCAACTAGTGTGTCATTTTTAAATGGAGGGCATCATGATGACAAAACTGCTATGTGCAACTTGTCTGGAAATGGTGTTCTCACCGCAAGGGGACGCTCCCTTTGATACACAGCTGAAGTGGCTTGTGGCCACCTGCCTTTTGCGTCTCTTTTTGGGGGAGGTGTTACGAATACCTCATTATTGAGATGCTAAGGGGTTACATTTCTGTAGTTTTGTGCTAGAAAACATTTAGTTTTCAAGAGGAAATGTGTCTTGTATTTATCTTTGTGTTCCCTTTGAAGTGCCATGACACTCATAAATACTTTGAAGCATACACAGGAGGGATCTTTATGGCTCAAACTGTCAGCAGAGGGCATGATACAAAGCAGTGCATCTTCACAGAAACTGATAAGGTCAATAAAGGGACATGGGTATAATGTAGATATGTGTTTAAAACATGTTAGGACATTAGATGAAGGTAAATATGACAACCATGTCATATTTGGAATCAAATTGATTCTCACAATATAAATAAGAGATTGCCTTTCTGTTGATATGAAAATGGTTGTATCTAGCAGAAATTATAATGTGTTCTATAATTTCAGGCAAAGACATAGAGTTTATTGACTGTCATAAAAGATAAGGGGCTTCTCAGCCCCTGCAAAGAGGGTTGGGCAAGCAACCTGATCTCCTGAAAATTGTATAAAGTTTTGTGTTTTAACATGTAAAGTTGTCATTCTTTCAAGGGAAGCTGTTACAAAAAAATGGAGTAAGGACCCATTGCTTCATGCCATCTCCCTGGCACAAGATTCCAAAGACTAGTACAGTATATGGTTTCTATTTTCTTCTTTTTATTTTGACCTGTTTGCTTGTGTGTAATTTTACTTGTAACAACTTTTTTATTAATAACGCATTGTGCATAATAATCTTTGGCATAATAAATATTTAATTTATTAAACTTTGGCCTTTGTCTAATATTTAAACCACATTACTGAAAGAGACTGGAGTATTAGAACTGTATATTTTAGGTTATTTTCTGCTAAATTGTATTCTGAGAGTTAATGTGTAAGTCTGGGTTTTCCTTAGGATTTTCCCTTTAATAAATCATAAGTGGTGGCAGCTTAGAGCTATATGATTTTTAGTTTACTGTGGGTGTCATTAAAGGGAAGTTTTGGGCATTTCTTTTACATCTAGTACAGACTAGAGAGTGTTGTTAACCCTTGCACCCACTGAACTAAGTCATAAGCTTCCCTGACGTGGCTAGATTGTGACATATTAGTGACAGTAGAAGGGGTCTGATAACCCTTTCTGTCCAAACAAGTGACTGGTGCAGGGTTGGTTAACCTTGGTCGTCACACCCGACGCATGCCAATTAAGTCTGTGCTCGATCTAAAACATTTACTTTCAACTTGTAATACATGAGCAAGTTAGTTATATTGGTTATTGCGACCCAAGCTAACAATAGAGTGCTACTTGCAATCTAGCCCACTGTATATATAGTAACAAAATTTTGTCAGAAAAACACTACAGCTCATTTTAAATTCAGACTAAGGGCCTGATATTCAAATCTCGCCACGCATGTGGGATGATCTAAGACATCTCTAAGAATCCCAAAGATTTTACATAATGTCTCTCGTGCCGGCGAGCTTTTAAATATCAGGCCCTGAATGCATTGTCTTTTATTATGCATTTGTTGATTAAGCAGTTCTACTGTATTTAAAGGGCGTGTGATTTCATGTGATTCAAAATAAGTCTTATCTTATATACAGGGAGTGCAGAATTATTAGGCAAATGAGTATTTTGATCACATCATCCTCTTTATGCATGTTGTCTTACTCCAAGCTGTATAGGCTCGAAAGCCTACTACCAATTAAGCATATTAGGTGATGTGCATCTCTGTAATGAGAAGGGGTGTGGTCTAATGACATCAACACCCTATATCAGGTGTGCATAATTATTAGGCAACTTCCTTTCCTTTGGCAAAATGGGTCAAAAGAAGGACTTGACAGGCTCAGAAAAGTCAAAAATAGTGAGATATCTTGCAGAGGGATGCAGCACTCTTAAAATTGCAAAGCTTCTGAAGCGTGATCATCAAACAATCAAGCGTTTCATTCAAAATAGTCAACAGGGTCGCAAGAAGCGTGTGGAAAAACCAAGGTGCAAAATAACTGCCCATGAACTGAGAAAAGTCAAGCGTGCAGCTGCCAAGATGCCACTTACCACCAGTTTGGCCATATTTCAGAGCTGCAACATCACTGGAGTGCCCAAAAGCACAAGGTGTGCAATACTCAGAGACATGGCCAAGGTAAGAAAGGCTGAAAGACGACCACCACTGAACAAGACACACAAGCTGAAACGTCAAGACTGGGCCAAGAAATATCTCAAGACTGATTTTTCTAAGGTTTTATGGACTGATGAAATGAGAGTGAGTCTTGATGGGCCAGATGGATGGGCCCGTGGCTGGATTGGTAAAGGGCAGAGAGCTCCAGTCCGACTCAGATGCCAGCAAGGTGGAGGTGGAGTTCTGGTTTGGGCTGGTATCATCAAAGATGAGCTTGTGGGGCCTTTTCGGGTTGAGGATGGAGTCAAGCTCAACTCCCAGTCCTACTGCCAGTTTCTGGAAGACACCTTCTTCAAGCAGTGGTACAGGAAGAAGTCTGCATCCTTCAAGAAAAACATGATTTTCATGCAGGACAATGCTCCATCACACGCATCCAAGTACTCCACAGCATGGCTGGCAAGAAAGGGTATAAAAGAAGAAAATCTAATGACATGGCCTCCTTGTTCACCTGATCTGAACCCCATTGAGAACCTGTGGTCCATCATCAAATGTGAGATTTACAAGGAGAGAAAACAGTACACCTCTCTGAACAGTGTCTGGGAGGCTGTGGTTGCTGCTGCACGCAATGTTGATGGTGAACAGATCAAAACACTGACAGAATCCATGGATGGCAGGCTTTTGAGTGTCCTTGCAAAGAAAGGTGGCTATATTGGTCACTGATTTGTTTTTGTTTTGTTTTTGAATGTCAGAAATGTATATTTGTGAATGTTGAGATGTTATATTGGTTTAACTGGTAAAAATAAATAATTGAAATGGGTATATATTTGTTTTTTGTTAAGTTGCCTAATAATTATGCACAGTAATAGTCACCTGCACACACAGATATCCCCCTAAAATAGCTAAAACTAAAAACAAACTAAAAACTACTTCCAAAACTATTCAGCTTTGATATTAATGAGTTTTTTGGGTTCATTGAGAACATGGTTGTTGTTCAATAATAAAATTAATCCTCAAAAATACAACTTGCCTAATAATTCTGCACTCCCTGTAGAAGTTAGAACTAGAAACCAAGATTTAACCTTTAGATGCTTTAACAGTATCACTATTTTAAACTACATTTAAAAGACATTGTCTGAATGTTAAGAGCAGACACAATACTTTTATTTTAATCATATTTCATCTTACCAGTCTATCTAATAATAGTCAAAACATTAACACAAATTAACAAATTAGAGCATGAAATTTTATGACTATCAACCCTGCACTACTGTGTATTTAACCCCTGCATAGAGCACTGCTGGTCCAGGGTGGAAACTAGAGCTAATCTAATCAGCAGCTGTATGACTCAGATGTGCAAGGCTGCCTTCCAGCAACTGAAGACAGCACTAGTCTGTGCCTCTATCCTGGCTGCTCCTAACCCATCCAAACATTTTTGTGTTCATACAGATGGCCCCATGTTCGGGTTGGGAGCAGTGCTGAGCCAGGTAGATGAGGAGGGCCGTGAAAACCCAGTAGCCTACATCAGCAGAAAATTGCTACCTCAGGAAGTAGGCTACGCGGCAGTGGAGAAGGAATGCTTGCCACTGGTGTGGGCTCTCAAGAAACTGCAGCCATATCTATATGGAAGGTCCATCACAGTGCTCACTGACCACAACCCACTGGGATGGCTTAACCAGGTTTCCGGGGACAATGGATGTCTGTTGTGGTGGAGCTTGGCCCTGCAGCCCTTCAACTTTACAATTCAGTATCGGCCGGGAAGGAGTAACAGCAATGCAGATGGCCTCTCCCTGCAAACTGAATTGGAATAGCACCACCAGATAGCCCCAAGCTGACCTGCCAGGATCTAGCCGGATCTGCCAGACTTTGAAGGGGGAGCACTGTCACGGATACCAAGCTGCCAAGGCCACCCTCACTCAATATTGGATTACTTTGTGCCCCGACCACCTTTCACTTGTTTCTACACTGCTTGTACTTTGTCACTGAGGGACCTGATCTCTGGCCACTTGGCCCCTTACAGAAGAGCCAGGCTTGTGGAACTACTCGCCAGCTGGGTTCGCTAGGGATCCACGCTGAACTTCAACCTAGGTCGCTTCAGAGGCCCTTTGCCCCAGAGCTCTGCTCTTTTGTGGATTTGTACTTCTTATGAAGGGCAAGGAGTGGGGTGATTGCCAGGAGGGAGCTCACTTCGGAACTCAGGGTTTTGGACCCTCCCCCCCTCTACCCCTACTACCACTGCCAGAAACTGAAGTTAAGAAGCAGCGGTCGTAAGACCGCTGCTCCTTAACTTCTCAGCCACCTTTTAGGTGGTAGACTGCAATCATCCTGAACCAATACGATCTGAATGACTGCTAGCGGCCGATTGGCTGTGAATGTTTTGGGGCAGTATTGCACAAGCATTTCACAAAAAATTATTGTGCAATGTTAAATGCTGACCGCCTATGCAAATATCTATTGTATAAACAAACCAATGCATTTCTGTGAGATTATTTGTACGTAAACTGCAGACACAATATGTTTTTATTTACTTACTGTGTGATCTATGGACTATTAAAAGGACATAAAACAGCATTTTTTTCTTTCATGATTTAGACACAACATACAATTGTAAACAACTTGACAATTATAATATCTCCTTATTTATTATAAGATTAGGGGTTAATAGATTTAATAGGCTATGTGGGCTACGGCGGTTTAGGGGTTAATACTAGGATAGGTTTATTGCAGTGTGGGCTATGGCAGTTTAGGGGTTAATACACTTTATTAGTTATTGCGGTGGGGGATTGCGGTTGACAGGTAGATAGACATTGCACATGCGTTAGGTGTTAGATTTTTTTTTGCAGGCATTTTAGGCAGTTACGGTGCTCCCATACTCAGTGCAAGGCCTGCTATGGTTGCATTTTATGGCGAGGTGAAAATGGAGTAAGATTTCTCCATTTTCGCCACGTAACGCCTTGCGCTGGATATTGGATACCGACTTACGACGCGGTCCCATGTTAGCTTATGGGAGTCAAAATTGCGAGCGACGGGTGAAATATACGTGCTGCATTTAGATGCGGCGCTGTATATAGGATACCAAAAACGCGTAAAAACCGGCATCGCCGGATTTTGCGGGCGACGCTGCATATCGGATCGGGCCCCTGATATCTCATACTGTATCTTTGAACCTTTATAACTTTTGTGTGCAATATTTTTTTTAAATCATTTTTATTAGATGGTGTTATTATAAGTGTTACTATACTTTGTAATGTATTTTTTGATGTGTTTTGTGCAACTTTTGTGTTTCACAAAATAGTTAACCAAAGTTCTGAAATTGCGGTAATTATTCTAGTGTAAATCGCAATTGCACTCAAGCGATCGAAAAAGAAGACACAAAACGCAGTCATATTGAATATTTGATTTCATTGCTATTCTAATCCGGCTGTCTGTTTTACTTTAATTTTGTCCACATGCCTTCTGAGAAATCCTAATAATTATCTTCTTGAGTCTGGAATAGAGCAGATGCGTTGAATGAATATTGGCAAAATCAATATAAGATTATCAGAATTTTCCACAAAAATTTCACTTTTTGGGCATCAAATAATATTGGTTATAAATTATCTCAGGAGACAATAGCAAATTACTTATTAGGGTACTGTTTTTCTAAACCTCCATTACAAAGGGACACAAAGCCAAAATGTTTCTTTAATAATTCATATTGAGCACACAATTTTAACTAACTTTCCAATTTAATTCCATTATCAAACTAGCTTTATTCTCTTGGTATCCATTGTTGAGGCAGCAGCAATTCCCTACTGGTGGAAAGCTGAACACATCGGTGAGCCATTGAAAAGAGGCATTTATATGAAGCCATCAATCAGCGGCTATCTCTGCCTCGCTTGTCTACATAGGTATCAGGAAAGGATACCAAGAGAACAAAGCACAATAGAAGTAATAAAATTGCAAGCTCTATCTGAATCATGAAAGTTTCATTTTGACATATATCTATAGTAGTGTGTTGATTAATAAAATATTTCAAGAAACTAAACTGGATTACCTATTCATTGCAATATTAAAGCGACATAGGCCTCTATTTATCAACCTGACAACTTACCTGCATTCTCCGGCACCAATACGCTCGCCTAAGATCGCCTAACATCGCTGCCACGGACCTGAATACGTTCTCCAAAATTATCAAGAAATCTGTCAAAAAGCTGTGCACAAAGTATGGAGCGATGAGCAGTGGACTGTTGTTAACTAACAGTCATTGATCTCGCTGCTCTTCGGCTTATTCGCAGCTTTCTTGGTACCCTGTCACTAAGCACCCGCACTATACTATACTGTTTAACCCCCTAAACCGCCGCTCCCGGACTCCGCTGCACCTAAATAAAGTTATTATCCCCTGAACCGCTGCTCCCGGAGCCCACCGCCACCTACATTATATGTATTAACCCCTAACCGCTGCTCCCGGAGCCCACCACCACCTACATTATATGTATTAACCCCTAAACCACCGCTCCCGGAGCCCACCGCCACCTACATTATATGTATTAACCCCTAAACTGCCGCTCCCGGAGCCCACTGCCACCTACATTATATGTATTAACCCCTAATCCACCGCTCCTGGACCCCGCCGCAACTAAATAAAGTGTTTAACCCCTAAACCGGCACTCACGGACCCCGCTGCAAACTACATTAAATTTATTAACCCCTAATCTGCCCCCCTACACCGCCGCCACCTACATTAAATTTATTAACCCCTAATCTACCGCCCCCAATGTTGCTGCCATTATATTAAATTTATTAACCCCTAAACCTAAGTTTAACCCTAACCCTAACACCCCCCTAACTTAAAAATAAATTTAAATTAATCTAAATAAATATTCCTATCATTAAATAAATTATACCTATTTAAAACTAAATACTTACCTGTAAAATAAACCCTAAGCTAGCTACACTATAACTAATAGTTACATTGTAGCTAGCTTAGGGTTTATTTTTATTTTGCAGGCAAGTTTGTATTTATTTTAACTAGGTAGAATAGTTATTAAATAGTTATTAACTATTTAATAACTACCTAGCTAAAATAAAGACGATGGGTTTTAATGTTGGGGGGTATTGTATTTTTTTTTTACAGGTAAAAGAGCTGATTACTTTGGGGCAATGCCCCGCAAAAAGCCCTTTTAAGGGCTATTTGTAATTTAGTATAGGGTAGGGCTTTTTATTATTTTGGGGGGATTAGATTAGGTGTAATTAGTTTAAAAAACTTGTAATTATTTTATTATTTTCTGTAATTTAGTGGGGGGGGGGTTTGTAATTTAGTTAATTTTATTTAATTGTAATTAATTTATTTTAATTTAGGTAATTAATTTAATTATAGTGTAGTGGTGTAATTGTAACATAGGTTAGGTTTTATTTTACAGGTAAATTTGTATTTATTTTAACTAGGAAGTTATTAAATAGTTAATAACTATTTAACTATTATAATATTATAATATATAACTATTCTATAACTATTCTACCTAGTTAAAATAAATAAGTTGCTTGTAAAATAAAAATAAATCCTATAATAGCTACAATGTAACTATTAGTTATATTGTAGCTATCTGAGGCCTAGATTTAGAGTTTGGAGGTAGCCGTGAAAACCAGCGTTAGAGGCTCCTAACACTGGTTTTAGGCTACCGCCGGTATTTGAAGTCAGTCAGGAAAGGGTCTAACGCTCACTTTTCAGCCGCGACTTTTCCATACCGCAGATCCCCTTACGTCAATTGCGTATCCTATTATTTCAATGGGATCTTTCTAACTCTGGTATTTAGAGTCGTGTCTGAAGTGAGCATTAGAAATCTAACGACAAAACTCCAGCCGCAGAAAAAAGTCGGTAGTTAAGAGCTTTCTGGGCTAACGCCGGTTTATAAAGCTCTTAACTACTGTGCTCTAAAGTACACTAACACCCATAAACTACCTATGTACCCCTAAACCGAGGTCCCCCCACATCGCCGCCACTCGATTAAATTTTTTTAACCCCTAATCTGCCGACCGCCACCTACGTTATCCTTATGTACCCCTAATCTGCTGCCCCTAACACCGCCGACCACTGTATTATATTTATTAACCCCTAACCTGCCCCCCACAACATCGCCGCCAGCTACCTACAATAATTAACCCCTAATCTGCCGACCGCAAAGCGCCGCTACTTACGTTATCCTTATGTACCCCGAATCTGCTGCCCCTAACACCGCCGACCCCTATATTATATTTATTAACCCCAAATCTGCCCCCCACAACGTCGCCTCCACCTGCCTACACTTATTAACCCCTAATCTGCCGAGCGGACCGCACCGCTATTATAATAAAGTTATTAACCCCTAATCCGCCTCACTAACCCTATAATAAATAGTATTAACCCCTAATCTGCCCTCCCTAACATCGCCAACACCTAACTTCAAACATTAACCCCTAATCTGCCGACTGGAGCTCACTGCTATTCTAATAAATGTATTAACCCCTAAAGCTAAGTCTAACCCTAACACTAACACCCCCCTAAATTAAATATAATTTAAATCTAACGAAATTAATTAACTCTTATTAAATAAATTATTCCTATTTAAAGCTAAATACTTACCTGTAAAATAAATCCTAATATAGCTACAATATAAATTATATTTATATTATAGCAATTTTAGGATTTATATTTATTTTACAGGTAACTTTGTATTTATTTTAACCAGGTACAATAGCTAAAATAGTTAAAATAATTACAAAATTACCTGTAAAATAAATCCTAACCTAAGTTACAATTAAACCTAACACTACACTATCAATAAATTAATTAAATAAAATACCTACAATTAAACCTAACACTACACTATCAATAAATTAATTAAATATAATATCTACAAATAAATACAATGAAATAAACTAACTAAAGTACAAAAAATAAAAAAGAACTAAGTTACAAAAAATGAAAAAATATTTACAAACATCAGAAAAATATTACAACAATTTTAAACTAATTACACCTACTCTAAGCCCCCTAATAAAATAACAAAGACCCCCAAAATAAAAAAATGCCCTACCCTATTCTAAATTACTAAAGTTCAAAGCTCTTTTACCTTACCAGCCCTGAACAGTGCCCTTTGCGGGGCATGCCCCAAAGAATTCAGCTCTTTTGCCTGTAAAAAAAAACACATACAATACCCCCTCCCCAACATTACAACCCACCACCCACATATCCCTAATCTAACCCAAACCCCCTTAAATAAACCTAACACTAAGCCCCTGAAGATCTTCCTACCTTATCTTCACCATACCAGGTTCACCGATCGATCCAGAAGAGCTCCTCCGATGTCCTGATCCAAGCCCAAGCGGGGGGCTGAAGATGTCCATGATCCGGCTGAAGTCATCATCCAAGCGGGAGCTGAAGAGGTCCATGATCCGGCTGAAGTCATCATCCAAGCGGGAGCTGAAGAGGTCAATGATCGGGCTGAAGTCTTCTATCAACGGCATCTTCAATCTTCTTTCTTCCGGATCCATCTTGCAGACCTCCGACGCGGAACATCCTGCTGGCCCGACGGACTACCGATGAATGAAGGCTCCTTTAAGGGACGTCATCCAAGATGGAGTCCCTCGAATTCCGATTGGCTGATAGAATTCTATCAGCCAATCGGAATTAAGGTATGAAAATTCTGATTGGCTGATGGAATCAGCCAATCAGAATCAAATTCAATCCGATTGGCCGATCCGATCAGCCAATCAGATTGAGCTCACATTCTATTGGCTGATTGGAACAGCCAATTAGAATTTTCATACCTTAATTCCGATTGGCTGATAGAATCCTATCAGCCAATCGGAATTCGAGGGACGCCATCTTGGATGACGTCCCTTAAAGGAGCCTTCATTCGTCGGTAGTCCGTCGGGCCAGCAGGATGTTCCGCGTTGGAGGCCTGCAAGATGGATCCGGAAGAAAGAAGATTGAAGATGCCGTTGATAGAAGACTTCAGCCGGATCATGGACCTTTTCAGCTCCCGCTTGGATGATGACTTCAGCCGGATCATGGACCTCTTCAGCTCCCGCTTGGATGATGACTTCAGCCAGATCATGGACATCTTCAGCCCCCCCGCTTGGGCTTGGATCAGGACATCGGAGGAGCTCTTCTGGATCGATCGATGAACCTGGTATGGTGAAGATAAGGTAGGAAGATCTTCAGGGGCTTAGTGTTAGGTTTATTTAAGGGGGGTTTGGGTTAGATTAGGGGTATGTGGGTGGTGGGTTGTAATGTTGGGGGGGGTATTGTATGTGTTTTTTTTACAGGCAAAAGAGCTGAATTCTTTGGGGCATGCCCCGCAAAGGGCCCTGTTCAGGGCTGGTAAGGTAAAAGAGCTTTGAACTTTAGTAATTTAGAATAGGGTAGGGCATTTTTTTTATTTTGGGGGTCTTTGTTATTTTATTAGGGGGCTTAGAGTAGGTGTAATTAGTTTAAAATTGTTGTAATATTTTTCTGATGTTTGTAAATATTTTTTTATTTTTTGTAACTTAGTTCTTTTTTATTTTTTGTACTTTAGTTAATTTATTTCATTGTATTTATTTGTAGATATTGTATTTAATTAATTTATTGATAGTGTAGTGTTAGGTTTAATTGTAGGTAATTGTAGGTATTTTATTTAATTAATTTATTGATAGTGTAGTGTCTTTAGGGGTTAATACATTTATTAGAATAGCGGTGAGCTCCAGTCGGCAGATTAGGGGTTAATGTTTGAAGTTAGGTGTCAGCGATGTTAGGGAGGGCAGATTAGGGGTTAATATTATTTATTATAGGGTTAGTGAGGCGGATTAGGGGTTAATAACTTTATTATAATAGCGGTGCGGTCCGCTCGGCAGATTAGGGGTTAATAAGTGTAGGCGACGTTGTGGGGGGCAGATTAGGGGTTAATAAATATAATATAGGGTCGGCGGTGTTAGGGGCAGCAGATTAGGGGTACATAGGGATAATGTAAGTAGCGGCGGTTTACGGAGCGGCAGATTAGGGGTTAAAAATAATATGCAGGGGTCAGCGATAGCGGGGGCGGCAGAATAGGGGTTAATAAATGTAAGGTTAGGTGTGTTTAGACTCGGGGTACATGTTAGGGTGTTAGGTGCAGACGTAGGAAGTGTTTCCCCATAGACAACAATGGGGCTGCGTTAGAAGCTGAACGCGGCTTTTTTGCAGGTGTTAGGTTTTTTTTCAGCTCAAACAGCCCCATTGTTTTCTATGGGGGAATCGTGCACGAGCACGTTTTTGAGGCTGGCCGCATCCGTAAGCAATTCTGGTATCGAGAGTTGCAGTGGCGTTAAATATGCTCTACGCTCCCTTTTTGGAGCCTAACTCAGCCATTCTGTGAACTCTCAATACCAGAGTTATTTAAAAGGTGCGGCCAGAAAAAAGCCAGCGTTAGCCGACAAAACTCTAAATCTAGCCGTGAGGGTTTATTTTACAGGAAAGTATTTATTTTTAAAAAGGTATAATTTATTTAATGATAGGAATATTTATTTAATTTAATTTTTTTTAATTTAAATTGTATTTAAGTTAGGGGGGTGTTAGGGTTAGACTTAGGTTTAGGGGTTAAACACTTTATTTAGTTGCGGCGGGGTCCGGGAGCAATGTTTTAGGGGTTAATAAGTAAAATGTAGGTGGCGGTGGTGTGGGGTGGCAGATTAGGGGTTAATATGTATAATGTAGGTGGCGGCGGGGTTCGGGAGCGGCGGTTTAAGGGTTAAACACTTTATTGAGTTGCGACGGGATCCGGGAGCTGCGTTTAGGGGTTAATAAGTATAATGTAGGTGGCGGCGGTGTAGGGGGGGCAGATTAGGGGTGTTGACTCGGGGTACATGTTAGGGTGTTAGGTGTAGACATTCCCATAGGAATCAATGGGATATCAGGCAGCAGCGAACATAAGCTTTCGATGCTTTCCGACTCGCATTGATTCCTATGGCATCTGCCGCCTCCAGGGCGGTGGATTGAAAACCAGGTACGCTGGGCCAGAATAGTGGCGAGCGTACCTGGTAGAAATTTGATAACTTCCAAAAGTAGTCAGATTGTGCTGAACTTGCGTTCGGAACATCTGTAGTGACGTAAGCATCGATCTGTGTCGGACTGAGTCCGGCGGATCGTATGTTACGTCACTATATTCTACTTTTGCCGGTCTGTAGGGTTTGATAACTAAGGCAAATCAGGCTCGCCACAAATACGCTGCGGAATACCAGCGTATTTGTGGTTGACGGCTTGATAAGTAGAGGCCATTGACTAAAAAATGCACATGCATATACTGGGCTAGATTACAAGTTGAGTGCAATTGATAGTACGGTGTGTGCTATCCTTTGTATAACCTTGTACTAAAAATAGGGTACAATCTGGTATTACAAGTAAATTGTTACCAAATGTTTACCATAGAACCTTAAAGGGATGGTAAACTCAATTGGTTTCTTTTGTGATTCAGATAGAGCATGCTATTTTAAGCAACTTTCTAATTTACTCCTATTATCAATTTTTATTCATTCTCTTGGTATCTTTATTTGAAAAAAGTAGGAATTTAATTTAAGGAGCCGGACCATTTTTGGTTCAGCACCCTGGCTATCACTTGCTGATTGGTGGCTACATTTAGCCACCAATAAACAAGTGCAACCCAGGATCTGAATCAAAACGGGCCGTCTCTTAAGCTTACATTCCTTCTTTTTCAAATAAAGATAACAAGAGAAGGAAGAAAAAATGATAATAGGAGTAAATTAGAAAGTTGCTTAGAACTGCGTGCTCTATCTAAATCATGAAAGTTTAATTTTGAATTTAGTGCCCCTTTAACGCTGTGGGGGTGAGTTAAGTGCTTCACAACACAAAATGGAACTTGAAAATGTAGTGCTTTTGAAGACCTGAAGTAAAGTGGTAACATAACAAGACCCATAACAAATATAATAAAATGATTTATTTCACTTTTACTTTAATATATTGATTTCAAAATAAAAGTTTATTATGGAAATAAATGTTTTTAAAGTGTTTTAAAGGGATATGGTATATGACAGGTGCTGGACTAGGAAGAGCTTAAAGGTGAGTACATATGTATATAGTGTATGTATTATGACTCCAGGTTGCCATGACACTATTTTGATGCCAGGTTGCTCCGTCTTGCGTCACCTGTGACGTATCTCGTCACCTGTGACGCATTGCGTCACCTTTGGCGCACTTTTTCCTTTAAATGCCTTTCAGTTTCTCTATTTCATTGCCCTTGTATTGAGTTTATCTCTAGGTGTGTTTTGTGCTATATATTTGGATATCGAACTTTGGCTTGTGGCCTGGACCTCCTTTGACTATTTTTCTGCCTGCTGATTTCACCTTGTTTGTTGCCCGTTTGGTTCTGACCTTGGATTTCCCTGACTACTCTTTTGGATTCCGATTCTGCTTCCTGTGACTGTTTTGTTTGACCCCTGACTTGTCGACTCCGCTTTGACCTTCCCGGTCTCTTCCTGCTATCCAGCTCCTTATTATATTCCTATACAATAGTCATCTTCTTCCTGGGTCCTATCGCTACTATCCTAATAGATTTTTCGTTATCACTCCACTTGATGCTCGGATAACAATAAAGTATAGAAGTATTTTCTATAAGAAAAAACTAAGGGGACGCGCTGTAGTGTTGATAGAAATTGTGTTGATGTGAATGAAATTCCTCTGGTATCGTGTGAGTTGAACCGTGACAGATAGGTATGTAAGAGTAGAGGTGTATATGTGTATATGATTGGGTGAAATCTTGTTAATCAAAGGAGAATGTGTGACTTGTTACAAACCGTAAGACTTGAAACAATTGTGATACATAAGCAAAAAATCATGAAACAATTGTGATACCTAAACAAAAAATCAGTTGGAATATTGCAAAAACCTAAAGACTTGCAACAAAATATGTGAACAGTTGAATTTGATTAAACTCAAAAAACTGAAAAGTCCAATATGTGATGTGTTCAGAGATAAAAAGTCCAAATTCAATGTAAAGGATATATAAAGAACAAAAGTTCAAAGGATCAAAACAAATGGCTTGCTCCGCTTGAATCCAAGGTGTGATGAATCAGGAAATCTAGGAGGATAGAAAAACAAGGGGCGCCAACATAGTGTGAATCAGTTTGGAAAACTGGAAAACAGTAGTTATAGTAAAATCTACTCACAAGTGGAGTGGCACCTAGAACCAACTGGGTGCATACAGGCAGGCTGACATTCAGGACCAGCAGTCAGTACGCTGGGGGTCTCACCCGGGAGACCTGTGGGTGGGTCAGATGAGGTAGATGGAGTCGGCTGTGTGTCGTCTGGTGAGCCTGCCTGTATGCACCCAGTTGGTTCTAGGTGCCACTCCACTTGTGAGTAGATTTTACTATAACTACTGTTTTCCAGTTTTCCAAACTGATTCACACTATGTTGGCGCCCCTTGTTTTTCTATGCTCGGATAACAAGACTACCGGCCAGGATTGGTTTGATAGGGAAATATCTGAAAGGATCCTAACAGTATGTATGCAATGTGGTTGGGTGCCCTTGTGAGTGTACTCTGCTCCCCATCTGTATTCAGCTTGTGTGCCGTTAAGTCATTTGCTTGTTGGTGCTTAGTGACTCCGGAGCCAGGAAAGGTACCCAGTGTAAGAGGATAGTGAATAAGTATGGTCTGTATCCCCCTATAAGCTGGGGCAAAACTACAATGTTAGAGGCTTTCAATAAAACGTATATGCTGTATCACAGAAGAGAAGATTTTGCCTGTGGAGACTACAACAGACTGCTTTTGTTTGACAGGCACATGGTTGACAGTAACTCAGTTTTTTATATATATATATATATATATATATATACATACAAAGAGAGAAGCGCTCTACCAGGAATGATAGCTTGTTCTATGGTAAATCACCACCTAGGAGCAGCCTCTTTTAGCCCAGTTCTGCTATTCACAAAGGAAAATTTCCTGAAGCAAATCAGTCTGATCCCGCCAAGTAACGTCAGTCCAGCCCCGGAATACCAGGCACTTTTCCTTTGAACAAGGAACATGACAACCCCAGACGATCGTTTCAGGAAAGTTTTCCTTTCTGAAAAACAGAACTGGGCTAAAAAAGGCTGCTCCTATGTGGTGTTTTTATGTGTATATATATATATATATATATATATATATATATATATATATATATATAGTAACTTGCCACAGAACAAGCTACTATATATATATATATATATATATATATATATATATACACATACTGTATATATAAACATATTGAGGGATATTTATCAAAGCGTCAATTATGTTGCATTCGCGGGCGTCAATACGCTCGCCAAACATCGCGACTGTGGATCTCAATCTGGGGCCCGATCCGATATGCGCGGGTTTGGTATCCTATACACGGCGTAACCTAGAAGTTACGCTCGTATATTTCTGCCTTCGCCCGTAGTTTTTTGGGCCATAGGCAGGTATACCAAACCCGCGCAGTTTGGTATCCAATATACAGCGTAAGGACTTACGTGGCGAAAATGGAGAAATCTTACTCCATTTTCACCTTGGCTCAAAATGCAGCCGTAGTAAGCCTTACGCTGTCTATTGGAGCCCCGTAACTCCCTAAACTATCTGCTAAATAAAACCTAACACCTAACGCATGCGCAATGTCTATCTACCTGTCAACCGCGATCCCCCGCCGCAATCCCTAATAAAGTATTTAACCCCTAAACCGCCACTCCCGGACCCCGCTGCCACCTACATTAAAAGTATAATCCCCTAATATGATCCCCCTGGTGCTCTGACAAAATGCAGAAAGACTTTTGGCAGAAGGACATTTGGCAGACGGACATTTGGCCGACAGACATTTGGCTGACAGACAGAAAGCTAAAGAATGTTCCGATTTCGGCCGAGGGCAGATGCGTTACCAGAGTGCTCTGTTCTAATCACAGCCTCGGGCGCCGCAACTGCCTCTGGGAACCTTACCATGGGTCCTAGGCCGCACGTTTTGTAATTCTCTGTCTGGGAAACTATCTATCTATCAAATCTATCTATCTATCGTATCTATCAAATGTATCTATTGCATCTATTGATCTATCTATCTAATCTATGTATCTATCTATCAAATCTATCTATCTT
This sequence comes from Bombina bombina, assembly GCF_027579735.1. Taxonomy (NCBI): domain Eukaryota; kingdom Metazoa; phylum Chordata; class Amphibia; order Anura; family Bombinatoridae; genus Bombina; species Bombina bombina. The sequence goes on along the minus strand of NC_069501.1, from coordinate 746,254,527 downwards.
GTGCCGGACTGTTATCTGACAGCCACTTGTGTTTCGGCCAAATGTCCGTCGGCCAAATGTCCGTCGGCCAAGTGTCCGTCGGCCAAGTGTCCGTCGGCCAAAAGTCCGGCCACGGATCCCCCTACACCGTCGCCAGCTACATTACCTACCCCCTAATGTGAGCTCTTTACACCGCCGCCACCTACATTGCCTACCCCCTAATGTGAGCCCCCTACACCGCCGCCACCTACATTAACTACCCCCTAATGTGAGCTCCTACCCCGCTGCCAGCTATATTAAAATTATTAACCCCTAATTTAATCCCCCTACACCGCCGCCAGCTATATTAATTACATTAACCCCTAATTTAATCCCCCTACACCCCAGCCAGCTATATTAATTACATTAACCCCTAATTTAATCCCCCTACACCGCCACCAGCTATATTAATTACATTAACCCCTAATTTAATCTCCCTACACCGCCGCCAGCTATATTAATTACATTAACCCCTAATTTAATCCCTCTACACAGCCGCCATCTATATTAATTACATTAACCCCTAATTTAATCCCCCTACCCCGCAGCCAGCTATATTAATTACATTAACCCCTAATTTAATCCCCCTATACCGCCGCCAGCTATATTAAATAGATTAACCCCTAATCTAATCCCCCTACACCGCCGCCAGCTATATTAACTACATTAACCCTAATTATATTAGAGTTAATATAGTTAATATAGTTATTATATTATATATATTAACTATATTAATCCTAATTATATTAGGGTTAATATACGCATAGATTTAGAGTTTTGCGGCCAAAGGGGTGCGTTAGCTATGCATGTTTTTTTCCCCCCGCACCTTTTAAACAATGCTGGTATTTAGAGTTCTCAGAAGGGCTGCGTTAGGCTCCAAAAAGGGAGTGTACAGGCATATTTACCACCACTGCAACTCTCAATACCAGCGTTGCTTACGGACGCGGCCAGCTTCAAAAACGTGCTCGTGCACGATTCCCCCATAGGAAACAATGGGGCAGTTTGAGCTGAAAAAAACCCTAACACCTGCAAAAAAGCAGCGTTCAGCTCCTAACGCAGCCCCATTGTTTCCTATGGGGAAACACTTCCTAAGTCTGCACCTAACACCCTAACATGTACCCCGAGTCTAAACACCCCTAACCTTACACTTATTAACCCCTAATCTGCCGCCCCCACTATCACTGACCCCTGCATATTATTATTAACCCCTAATCTGCCGCTCCGTACACCGCCGCAACCTACGTTATCCCTATGTACCCCTAATCTGCCGCCCCCAACGTGGCCGCCACCTACCTACAATTATTAACCCCTAATCTGCCGACCGGACCTCACCGCTATTCTAATAAATGTATTAACCCCTAAAGCTAAGTCTAACCCTAACACTAACACCCCCCTAAGTCAAATATAATTTTATTCTAACGAAATAAAATAATTCTTAAATAAATTAATCCTATTTAAAGCTAAATACTTACCTGTAAAATAAACCCTAATATAGCTACAATATAACTAATAATTATATTGTAGCTAATTTAGGATTAATTTTTTTTTTACAGGCAACTTTGTATTTATTTTAACCAGGTACAATAGCTATTAAATAGTTAATAACTATTTAATAGTTACCTAGTTAAAATAATTACAAAATTACCTGTAAAATAAATCCTAACTGAAGTTACAATTAAACCTAACACTACACTATCAATAAATTAATTAAATAAACTATCTACAATTATCTACAATTAAATCAACTAAACTAAATTACAAAAAAAAAACACTAAATTACAAAAAATAAAAAAAGATTACAAGAATTTTAAACTAATTTCACCTACTCTAAGCCCCCTAAAAAAATAGCAAAGCCCCCCAAAATAAAAAAATGCCCTACCCTATTCTAAAATAAAAATTTTACAGCTCTTTTACCTTACCAGCCCTTAAAAGGGCCTTTTGCAGGGCATGCCCCAAAGAAAACAGCTCTTTTGCATTTAAATAAACATACAATACCCCCCCCAACATTACAACCCACCACCCACATACCCCTAATCTAACCCAAACACCCCTTAAAAAACCTAACACTAAGCCCCTGAAGATCTTCCTATCTTATCTTCACCACGCCGGGTATCACCGATCCGTCCAGAAGAGGGTCCGAAGTCTTCATCCTATCCGTCAAGAAGAGGTCCAGAAGAGGGTCCGAAGTCTTCATCTTATCCGGCAAGAAGAGGGCATCTGGACCAGTAGACATCTTCATCCAGGCGGCATCTCCCATCTTCTTCCATCCAGCGCGGAGCGGGACCATCTTGAAGCAGCCGATGCGGATCCATCCTCTTCTAACGACGTCCTAAGTCCGAATGAAGGTTCCTTTAATGGATCCGCATCGGCTGCTTCAAGATGGTCCCGCTCCTCGATGGATGGAAGAAGATGGAAGATGCCGCCTGGATGAAGATGTTTACCGGTCCGGATGCCCTCTTCTTGCCGGATAGGATGAAGACTTCGGACCCTCTTCTAGACGGATCGTGATACCCGGCATGGTGAAGATAAGGTAGGAAGATCTTCAGGGGCTTAGTGTTAGGTTTTTTAAGGGGTGTTTGGGTTAGATTAGGGGTATGTGGGTGGTGGGTTGTAATGTTGGGGGGGTATTGTATGTTTATTTAAATGCAAAAGAGCTGTTTTCTTTGGGGCATATTGGATTGAACTTGAATCTGATTGGCTGATTCAATCAGCCAATCAGATTTTTCTACCTTATTTCCGATTGGCTGATAGAATCCTATCAGCCAATTTTTTATTTTTTGTAATTTAGTGTTTGTTTGTTTTTGTAATTTAGTTTAGTTTATTTAATTGTATTTTAGTTTAGATATTTGTAGTTTATTTAATTTATTGATAGTGTGGGTGTATTTGTAACTTAGGTTAGGATTTATTTTACAGATAAATTGGTAATTATTTTAACTAGGTAGCTATTAAATAGTTATTAACTATTTAATAGCTATTGTACCTAGTTAAAATAAATACCAAGTTACCTGTAAAATAAATATAAACCCTAAAATAGCTACAATGTAATTATAAACTACATTGTAGCTATCTTTGGGTTTATTTTATAGGTAAATATTTAGATTTAAATAGTAATATTTTAATTAATAATATTAATATCAATTAGATTTATTTTAATAAGAATTTAGTTAGGGATGTTAGAGTTAGATAGGGTTATTATACTTAATATATATATAATATAATAACGATATTAACTATATTAACCCTAATATAATTAGGGTTAATATAGTTAATATATATAATATAATAACTATATTAACTATATTAACCCTAATATAATTAGGGTTAATATACGCCTAGATTTAGAGTTCTGCGTTAGCCGTCCAAACCAGCGTTAGGGGGTCCTAACGCTGGTTTTTACCGCCCGCTGGTATTTAGAGTCAGTCAGCAAAGGGTCTAACGCTCAATTTCCAGCCGCAACTTTTCCATACCACAGATCCCCCTACACCAATTGCGTATCCTATCTTTTCAATGGGATCTTCCTAACGCCGGTATTTAGAGTCTTGGCTGAAGTGAGTGTTAGAAATCTAACGACAAGACATTCTATTCTGTTCCGATCAGCCAATAGAATGCGAGCTCAATCTGATTGGCTGATTGGATCAGCCAATCAGATTGAACTTCAATCTGATTGGCTGATTCAATCAGCCAATCAGATTTTTCCTACCTTAATTCCGATTGGCTGATAGAATCCTATCAGCCAATCGGAATTCGAGGGACGCCATCTTGGATGACGTCCCTTAAAGGAACCTTCATTCGTCGTTAGTCCGTCGGTGAAGAAGGATGGCTCCGCGTCGGCTGCTTGAAGATGGTCCCGCTCCGCGCCGGATGGAAGAAGATGTCTGCCGGTCTGGATGTCCTCTTCTGCCCAGATAGGATGAAGACTTTGGACCCTCTGGAGGAGCAGTTCTTGCCGGATAGGATGAAGACTTCGGACCCTCTTCTGGACGGATCGTTGATACCCGGTGTGGTGAAGATAAGGTAGGGAGATCTTCAGGGGCTTAGTGTTAGGTTTATTTAAGGGGGGTTTGGGTTAGATTAGGGGTATGTGGGTGGTGGGTTGTAATGTTGGGGGGGGTATTGTATGTTTTTTTTTTACAGGCAAAAGAGCAGAATTCTTTGGGGCATGCCTGTAAAATAAATATTAATCCTAAAATAGCTACAATATAATTATTATTTATATTGTAGCTATATTAGGGTTTATTTTACAGGTAAGTATTTAGCTTTAAATAGGAATAATTTATTTAATAAGATTTTTTTTTGTTAGATTTAAATTATATTTAATTTAGGGGGGTGTTAGGGTTAGGGTTAGACTTAGCTTTAGGGGTTAATACATTTATTAGAGTAGCGGTGAGGTCCGGTCGGCAGATTAGGGGGCTAATAATTGTAGGTAGGTGGCGGCGACGTTGGGGGGGGGGGCAGATTAGGGGTTAAAAATAATATGCAGGGGTCAGCGATAACGGGGTCGGCAGATTAGGGGTTAATAAGTGTAAGGTTAGGGGTGTTTAGACTCGGGGTACATGTTAGGGTGTTAGGTGCAGACTTAGGAAGTGTTTCCCCATAGGAAACAATGGGGCTGCGTTAGGAGCTGAACGCTGCTTTTTTTTTCAGCTCAAACTGCCCCATTGTTTCCTATGGGGGAATCGTGCACAAACACGTTTTTTAAGCTGGCCGCGTCCGTAAGCACCGCTGGTATTTAGAGTTGAAGTGGCGGTAAATTATGCTCTACGCTCCCTTTTTGGAGCCTAACGCAGCCCTTCAGAGAACTCTAAATACCAGCGGTATTTAAAAGGTGCGGGGGAAAAAATACACGCGTAGCTAAATCTAGGCGATAGTTAATATAGCTGGCGGCGGTGTAGGAGGATTAGATTAGGGGTTAATCTATTTAATATAGCTTGCGGCGGTATAGGGGGATTAGATTAGGGGTTAATGTATTTAATATAGCTGGCGGCGGTATAGGGGGATTAAATTAGGGGTTAATAATTTTAATATAGCTGGCGGCGGGGTAGGGGGATTAAATTTGGGGTTAATAATTTTAATATAGCTGGCGGCGGGGTAGGGGGATTAGATTAGGGGTTAATAATTTTAATATAGCTGGCGGCGGGGTAGGGGGATTAAATTAGGGGTTAATCATTTTAATATAGCTGGCGGCGGGTAGGTGGATTAAATTAGCGGTTAATAATTTTAATATAGCTGGTGGCGGGGTAGGAGCTCGCATTAGGGGGTAGTTAATGTAGATGGCGGCGTAGGAGCTCACATTAGGGGGTAATATAGATAATGTAGGTGGCGGCGGGGTCTGGGAGCGGCGGTTTAGGGGTTAATAACTTTATTAGGTGGCGGCTGGATCCGGGAGCGGTGGTTTAGGGGTTAATACATTTTTTATTGTTAGGATAGTGAGGGGGGATAGCGGATAGAGGGTTAGACGTGTCGGGCTATGTTTGGGAGGCGTGTTAGACAGTACGGGAGATTTAATAATTTAGTCAGGTTTTGTAGGCGCCGGCAGTTTCTAAAGTGCCGTAAGTCACTGGCGACTCTAGAAATTTGTACTTACGCAGATTTCTGGACATCGCTGGTTTATCCGACTTACGGCACTTTAGCATCTGATGGCGCCGTATACAGGATAGCTTGAGTTGCGAGCTGAAACTACAGGCGGCGGGGGTTCCCTCGCTTGCGCCGCAAACTACGATCTTTATCGGATTGCGCCCATGATCTCCAGATTTATTTAAAAAAACGTCAAAAACACGCGCGTCAAGTACTGCGCGATGAGCTTTGGACTGTTGTTAACTAACAGTCATCGATCTCGCGTCTATTCGGGTTTTTACCAACTTTATTTATACCTTCATCACTGTCCACGAACAAGCACATTTCTCTAGCACATTATTGTACATAGTGGACATTTTTTTTATATAAGTTTTCATTCTATTGCTATCCTTTTATGTGAAAGGCCGAAACATATCAGCATTCAATGCTCACTGCTGAGTGAGTTTTTACCCCAACTGCTGTAGACCCTCCTGGTCTTTTTTACCTTTACCATTGGAACTACTAAAGAAATTGTTTTTATTCTATCAGCCAGCGAGAATGTTTCGTTTTTTGGTTTCTATATATATATATATATACAGGTAGCCCTCAGTTTACACCGGGGTTAGGTTCCAGAAGGAATGGTTGTAAATCAAAACCGTTGTAAATTGAAACCCAGTTTATTATGTAAGTCAATGGTAAGTGAGGGAGTTAGGTTCCAAGCCCCTCTCAAAATTGGCATAAGTAACACCTAATACATTATTTTTAAAGCTTTGAAATGAAGACTTTAAATGCTAAACAGCATTATAAACCTAATACACAACACAGACTTTACGTGCATTTTTCTGCAAACAGTTCTTTCTATGCATTCCAATCTGGACTGATTTATAGACAGGAAGATCTTGTTCCTTTGCAAGCTGCTCGATAGCTCAGGTCTGGTTAAACGTATTAATTTCAGCTTGCTTGGCTTGCATATCTTTGCTGCAACACAAGCGGACAGCTCTACCTACTGGCTATTTTAATCAATGCACTGCTTTTCAATGCTTTTCAATAGCAGTCACATGACTGAAAAAAGGTTGTTATTCTGAAACGGTGCAAATTGAACCGTTGTAAACCGAGGGCCACCTGTGTGTATATACAGGTAGCCCTCAGTTTACGCTGGGGTTAGGTTACAGAAGGAATGGTTGTAAATCGAAACCGTTGTAAATTGAAACCCAGTTTATAATGTAAGTCAATGGAAAGTGAGGGAGTTAGGTTCCTGGCCCCTCTCAAAATTGTCATAAGTAACACCTAATACATTATTTTTAAAGCTTTGAAATGAAGACTTTAAATGCTAAACAGCATTATAAACCTAATAAAATAATCACACATCACAGAATATATAATTAAACTAAGTTAAATGAACAAAAACATTTGCTAAGCAGCATTATAAACCTAATAAAATAATCACACAACACAGACTTTACTTGCATTTTTCTGCAAACAGTTCTTTCTATGCATTCAAATCTGGACTGATTTATAGACAGGAAGATCTTGTTCCTTTGAAATCTGCTCGATAGCTCAGGTCTGGTTAAACTGATTAATATCAGCCTGCTTGGCTTTGCTGCAACACAAGCGGGCAGCTCCACCTACTGGCTATTTTAATAAATGCACTGCTTCTCAATGCTTTTCAATAGCAGTCACATGACTGGGGAAAAAAAGTTGTTATTCTGAAACGGTGTAAATTGAACCGTTGTAAAACGAGGGCCACCTGTATATATATATATATATATATATATATATATATATATATAAAATATACATACACAGTATATATATATATATATATATATATATATATATATATATATATATATATATATATATATATTATATATTATATATATATATATATATTTATATATATATATACATACAGGGAGTGCAGAATTATTAGGCAAATGAGTATTTTGACCACATCATCCTCTTTATGCATGTTGTCTTACTCCAAGCTGTATAGGCTCGAAAGCCTACTACCAGTTAAGCATATTAGGTGATGTGCATCTCTGTAATGAGAAGGGGTGTGGTCTAATGACATCAACACCCTATATCAGGTGTGCATAATTATTAGGCAACTTCCTTTCCTTTGGCAAAATGGGTCAAAAGAAGGACTTGACAGGCTCAGAAAAGTCAAAAAAAGTGAAATATCTTGCAGAGGGATGCAGCACTCTTAAAATTGCAAAGCTTCTAGAGCGTGATCATCGAACAATCAAGCGTTTCATTCAAAATAGTCAACAGGGTCGCAAGAAGCGTGTGGAAAAACCAAGGCGCAAAATAACTGCCCATGAACTGAGAAAAGTCAAGCGTGCAGCTGCCAAGATGCCACTTGCCACCAGTTTGGCCATATTTCAGAGCTGCAACATCACTGGAGTGCCCAAAAGCACAAGGTGTGCAATACTCAGAGACATGGCCAAGGTAAGAAAGGCTGAAAGACGACCACCACTGAACAAGACACACAAGCTGAAACGTCAAGACTGGGCCAAGAAATATCTCAAGACTGATTTTTCTAAGGTTTTATGGACTGATGAAATGAGAGTGAGTCTTGATGGGCCAGATGGATGGGCACGTGGCTGGATTGGTAAAGGGCAGAGTGCTCCAGTCCGACTCAGACGCCAGCAAGGTAGAGGTGGCGTACTGGTTTGGGCTGGTATCATCAAAGATGAGCTTGTGGGGCCTTTTCGGGTTGAGGATGGAGTCAAGCTCAACTCCCAGTCCTACTGCCAGTTTCTGGAAGACACCTTTTTCAAGCAGTGGTACAGGAAGAAGTCTGCATCCTTCAAGAAAAACATGATTTTCATGCAGGACAATGCTCCATCACACGCGTCCAAGTACTCCACAGCGTGGCTGGCAAGAAAGGGTATAAAAGAAGAAAATCTAATGACATGGCCTCCTTGTTCACCTGATCTGAACCCCATTGAGAACCTGTTGTCCATCATCAAATGTGAGATTTACAAGGAGGGAAAACAGTACACCTCTCTGAACAGTGTCTGGGAGGCTGTGGTTGCTGCTGCACGCAATGTTGATGGTGAACAGATCAAAACACTGACAGAATCCATGGATGGCAGACTTTTGAGTGTCCTTGCAAAGAAAGGTGTCTATATTGGTCACTGATTTGTTTTTGTTTTGTTTTTGAATGTCAGAAATGTATATTTGTGAATGTTGAGATGTTATATTGGTTTCACTGGTAAAAATAAATAATTGAAATGGGTATATATATTTGTTTTTTGTTAAGTTGCCTAATAATTATGCACAGTAATAGTCACCTGCACACACAGATATCCCCCTAAAATAGCTATAACGAAAAACAAACTAAAGGTGGAGGTTACCAAAGCGCCAAATAAAAGGCTGGGTCTGAGCCAATAATAGTTAAAATCACAATTAGCATAAAAAGTGCATTTATTCATACAGATTCACAAAAAAAAAACAAGTAAAAACAGGTAACAAACAGTTAAAATTAAAATAATGTAAAATTGCGCAAAAAAGACCGATTCGAAATGCTAGCCTTGATCAGTGGCTAGTAAAAACACTAGGAAAGCCTGGTTTCCCAATACACAATTTTCAAATGATGTCTGGATACCATATAACCACTTAAAGAGTGGACTAATAAAGGTGGGACATGTTAGTGTCCTAAGATACGTCTAAGGTGTGTGACAGGTTATTGCTTACAAAATTAAGTAGGTCAGAATTATCTTGCTAATTAAAGTGGCGTGTGTGACATACAATAAATATCGTTCAAGGTAGTAACCTGTGTGAGCAAAGCTTGAGGTTTGGACAATCTATCTGTACAAATCCTAAAAAAGTAATCTAGGTTTAAGTAGATTGATTCTGCTAATTACGGCAGCGTGTGAGATTTGCAATGTGTATTGTGTGAGATATATCCTCACGGTTTATCTGACTTGTTAAAATTCAGAATGTGGGTAAATGTTGTCTAAGAGAGTGATGATGAAAGATATGCGTGAGTGTTAAAAGCTTTGTGTGTGATGGATACAAACTATAAATACAAATAATAGTAACACACTGGATTATTAAAAATAGCGTGAAACATCAAAGCAAATTCAGCGTGAAACAACGAAACAAATTCACAATTTACTAGTGATTAATGTGAGCAACATTAAACTTTAACGAAATAGCGTGAAAAATCAGCGTAAAACAACAGAAAACAAATAAGCACTGTGAACACTGTGAAACACCTTGGTCGTGTTCAAAATGAAAAAAAGGCAATTCAAAAAAAGCAATTCAAAAAAGTCATGGTCCCTAAAAATTTAGAGCAAACCAGATGATTCAAAAAAACAGTGGCCACTGTGAAAAAAGAAACAATGAAGTGAACAGTCAATCCAACAAACAGATAAGTGATTTTAAAACCCTCTGCTAGTATTAGCGTTCCTGTTATGATTCTGCAGCCGAAGCCGGATTGGAGTTAGAAACCGGAAGTCCTAGTCTTCTCTAGTTTCGGCGATACCTAAAAAATAAACATACAATAGTGCAGATAGTTTTCTTAATCATGTAACAATTGAAATAAAACTCACCAGTCGACGCGTTTCGGTCTGTGCTAGACCTTTATCAAGACTGGTATTATGTACAGAGCCTTTTTATAGCTGTTTGTTGAATGTGAACCGGAAGTGTTTGTTTAGTACTTCCGTTTTGCGAGTTTATTCTTATTCAATAAAAAGTTTGCTTTTTAATCTATGAGAATCCTTATTTAGTTCTCACAGTTATCTTAGTACTGACTTATAGTACCAATTGTTATGGCAAAAATTCTTTATAACTGAAGTCGGAGTGTCCGTATCTAGATCACTTCCGGAATTTCAGTTCAACCACTTCCGGTCTCATTCATTCAGATGAAGGGATAGTGTTAATTATATTCAATGCAAATACGCTACTCAGACCCCGCCTTTTAAGCCATTTGCTTGGTCTTTTGTAAACATTGTAAATCTGTGTAATCATTGCGATTTCAGTTCGCCCATTCTCTTGTCATATATAAAATACTTTCAATGTATACAAAGATGGTGGAATTGTTTTAAATGTGTGACAAAAATGAAATTAAATTTAAAAATAAAAATAAATTTAAAAAAATCATCAATTTATTTAAATGTCTATCTATGTATAGCGGTTATGAAAGAGAGAGGGTTGTAGTATGGTCTTCTCCTTATTGGTTCAAATTCTTTAGTCAGGAGCTTGTGAGTATATATTTTAATTGCCTAACCAATAAATGAATGGAGGGATTTATGTGACAATTATCTTCTTATTAGTTTAGACTCTTTTTTTCTAGGGTACGGGTGTATAGGGAGGTATTCTTCTCATTGATTCGGTGTCTTTCATTCAAAGGCTAGTTCTAATTAGAGGCTAGTTTTAATTAGCACAGAGAGGTAGAATCGTTTAAGAGCCGTCTGGTTATCTTTGAAAAGATATATATAAAAAAAAATTTATATAAAAAATTATAAAAAAAAAAATTTTTTTAAATTTTTTAAAAAATTATTATTTAGAAAATTATTCAAAAATTACATTTAGAAATTACATCTATATTTACAACTATATATGCTGTTTTCGTCTCTATAAATACTCAGTTGTCAGCCAGTAGTATTTACAGTCTTTAATTTCTATTTCTAGAATAACTCAGACAAAGGATTTTTAGGGATATGTTCCTATTATGGAGTCTCTAAATAAATAAATAAAGGAGATCGAGGCTATTAGATTTCTTATTGGTAAACATAAGGTTGTTATATATATTTAACCATTACTTAGATCAACATGTATGTGCATGAAGGTACTTGTTTGGATATTTAATGATATTAGTCGACGAATTGAAAATTGTTTCTTGTTGACTGCGTGTAGACTATAGTTGTTTGCGGTCTTACAGTAGTATCTAAGGGATTGAAGTTCGCTATTTGCGTATATATATAATCTACATAGTACAGGAGGATCTTGTATTCTATGCCATTCTCGTATAAGTTCAGAGGAATTCAATTGCTAGAAATAGAATAGGGATACTGTCTTTTAAATTCAAAGGGATTCAGTTGCTAGAAATAGAATAGGGGTACTATATGGAAGGTCTTTATTACCCTAGCTTAGGAGTCGTAGGGAACACTTCTATCACCTGGCTATAAGCCAGAACTTTCTTTGGCCTAATATGGCCATATAACCATAATTTCTAGTATATTGAAGCATCTTTCTACATAGATTTGGGTAGGTTTCGCTAGCGTTGAAATAAGCTATAGGAAGTCCTATTAGGCCTTTCATAGGGGTCGTAGAGGACAGTTCTTTCCGCTGGCTTTTAACAGGAGTTTTCCTGCCCTAATATAGTAGTATGCTGGGACTCGGTGAAAAAATGCATCATATGAAACTATATTTAACTTATAATAGAGAGAGGTATGTTCTAGTTTTTTATATATAAACTGGATCTTAAATATCTTTAGGAGTTATTCTCGCTGGCTTCGGTATATGGGGAGGAAGAAATTCAGGGAGGAGGAAATTCAGAGATTTATGACCGGAGTCAAAAACGAGTCTTCTATATGTCCTTCATAACAGTAATTGATGTTTGTTAACCGCAACACTTTAAACTTTCTATACCCAGGCCTCTGTTCTGTTTATACTATTCATCTTCTTGCCTAGGAATTCAATAAGTGTGAGAGGTCTTCTTTATTATTAAGCCCTCTTGGATATAGGCAGTCGATTTGGAATATCCATTTGGATTCATTGGTCAGGAGCAGTTTCTCAAAGTTACCACCCCTCCAGTTTTTTACAACTTTTTGTATTCCTATATATTTCAATGCTTTGGTATTTCCATGGTGTTTAGTTGTAAAGTGTTGATAAAGCGGTGTGTCCATTTTCAATTTCTCTATCATCAACAGATGTTCACGAATTCTCTCTCTGAGAACTCTTGACGTTTGTCCAACGTACTGGAGTCCGCACGGACATTGTAACAAGTAGATTATCCCCTTGTCTTGACAGCGTATCATATCTTTTATTCTGAATTCTTCTTTAGTGTTATGGGAGATAAATTTGGTTGTTTTAGTACCGCATTTACACGCTTTGCATGTGTGGCAGGGAAAAAACCCTTTTATCATCTCCCCATGTATATCCTGTATTCCTCCCTTCTTTTTCTTTTGGAGGCTGGGTGCCAGTCTGGTTTTCAGATTTTTTTTGTATATGAATCTTGGGTATTCTGGCAATTTGTCTCCTATTATGTCATCATCTCTTAGTAATGACCAATGTTTCCGAAAGATGTTCTCTATAATCTGTTTATTATCACTATAATAATAATAATAATTTCCTTATCATATGCCCTCTCTATGAAATGCGAGAGGGGATATGATAAGGAAATGCTGGACCAGAAGCTAAATGAAGTAAGAAGAACAGAAAGAAAAGAACTGACTAAATACAAAGATAAAACCAAAAAGAACTTTATGGAGGATGACTACAACATAGCAATGATAACCGAATATAGTGATAATAAACAGATTATAGAGAACATCTTTCGGAAACATTGGTCATTACTAAGAGATGATGACATAATAGGAGACAAATTGCCAGAATACCCAAGATTCATATACAAAAAAACAAAAAATCTGAAAACCAGACTGGCACCCAGCCTCCAAAAGAAAAAGAAGGGAGGAATACAGGATATACATGGGGAGATGATAAAAGGGTTTTTTCCCTGCCACACATGCAAAGCGTGTAAATGCGGTACTAAAACAACCAAATTTATCTCCCATAACACTAAAGAAGAATTCAGAATAAAAGATATGATACGCTGTCAAGACAAGGGGATAATCTACTTGTTACAATGTCCGTGCGGACTCCAGTACGTTGGACAAACGTCAAGAGTTCTCAGAGAGAGAATTCGTGAACATCTGTTGATGATAGAGAAATTGAACATGGACACACCGCTTTATCAACACTTTACAACTAAACACCATGGAAATACCAAAGCATTGAAATATATAGGAATACAAAAAGTTGTAAAAAACTGGAGGGGTGGTAACTTTGAGAAACTGCTCCTGACCAATGAATCCAAATGGATATTCCAAATCGACTGCCTATATCCAAGAGGGCTTAATAATAAAGAAGACCTCTCACACTTATTGAATTCCTAGGCAAGAAGATGAATAGTATAAACAGAACAGAGGCCTGGGTATAGAAAGTTTAAAGTGTTGTGGTTAACAAACATCAATTACTGTTATGAAGGACATATAGAAGACTCGTTTTTGACTCCGGTCATAAATCTCTGAATTTCCTCCTCCCTGAATTTCTTCCTCCCCATATACCGAAGCCAGCGAGAATAACTCCTAAAGATATTTAAGATCCAGTTTATATATAAAAAACTAGAACATACCTCTCTCTATTATAAGTTAAATATAGTTTCATATGATGCATTTTTTCACCGAGTCCCAGCATACTACTATATTAGGGCAGGAAAACTCCTGTTAAAAGCCAGCGGAAAGAACTGTCCTCTACGACCCCTATGAAAGGCCTAATAGGACTTCATATAGCTTATTTCAACGCTAGCGAAACCTACCCAAATCTATGTAGAAAGATGCTTCAATATACTAGAAATTATGGTTATATGGCCATATTAGGCCAAAGAAAGTTCTGGCTTATAGCCAGGTGATAGAAGTGTTCCCTACGACTCCTAAGCTAGGGTAATAAAGACCTTCCATATAGTACCCCTATTCTATTTCTAGCAACTGAATCCCTTTGAATTTAAAAGACAGTATCCCTATTCTATTTCTAGCAATTGAATTCCTCTGAATTTATACGAGAATGGCATAGAATACAAGATCCTCCTGTACTATGTAGATTATATATATACACAAATAGCGAACTTCAATCCCTTAGATACTACTGTAAGACCGCAAACAACTATAGTCTACACGCAGTCAACAAGAAACAATTTTCAATTCGTCGACTAATATCATTAAATATCCAAACAAGTACCTTCATGCACATACATGTTGATCTAAGTAATGGTTAAATATATATAACAACCTTATGTTTACCAATAAGAAATCTAATAGCCTCGATCTCCTTTATTTATTTATTTAGAGACTCCATAATAGGAACATATCCCTAAAAATCCTTTGTCTGAGTTATTCTAGAAATAGAAATTAAAGACTGTAAATACTACTGGCTGACAACTGAGTATTTATAGAGACGAAAACAGCATATATAGTTGTAAATATAGATGTAATTTCTAAATGTAATTTTTGAATAATTTTCTAAATAATAATTTTTTAAAAATTTTTTAAAAAAAAATTTTTTATAATTTTTTATATAATTTTTTTTTTATATATATCTTTTCAAAGATAACCAGACGGCTCTTAAACGATTCTACCTCTCTGTGCTAATTAAAACTAGCCTCTAATTAGAACTAGCCTTTGAATGAAAGACACCGAATCAATGAGAAGAATACCTCCCTATACACCCGTACCCTAGAAAAAAAGAGTCTAAACTAATAAGAAGATAATTGTCACATAAATCCCTCCATTCATTTATTGGTTAGGCAATTAAAATATATACTCACAAGCTCCTGACTAAAGAATTTGAACCAATAAGGAGAAGACCATACTACAACCCTCTCTCTTTCATAACCGCTATACATAGATAGACATTTAAATAAATTGATGATTTTTTTAAATTTATTTTTATTTTTAAATTTAATTTCATTTTTGTCACACATTTAAAACAATTCCTCCATCTTTGTATACATTGAAAGTATTTTATATATGACAAGAGAATGGGCGAACTGAAATCGCAATGATTACACAGATTTACAATGTTTACAAAAGACCAAGCAAATGGCTTAAAAGGCGGGGTCTGAGTAGCGTATTTGCATTGAATATAATTAACACTATCCCTTCATCTGAATGAATGAGACCGGAAGTGGTTGAACTGAAATTCCGGAAGTGATCTAGATACGGACACTCCGACTTCAGTTATAAAGAATTTTTGCCATAACAATTGGTACTATAAGTCAGTACTAAGATAACTGTGAGAACTAAATAAGGATTCTCATAGATTAAAAAGCAAACTTTTTATTGAATAAGAATAAACTCGCAAAACGGAAGTACTAAACAAACACTTCCGGTTCACATTCAACAAACAGCTATAAAAAGGCTCTGTAAATACATAATACCAGTCTTGATAAAGGTCTAGCACAGACCGAAACGCGTCGACTGGTGAGTTTTATTTCAATTGTTACATGATTAAGAAAACTATCTGCACTATTGTATGTTTATTTTTTAGGTATCGCCGAAACTAGAGAAGACTAGGACTTCCGGTTTCTAACTCCAATCCGGCTTCGGCTGCAGAATCATAACAGGAACGCTAATACTAGCAGAGGGTTTTAAAATCACTTATCTGTTTGTTGGATTGACTGTTCACTTCATTGTTTCTTTTTTCACAGTGGCCACTGTTTTTTTGAATCATCTGGTTTGCTCTAAATTTTTAGGGACCATGACTTTTTTGAATTGCTTTTTTTGAATTGCCTTTTTTTCATTTTGAACACGACCAAGGTGTTTCACAGTGTTCACAGTGCTTATTTGTTTTCTGTTGTTTTACGCTGATTTTTCACGCTATTTCGTTAAAGTTTAACGTTGCTCACATTAATCACTAGTAAATTGTGAATTTGTTTAGTTGTTTCACGCTGAATTTGCTTTGATGTTTCACGCTATTTTTAATAATCCAGTGTGTTACTATTATTTGTATTTATAGTTTGTATCCATCACACACAAAGCTTTAACACTCACGCATATCTTTCATCATCACTCTCTTAGACAACATTTACCCACATTCTGAATTTTAACAAGTCAGATAAACCGTGAGGATATATCTCACACAATACACATTGCAAATCTCACACGCTGCCGTAATTAGCAGAATCAATCTACTTAAACCTAGATTACTTTTTTAGGATTTGTACAGATAGATTGTCCAAACCTCAAGCTTTGCTCACACAGGTTACTACCTTGAACGATATTTATTGTATGTCACACACGCCACTTTAATTAGCAAGATAATTCTGACCTACTTAATTTTGTAAGCAATAACCTGTCACACACCTTAGACGTATCTTAGGACACTAACATGTCCCACCTTTATTAGTCCACTCTTTAAGTGGTTATATGGTATCCAGACATCATTTGAAAATTGTGTATTGGGAAACCAGGCTTTCCTAGTGTTTTTACTAGCCACTGATCAAGGCTAGCATTTCGAATCGGTCTTTTTTGCGCAATTTTACATTATTTTAATTTTAACTGTTTGTTACCTGTTTTTACATGTTTTTTTTTTTGTGAATCTGTATGAATAAATGCACTTTTTATGCTAATTGTGATTTTAACTATTATTGGCTCAGACCCAGCCTTTTATTTGGCGCTTTGGTAACCTCCACCTTTATCTAAACTGTATATTGACTACTAGGAGTCAAATTTCCAAAGCCAAGGTCTTATTTTAGGTAGGCGCTCAGTGTACCCCATTGCATACTGAAAAACAAACTAAAAACTACTTCCAAAACTATTCAGCTTTGATATTAATGAGTTTTTTGGGTTCATTGAGAACATGGTTGTTGTTCAATAATAAAATGAATCCTCAAAAATACAACTTGCCTAATAATTCTGCACTCCCTGTACATACACAACATGCACAGGTATATATATATATATATATATATATATATATATATATATATATATATATATATATATATATATATATATATATATATATATATAAACACACAAAATCTATATGTTGTGAGGCACTAAAAATATAGTCCATATTAATAACATCCCATAGCCACATTTTAATGCAATGAAATGATGCTAGCAATCCATTAACTGTCATTCCTAAAAATTTAGGAACAAACTTCTTATGGTACACTTAAAATATCCAGGCAATAAAAATGTGTTTTTTCCAGTATGCCAATAAAAATAACAAAATAGTCAATAGCAAAGGCACACATCTATACTATAATTGCGTTTGTAATGTCCGTCGCCGTCGGCAGTTGTGCACGCATCCTCAATGGAATGTTGGCAGTGCGAGGCAACCAACAGAATGTTGTCTGAGCGCGCAGTCAAAATAATTCACCTGGATGCATCAAAGCCACCATGCTACCCTGCCATTTTTGGAATCCACCTGGATGCAGCGAAGGCAAACAGAGTATTACAAAAAAAAAAAAAAAACACCGCCCGCATGAAGTATAACACAAAAATAACTCCCAGACAAAGTATTAACACCTACACCATAAACCCACACATCACTAAATAATAAAGTAATTAACCCCTTCATCCCTTAACCATCAACCACCCACATCACAATAAACCTAATTACCCTATTAACCCCTAAACCGCAAAACCCCACATCACAATAAACCTAATTACCCTATTAACCCCTAAACTGCAAAACCCCCACATCGCAATAAACCTAATTACCCTATTAACCCCTAAACCGCAATATTCCCACATCACAATAAACCTAATTACCCTATTAACCTCTAAACCACAAAACCCCCACATCGCAATAAACCTAATTACCCTATTAACCTCTAAACCGCAATATTCCCACATCGCAATAAACCTAATTAACCTATTAAACCCTAAACCGAAAAAACCCACATCGCAATAAACCTAATTAACCTATTAACCCCTAAACCGAAAACTCCCCATCGCAATGAACCTAATTATCCTATTATCCCCTTAAACCGCTAAAACCCACAACGCAAATAACTAATTAAATTACTAAGCCCCCTAGCCTAACACCCCCTAACCTAACACCCCCTAAATTAACCCAAATTACCTAAACTAAAAAATACTAAAGTTACAAAAAATAAAAAAAGCTATAATTACAAAAAATAAAAAAGGGTAACATTACAGAAAATAAAAAACCAAATTACCAAAGTTTACAAAATTAAACCTGATCCCTATGAAAATAAAAAAGCCCCCACCCAAAAAAACACCCCCTAATCTAAGAATACACTACCAATAGCCCTTAAAAGGGCCTTTTGTAGGGCATTGTCCTAAGTTTAACAGCTCTTTTAAGAATTAAACATGCTAAGACCCTCTAACAGTAAAACCCCCCACCCACCAAACCCCCAAAATAAAAAACCTAACACTAAAAAACCTAAACTATCCATTGCCCTGAAAAGGGCATTTGTATGGGCATTCAGCTCTTTTGCTGCCCATCCCTAATCTAAAAGAAAGAAATGTAAAAAAACCCTAACACTAAAGCCCCAAATAGATACTCACAGGTCCTAAAGTCCGGCGGAGAAGGTCCTCTTCCAGCAGACGACATCTTATTCCATATGCAAAACAGAATGAGAAGCAGTCTGCCAAGAACGAACAGCAGCATCAATAGCTTGTTCTATGGCCCGGTTGCCACCTGGTAGTAGCTTCTTTCTGCCCAATTGTGCTTTTCACAGAGGAAAACTTTCCTGTAGTATATCAGTCTGATCCCGCCAACATGGTCAGTCCAGCCCCAAAATACCAGGCAATTCTCCTCTGCTTCTCATTCTGTTTTGCATATGTAAATATGACCCTGGGGATAGTCTCCCTATGGGTGATGGGGGAAACCAGACGTGGACTCCTTGCCCAATGTGCTTAGAGGGATATGGCTGCACCTCACTGACGAGGCCCAAAGGAGGCCGAAACGATCGTCTGGGGTTGTCATGTTCCTTGTTCAGAGGAGAATTGCCTGGTATTTCGGGGCTGGACTGACCATGTCGGCGGGATCAGACTGATATACTACAGGAAAATTTTCCTCTGTGAAAAGCACAATTGGGCAGAAAGAAGCTACTACCAGGTGGCAACCGGGCCATAGAACAAGCTATTGATGCTGCTGTTCGTTCCTGGCAGACTGCTTCTCATTCTGTTTTGCATATGTAAATATGACCCTGGGGATAGTCTCCCTATGGGTGATGGGGGAAACCAGACGTGGACTCCTTGCCCGATGTGCTTAGAGGGATATGGCTGCACCTCACTGACGAGGCCCAAAGGAGGCCGAAACGATCGTCTGGGGTTGTCATGTTCCTTGTTCAGAGGAGAATTGCCTGGTATTTCGGGGCTGGACTGACCATGTCGGCGGGATCAGACTGATATACTACAGGAAAATTTTCCTCTGTGAAAAGCACAATTGGGCAGAAAGAAGCTACTACCAGGTGGCAACCGGGCCATAGAACAAGCTATTGATGCTGCTGTTTGTTCCTGGCAGACTGCTTCTCATTCTGTTTTGCATATGTAAATATGACCCTGGGGATAGTCTCCCTATGGGTGATGGGGGAAACCAGACGTGGACTCCTTGCCCAATGTGCTTAGAGGGATATGGCTGCACCTCACTGACGAGGCCCAAAGGAGGCTGAAACGATCGTCTGGGGTTGTCATGTTCCTTGTTCAGAGGAGAATTGCCTGGTATTTCGGGGCTGGACTGACCATGTCAGCGGGATCAGACTGATATACTACAGGAAAATTTTCCTCTGTGAAAAGCACAATTGGGCAGAAAGAAGCTACTACCAGGTGGCAACCGGGCCATAGAACAAGCTATTGATGCTGCTGTTCGTTCCTGGCAGACTGCTTATCATTCTGTTTTGCAGACATCTTATTCCAAGCAGGGACCTCTTCTTTCTTCTTTCTTCATCCAGGACAGCAGAACTGAAGGACAGCAGAACTGAAGACTGGCTATCCTCTTCTTCCGATCGTCGCCGTACACTGAATAGTGAATTCAAGGTACCCAATTAAAGATGGCATCCCTTGAATTCCTATTGGCTGATTTGATTCTTCAAATTGAAATCAGCCAATAGGATGAGAGCTACTGAAATCCTATTGGGACCCCATCTTTAATCGCGTACCTTGAATTCACTATTCAGTGTACGGTGGCGATCAGAAGAAGAGGATTCTCCACGCTCCATGGCTCCGCAGTCGCCGGTCTTCAGTTCTGCCGTTGCCGGTCTTCAGTTCCGCTGTCCTGGGTGAAGAAAGAAGAGGTCCCTGCTTGGAAGAAGATGTTGGCTGCTTGGAAGAAGACTTCACCGCATGGAAGAGGACCTTCTCCGCCGGACTTAAGGACCCGTGAGTATCTATTTGGGGCTTTAGTGTTAGTTAGTCTTTTAATTTTTTTTTTTAGATTAGGGATGGACAGCAAAAGAGCTGAATGCCCTTTTAAGGTCAATGCCCATACAAATGTCCTTTTCAGGGCAATGGATAGTTTAGCTTTTTTATTTTAGGGGGTTTGGAGGGTGGGGGGGTTACTGTTAGGGGGTCTTAATATGTTTAATTCTTATAAGAGCTGTTAAACTTAGGGCAATGCCCTACAAAAGGCACTTTTAAGGGCTATTGGTAGTTTATTCTTAGATTAGGGGGTGTTTTTATTTGGGGGGGCTTTTTTATTTTCATAGGGATTAGGTTTAATTTTTTAAACTTTGGTAATTTTTTTTTTTATTTTTTTTTTAGATTAGGGATGGGCAGCAAAAGAGCTGAATGCCCTTTAAGGGCAATGCCCATACACATTTTTGGTAACTTCAAAAGAGCTGTGTAACTTAGGGCAATGCCCTGCAAAAAGCCCTTCAAAGGGCTATTAGTAGTTTAGCATTAGATTGGGGGGGGGGGTTTATTTTGGGGGGCGGTTTTTTATTTTTATAGGGATTAGGTGTTTTTTTTGTTTTAGGGGGTTTAGATTTAGGGTTTTTATTTTTTTAGTTTAGGGATGGGCAGCAAAAGAGCTGAATACCCTTTAATGGCAATGCCCATACAAATGCCCTTTTCAGGGCAATGGATAGTTAAGGTTTTTTAGTGTTAAGTTTTTTATTTTAGGGGGTTTGGTGGGTGGTTGGTTTTACTGTTAGGGGGGACATAGAATTTTTTGTAACTTCAAAAGAGCTGTTTAACTTAGGGCAATGCCCTGCAAAAAGCCCTTCAAAGTGCTATTGGTAGTTTAGCATTAGATTAGGGGGTGTTTTTATTTGGGGGGGGGGCTTTTTTATTTTCATAGGGATTAAGTTAATTTTTTTTAATTTTGATAAAAAAAAATTTTTTTCTGTAGTTCTATTTTTTTGTTTTGTTTAATTAACAACACATAGACTGCTCTCTAGGCAGGCTTACCAACTAGTTATAATATAAATATCAAATAACATAACTAGGCTGTATTAATCTATATCAGAATTAAAAATCAGGCATAAAATTAAGGTGTATTATAGACCATCAATTTAAACCAATTGATCCATTTACATTAAATACCAGTTAAACAGAAATAGAATGGTATTTTAATAGATTCCCATGAAATTCTCAAGAATTGGCTGAAAAAAATAACATAAACACATGAAATGTCTTAAAATAACCATGTTACTAATAATAAAAGATTAATGTGACAATAAAAACAAACACATTGAAGCATTTCATTTTTCATGTACAGAAATAGTATGACAAGTAATTGCTAACAGACAAGCTAAATTTGCTGAGAAGCTTGTGGCAAAAGCAAGCGAGGAAGTGGGATTTAAGATATTCATATTTACATTGTTAAAATTAAAAAAATAGTCACATTGGCATAAATCTTGCAATCACTAAAACAGAAAAATAATATAATTTGTCTCTATTTATACAGGGGGAACTGTAAACAATAAATGCACAACAAATGCATTTAAGTTGTTTTGAAAGTAGGAGCTGTAGCTTAAGCGGAAATTGCAAATAATAGATTTAAGATTTGGAACAGTGCAGCACAGGCTTTGAGGTCTGGCACATTTAACTAGTTTTCTGATAAACAGAATGATATGGACTTTTGTGAACAAAGAGGACTTTCTAGAATAAAACCTATTTTGTAGTAATATTACACTATTTCTAGCAATTTGTCTGTAGGCAAAACTCCATGGCTGCTAGAAAACAGCGGTCACATTTTTATATATGCACATACATATGAAATGTTTGTTTATTTATATGATTTTCTTTAGTAATGTAACATTATTTACATTTTTCTTCAAGAACTCACAACCTCTAAAACCATAAGAGAGCAGACCTTCCAACTGTCCCTGTTTGAGTAAAACAGTCCATGATTCTGAGCTTTGTCCCGCTTTACTTCTGAGACAGTCACATGTCCTTTAGCCTCAACTACCTATGGAACACCCAGACATGGTTACAAACCACCCAGACACACCCACAAAACACAAGGCACACCCACAACCCTACTCACTAACTACCTACTATCCAACCCACTCCCAACATGACTCCTCCCACAAAATGGCAACCACTCCCTATCAACCTCCTAAGTCCCTGATACCCAACCACAAATGTTGGAAGGTATGAGAGAGCCTGCATTTTAATTTCCTGAAAGAAATCTATAGATAAGGGTGTAATTTCAAGAGTGTCAAAGGTCTCAATAAAGACCAGACCTCCACTTCTAGGGGGCCATATAACCTTGAAGTAAGTATTGGTTTACCTACAGGTGAGCCGGGTGGGGCCTGAGCCTGTGACCCCCTGTGGGTCACCCCTGCAAAACAGGGTTCACAATGTAAGGAAAGTGTTTGGATTTGCCAGGGCATGATTTCCAAGTTGGCCATCAATGTGTGGCCATACAGAAAAAACTTTCACCATTTTATTCTTGATGCAATGTAACTGCTGGCTCTGCTATGTGTGCCAGACTCTTCAGTTTTAAACATTTATTTTCATGTAATTGCAACTTTGCATTTAATAAAAGAGTTTCTATGAAATGTATTATTACATATTCCACAGCGCTGTCCACGGGTACAAATCATTTAAATAAAATAATTATACAAAACTTGTAAGAGACAAGACAAGCAAATACAGGAGGAATTGAGGGCCCAATTCCCATGGAAACTTGCAATCTAAAAGGGTAGGAGTGTGGGAAACAGGAGGTGAGGACTGCAAGTGTGAGAATGATGCTAATACAGAGTTAGATGAGGGCAATTATTAGGAAAGTGGAATTAATTTGTTACTTAGTTGGATGGTAGGCTTCCCTGAAAAAAAATGTCTTTAGGGAGCATTTAGATAAGGCAGATAAGGGAAAAGTATGACAGCACTGAAGATTGTGGATGGCAGTAATTACCTTAAGGTGTGTCTTGCAAAAAAAAAAAAAAAAATATATATATATATATATATACATATATATATATATATATATATATATATATATATATATATATATATAAATATATATATGTATATAAATATATATATATATATAGCCACGGATACAAATATTGGCACCCCTGCATTTCTGTCAGATAATGCACCACTTCGCCCACAAAATTATTGCAATTACAAATGTTTAGGCATTCTCATGTTTATTTCTTTTGTTCGTATTGTATGGCACAAAAAAGTGTAGAAGAAAAAAGCCAAATCTGACACATTCCACGCAAAACTCCAAAAATATACTGGACAAAATTATTGGCACCCTCAATTTAATATTTGGTAGCACACCCTTTGAAAAAAATAACTGAAACCAATTGCTTCCTGTAACTATCAATGAGTTTCTTACACTTCTCTACTGGATTTTTGGACCACTCTTCTTTCGCCAACTGCTCCAGGTCTCTCAGACTGGAAGGGTTCCTTTTCCCAACTGCTGTTTTGAGATCTCTCCACAGGTGCTCTATGGGATTGAGATCTGAACTCATTGCTGGCCAGTTCAGTACTCTCCAGCGCTTTGTCTTAAACCCTTTCTGGGTGCTTTTTGACATGTGCTTTGGGTTATTGTCCTGCTGTAAGACTCATGACCTCTGACGAAGACCCAACTTTCTGACACTGGGCCCTACATTGCACCACAGAATTCTATAGTAGTCTTCAGATTTCATAATGTTATGCACATAGTCAAGACATCCAGTGCCTGAAGCAGCAAAGCAACCCCAAAACATCAGTGAACCTCCACCATGTTTCACTGTAGGGACTGCATTCTTTTCTTTAAAAGCCTCATTTCTTTTTCTGAAAACAGTAGAATGATGGGCTTTACCAAAAAGATGTATTTTGTTTTGTCTGTCCACAGCACATTCTCCCAAAAGGATTTTGGCTTCCTCTGGTAAGTTTTGACAAACTCCAATCTGGCTTTTTTTATGTTTTTGTGTAAGGAGTGGGGTCCTCCTGAGTCTCCTACCATAGCGTCCCTTTTCATTCAGATGGTGACGTATAGTGTGAGCTGGCACATTTGTACCCTGTGCCTGAAGGTCAGCTTGAATTTGTCTGGAAGTTGATTGAGGTTCTTAATCCACCACTCGAACACTCCTTTGTTGCAATCTTTGATTAATTTTTCTCTTTTGTACACATCAAGGGAGATTAGCTACAGTGCCATGGGCTGTAAACTTCTTGAGAATGTTGCGCACAGTGGCCACAGGAACATTAAGATATCTGGAGATGGACTTGTAACCTTGATATTGTTCATGCTTTACCACAATTTTTGTTCTCAAATCCTCAGACAATTCTTTGCTGCTCTTTCTCTTCTCCATGCTCAGTGTGGCACACAGAGACACACAACAGGTAGGATGAGTCAATTTTTCACCATTATAACTGGTTGCCGGTGTGATTTCTATATTGTCAGCACCTGTTAATTGATACAGGTGAGTTTAATTACAAATTACAGGAGCATCACAAACTTGGAATGCAATTATTTCTTACAATTTTGAAAAGATGGCAATAATTTTGTCCAGTCCATTTTTGCGTGGAATGTGTCCGATTTGGCTATTTTTCTCCACTTTTTTGTGTCATACAAATACAAACAACATTTGTAATTGCAACAAGTCTCTGGGCGAAGTGATGCATTATCTGACAGAAATGCAGGGGTGCCAATATTTTGGGCCATGACTGTGTGTATATATATATATATATATATATATATGTGTATATGTATATATATATATATATATATATATATATATATATATATATATATATATATATATATATATATAGACAGCGATAAAGAACTTTGATCCCAGGTGAGGTATTTAAAAGCACAAAAAAGTCTTTATTCAATTCCACTTATGGTAAAAACATAAGGAGGTACCAAAACACATAAAAAGGAAATTCACACGAAAGCATAGGCTGACATGTTTCGGCCTGATGCCGTAGTCGTAGCTGGAGTAATGCAAGCGTGTGAAACATTTAAAGAGACATCTGTTCAGTGATAGGTCACATAATGACCAATCAAGAACCTTCATTTTAAGTGTATGAAATCAAACTATTAACCCGTTAGTCACCAGAATAGTACATAAAATACATTGCACATCGTATTAACTTAGTTACAAGATGTATTCTTAAACTATAGACATTTTAGCCGGAAAGACAATTGCATAAGTAGTATACGTTAACTTTTAAACTTAAGTGCTATGTGATGCAATGTAAATATGAATCAAATAAAATCAAAGGGAGCAATAGAATGGCTTATACATTTGTATGTGGTCAGAAAAGGACAATTTCGAATCTATATAACTTGGTAAAATGGACAATATCCTGCATATGGAAGGGAATGTCATATGTATGGAAATAATAATAAATAAATTGAAATGGCTCAATTACGTGTAGAGCTAAAATAAAACTTTTCCTTCATTAAAATATCCAATACACATGTAAATATCCACCCTCCAATCCTATATGCAGCATAGTGTTCATATACACTGTTATTCTAGAAACTGATATTCACAGATAAATTTGTGGGGATAAACTGAAAAATAAACTGAAAAATAAAAATAATGTCAATCAATACAAGACAATTCTTTCTCGTTTTAGTTAGTGACAAAAAACAATAATAATAAAAGTGATAAATACTTGAATGGAGGGAGGAAACTGGAGATTTCTGCATAATGATAGTCATATGTGACTGTAAGTGTATATGCTGTGTAAGAATGAATATAATACATATTAGTATTTTATATTTTATATTTGTATTTGTATTGAATATTGAATGTTGGCTGAAGATGAGATCAGTCAAAAGATGGAAAAAGATATAATAAACCTGATCTATTTCCAATAGTTAATTAGGTCATATTCTGAGTTGAGGCCCTTGGGGACGCGTGTTTGCAATCTAAAGATCCAAAACATTTCGCGTTTCCCCAAGGCCTCATCTCTATTACCTCCTCTTGGAGGGTGTTTAACCCATTCAATGGCTTGCCATCTTAGGGTATTATTACTTTTATTGTGTATATTTTTGAAATGTTTCACCAAAGGTGTGGTTGCTTCACCAGTCTTAATAGAGGAAAGATGGTTCCTTATCCTCGTATTGACATCTGTCGTGGTGAGACCCACATATTGAAGATTACATTGAATACAAGTTAGAACATAAATGACATAAGAGGATGTACAGTTGAGGCAAGACTCAATGCTAAACTCCTCCCCAGTCACTTCTGACTGAAATTTATTTGAGAGGGTAGCAAATTCACACGGTCTACATCTAGTCTTGCCACACCTGTACATCCCCTTATGTCTAAGCCAGGACCCACTTGAGGGAACAGCTGGACTGGGAAGTTCAGAGGGAGACAAGTAGTTCCCTATGGTCTTACTCTTTCTGTAGGAACAGCGTAAACCTTGTTCCACACATTTAGTCAATTTGTTGTCAGCTACTAGAAGTGCAAAATGTTTTTTCACTATTTTGCATATACTTCTATATTCTTCGCTGTATTCAGTGACAAAAGTAACCTGGTCACTGTGAGTAGACACAGATTTTTTATTTTTGGACTGTTGTAACAATGTCTGTCTATCTATTCGGTCTACTTGTGTTTGTGCTCTCTCCAATACATGTTTGGGATAACCCCTTTGTTTTAATCTCTCTTTCATTTCAGTTCTTTGCTTTATATAAGTTTTTTCTTCAGTACAATTTCTTTTAATCCGAATAAGCTGTCCCTTAGCAACAGCAAAAGGCACATGCCTAGGGTGACAACTCTTGGCATGTAAAATTGTATTTCTGGTAATGGGTTTCCTATACAGATCACTGACTATCTGTCCATCACTTCTATGCATTAAAGTGAGATCTAAAAAATTGATACGGGTTTCATGTTTTTCAAATGTAAATTCAAGTCCCATCGAATTATTGTTCAAACCTTGTACAAACAAATCCACAGATTCGGTTTCTCCCTGCCAAATAAATAGCAGGTCATCAATATAACGTCTGTAAAAGACGATGTTGTTCTTATAGGCATTTCCATCTCCATAGATGTGGGACAGCTCCCACCAACCCATGAAAAGGTTGGCGTAAGAGGGGGCAAATTTGGCCCCCATAGCTGTCCCACATCTCTGGAGATAGAAACTGCCCTCGAATCTGAAAAAATTGTGTGTCAAGAGAAAACATGCAACCCTCAATATAAAATCCACAAATTTTATAGAAAAGTTAGAATAACTTTTGAGGAAAAATGAGAGAGCCTGTATGCCTTGGTCATGTGGAATGGACGAGTAGAGGGCAGTAACATCTACTGTGACCCAAACATTGTTAGTATCCCAATGTAATGTCTCAATTAAATTAACCAAGTCTTTGGTGTCTTTTAGATAACTTTGTAAGGATATGACAAAGGGATTAAGTATGGCATCAAGCCATTGGGATAGGTGTTCAAACATGGAACCTATCCCACTCACTATTGGGCGACCTGTTACATTGGTAAGTGTCTTATGTACCTTTGGAAGGTGGTGGAAGATGGGCACCACTGGGTTGTGGACCAGAAGATAATCATAGGTAGATTGATCGAGGTGCCCATCCTCCAACCCATCATCCAAAAGTGACATCAATTCCCTTTGGTATAAATTGGTGGGATCTCGAGTGAGGGGTTCATAGTTGTTAGTATTGTGAAGTTGTCTATAAGCTTCTTCAATGTACTTGTCTCTACTCATGACAACTACTGACCCCCCCTTATCCGCTGAGCGAATGACTATATCTTGGTTTTCACGTAATTCAAACAATGCTTGTTTCTCGGTTTTACTGAGATTCTGTCTCCTAGATTGAACCACACTCCCTGATCGAATGGTGTCAGAGAGTCTAGTCAAATCTGCTTCTACTCTGTGGTAGAAGGTTTCAAGAATTGACCCCCTACTCTGAATAGGGTAGAATTCAGAAGGATTCTTGAGACCATTAAAACTATTGACTGTATCTCTGTCATCAACAATATCGCCCTGTCTCCCCAAATTCTCCAAGGCAATCACATCACATGTCTCCTCGAAATTTAAATTCAAAACTGAATGTGGAGTGATGCCAGAAGTAACCACATCTTGTGTCATTCCTATAGATCCCTGCTCAATCTCACTAAAATGTTTTTTAAGAGTTAAGTTACGTATCAATTTATTGATGTCCAACATGGTGTGAAACAGATTGAAATTACATGTTGGCGCAAAATTTAAACCATAACTTAATACCCTTAATTGTGTTTCTGATAGATTATAAGTAGAGAGATTAATAACGTTGTTTACTTGTATTTTGTGTTCCTGTTCCCCCTCCGTGGGTATCTCTCTTGCTTCTCCTGGCCTATTCCTGTTTTCTCTGTTGGTTTGTAAAAAACCTGCTCAAAAACTTGTCGATCTACACTAGTATTAGTGGTGGTAGGTACAATTTGTGTAGTAGTAGTGTGACTGATATATTTGGACCCTGAGTTTGTGTGTGGGGGTGCTTTCTTGATGGTTTGCTCTTTCTGTCTCACTATTTGGCTATTGGTGTACTGATCTTGCGTGGGAAGTGTTGTATCTTTATTAGAAGCCCCTTGTCTGCCACCCCTACCTCTACTCCTTCTAATAAAGATACAACACTTTCCGGCACTTCTGATAGTGACGTGGAATCAGGGGAAGATATTGGTGCTTATAGCAGTGAGGATACACCTGTAACAACAAAAGGTATACTTAAAAACAAGAACCCTGAAAAACAGGTTACGATTCAGTTTCCCACGCAAGATCAATACACCAATAGCCAAATAGTGAGACAGAAAGAGCAAACCATCAAGAAAGCACCCCCACACACAAACTCAGGGTCCAAATATATCAGTCACACTACTACTACACAAATTGTACCTACCACCACTAATACTAGTGTAGATCGACAAGTTTTTGAGCAGGTTTTTTACAAACCAACAGAGAAAACAGGAATAGGCCAGGAGAAGCAAGAGAGATACCCACGGAGGGGGAACAGGAACACAAAATACAAGTAAACAACGTTATTAATCTCTCTACTTATAATCTATCAGAAACACAATTAAGGGTATTAAGTTATGGTTTAAATTTTGCGCCAACATGTAATTTCAATCTGTTTCACACCATGTTGGACATCAATAAATTGATACGTAACTTAACTCTTAAAAAACATTTTAGTGAGATTGAGCAGGGATCTATAGGAATGACACAAGATGTGGTTACTTCTGGCATCACTCCACATTCAGTTTTGAATTTAAATTTCGAGGAGACATGTGATGTGATTGCCTTGGAGAATTTGGGGAGACAGGGCGATATTGTTGATGACAGAGATACAGTCAATAGTTTTAATGGTCTCAAGAATCCTTCTGAATTCTACCCTATTCAGAGTAGGGGGTCAATTCTTGAAACCTTCTACCACAGAGTAGAAGCAGATTTGACTAGACTCTCTGACACCATTCGATCAGGGAGTGTGGTTCAATCTAGGAGACAGAATCTCAGTAAAACCGAGAAACAAGCATTGTTTGAATTACGTGAAAACCAAGATATAGTCATTTGCTCAGCGGATAAGGGGGGTCAGTAGTTGTCATGAGTAGAGACAAGTACATTGAAGAAGCTTATAGACAACTTCACAATACTAACAACTATGAACCCCTCACTCGAGATCCCACCAATTTATACCAAAGGGAATTGATGTCACTTTTGGATGATGGGTTGGAGGATGGGCACCTCGATCAATCTACCTATGATTATCTTCTGGTCCACAACCCAGTGGTGCCCATCTTCCACCACCTTCCAAAGGTACATAAGACACTTACCAATGTAACAGGTCGCCCAATAGTGAGTGGGATAGGTTCCATGTTTGAACACCTATCCCAATGGCTTGATGCCATACTTAATCCCTTTGTCATATCCTTACAAAGTTATCTAAAAGACACCAAAGACTTGGTTAATTTAATTGAGACATTACATTGGGATACTAACAATGTTTGGGTCACAGTAGATGTTACTGCCCTCTACTCGTCCATTCCACATGACCAAGGCATACAGGCTCTCTCATTTTTCCTCAAAAGTTATTCTAACTTTTCTATAAAATTTGTGGATTTTATATTGAGGGTTGCATGTTTTCTCTTGACACACAATTTTTTCAGATTCGAGGGCAGTTTCTATCTCCAGAGATGTGGGACAGCTATGGGGGCCAAATTTGCCCCCTCTTACGCCAACCTTTTCATGGGTTGGTGGGAGCTGTCCCACATCTATGGAGATAGAAATGCCTATAAGAACAACATCGTCTTTTACAGACGTTATATTGATGACCTGCTATTTATTTGGCAGGGAGAAACCGAATCTGTGTATTTGTTTGTACAAGGTTTGAACAATAATTCGATGGGACTTGAATTTACATTTGAAAAACATGAAACCCGTATCAATTTTTTAGATCTCACTTTAATGCATAGAAGTGATGGACAGATAGTCAGTGATCTGTATAGGAAACCCATTACCAGAAATACAATATTACATGCCAAGAGTTGTCACCCTAGGCATGTGCCTTTTGCTGTTGCTAAGGGACAGCTTATTCGGATTAAAAGAAATTGTACTGAAGAAAAAACTTATATAAAGCAAAGAACTGAAATGAAAGAGAGATTAAAACAAAGGGGTTATCCCAAACATGTATTGGAGAGAGCACAAACACAAGTAGACCGAATAGATAGACAGACATTGTTACAACAGTCCAAAAATAAAAAATCTGTGTCTACTCACAGTGACCAGGTTACTTTTGTCACTGAATACAGCGAAGAATATAGAAGTATATGCAAAATAGTGAAAAAACATTTTGCACTTCTAGTAGCTGACAACAAATTGACTAAATGTGTGGAACAAGGTTTACGCTGTTCCTACAGAAAGAGTAAGACCATAGGGAACTACTTGTCTCCCTCTGAACTTCCCAGTCCAGCTGTTCCCTCAAGTGGGTCCTGGCTTAGACATAAGGGGATGTACAGGTGTGGCAAAACTAGATGTAGACCGTGTGAATTTGCTACCCTCTCAAATAAATTTCAGTCAGAAGTGACTGGGGAGGAGTTTAGCATTGAGTCTTGCCTCAACTGTACATCCTCTTATGTCATTTATGTTCTAACTTGTATTCAATGTAATCTTCAATATGTGGGTCTCACCACGACAGATGTCAATACGAGGATAAGGAACCATCTTTCCTCTATTAAGACTGGTGAAGCAACCACACCTTTGGTGAAACATTTCAAAAATATACACAATAAAAGTAATAATACCCTAAGATGGCAAGCCATTGAATGGGTTAAACACCCTCCAAGAGGAGGTAATAGAGATGAGGCCTTGGGGAAACGCGAAATGTTTTGGATCTTCAGATTGCAAACACGCGTCCCCAAGAGCCTCAACTCAGAATATGACCTAATTAACTATTGTAAATAGATCAGGTTTATTATATCTTTTTCCATCTTTTGACTGATCTCATCTTCAGCCAACATTCAATATTCAATACAAATACAAATATAAAATATAAAATACTAATATGTATTATATTCATTCTTACACAGCATATACACTTACAGTCACATATGACTATCATTATGCAGAAATCTCCAGTTTCCTCCCTCCATTCAAGTATTTATCACTTTTATTATTATTGTTTTTTGTCACTAACTAAAACGAGAAAGAATTGTCTTGTATTGATTGACATTATTTTTATTTTTCAGTTTATTTTTCAGTTTATCCCCACAAATTTATCTGTGAATATCAGTTTCTAGAATAACAGTGTATATGAACACTATGCTGCATATAGGATTGGAGGGTGGATATTTACATGTGTATTGGATATTTTAATGAAGGAAAAGTTTTATTTTAGCTCTACACGTAATTGAGCCATTTCAATTTATTTATTATTATTTCCATACATATGACATTCCCTTCCATATGCAGGATATTGTCCATTTTACCAAGTTATATAGATTCGAAATTGTCCTTTTCTGACCACATACAAATGTATAAGCCATTCTATTGCTCCCTTTGATTTTATTTGATTCATATTTACATTGCATCACATAGCACTTAAGTTTAAAAGTTAACGTATACTACTTATGCAATTGTCTTTCCGGCTAAAATGTCTATAGTTTAAGAATACATCTTGTAACTAAGTTAATACGATGTGCAATGTATTTTATGTACTATTCTGGTGACTAACGGGTTAATAGTTTGATTTCATACACTTAAAATGAAGGTTCTTGATTGGTCATTATGTGACCTATCACTGAACAGATGTCTCTTTAAATGTTTCACACGCTTGCATTACTCCAGCTACGACTACGGCATCAGGCCGAAACATGTCAGCCTATGCTTTCGTGTGAATTTCCTTTTTATGTGTTTTGGTACCTCCTTATGTTTTTACCATAAGTGGAATTGAATAAAGACTTTTTTGTGCTTTTAAATACCTCGCCTGGGATCAAAGTTCTTTATCGCTGTCTAAATTTGCTCCAGGATTTCCTAGTGCGAGGAGAAGCTCGCAGATTTAGCACTACCTGTTGATATGCTGGATTCACCTATGCTGTTGCCTGGTTACGACAGCAACTAAGTTGATTGGCTGTGACGAGGTCACGTGAGAAGACATTCCTCCCAGCACTACGGAGGAACGCCGTATTCGAACAAGCAGAGAGCCAAAGGATCACGGAGATCACGGTGGTTTTTCCAGACGCTGGAGGCACTAGGAGAGCGGTGAGTGGGCACAGCATATTGCTGTATTTGGGCACGGATTGCTCTAGGAGGTCCCACTGTGCACCGCTAGTGTCAGTAACACCGGGGATTGAGTCCGCCTCTGTTTGTTTGCATCATTGCTGTTTGAATGTGTATTACCGAGTGAACTTTCACAAATCACAGGAAGGAGATACATATCATGCTGAATCTTGTTTATAGTTTCACATCATTTTGTGCAGTTTATTGAACTTTTTTCCTCTGATATATATATATATATATATATATATACACACACACAGTACACCCCTCACATTTTTGTAAATATGTTATTATATCTTTTCATGTGACAACACTGAAGAAATGACACTTTGCTACAATGTAAAGTAGTGAGTGTACAGCCTGTATAACAGTGTAAATTTGCTGTCTCCTCAAAATAACTCAACACACAGCCATTAATATCTAAACCGTTGGCAACAAAAGTGAGTACACCCCTAAGTGAAAATGTCCAAATTAGGCCTAAAGTGTCAATATTTTGTGTGTCCACCATTATTTTCCAGCACTGCTTTAACCCTCTTAGGCATGGAGTACACCAGAGCTTCACAGGTTGCCACTGGAGTCCTCTTCCACTCCTCCATGATGACATCATGGAGCTGGTGGATCCTAGAGACTTTGCGTTCCCCCACCTTCCATTTGAGGATGCCCCACAGATGCTCAATAGGGTTTAGGTCTGGAGACTTGCCTGGCCAGTCCATCACCTTTACCCTCAGCTTCTTTAGCAAGGCAGTGGTCGTCTTGGAGGTGTGTTTGAGGTCATTATCATGTTGGAATACTGCCCTGCAGCCCAGTCTCCGAAGGGATAGGATCATGCTCTGTTTCAGTATGTCACAGTACATGTTGGCATTCATGGTTCCCTCAATAAACTGTAGCTTCCCAGTGCCAGCAGCACTCATGCAGGCCCAGACCATGACACTCCCACCACCATGCTTGACTGTAGGCAAGACACACTTGTCTTTGTACTCCTCACCTGGTTGCCACCACACACACTTGACACCATCTGAACCAAATAAGTTTATCTTGGTCTCATCGAACCATAGGACATGGTTCCAGTAATTCATGTCCTTAGTCTGCTTGTCTTCAGCAAACTGTGTGCGGGCTTTCTTGTGCATCATCTTTAGAAGAGGCTTCCTTCTGGGACGACAGCCATGCAGACCAATTTGATGCAGTGTGTGGCATATGGTCTGAGCACTGACAGGCTGACCCCCCACCCCTTCAACCTCTGCAGCAATGCTGTCAGCACTCATATTTCTATTTCCCAAAGACATCCTCTGGATATGACACTAAGCACATGCACTCAACTTCTTTAGTCGACCATGGCGAGGCCTGTTCTGAGTGGTACCTGTCCTGTGAAACCACTGTATGGTCTTGCCCACCCTGCTGCAGCTCAGTTTCAGGGTCTTGGCAATCTTCTTATAGCCTAGGTCATCTTTACGTAGAGCAACAATTCTTTTTTTCAGATCCTCAGAGAGTTCTTTGCCATGAGATGCCACTTGAACTTCCAGTGACCAGTATAAGAGAGAATTTAACACACCTGCTCCCCATTCACACCTGAGACCTTGTAACACTATCGATTAGCATGACACCGGGGAGGGAAAATGGCTAATTGGGCCCAATTTGGACATTTCCACTTAGGGGTGTACTCACTTTTGTTGCCAACGGTTTAGACATTAATGGCTGTGTGTTGAGTTATTTTTAGGGGACAGCAAATTTACACTGTTATACAGGCTGTACACTCACTACTTTACATTGTAGCAAAGTGTCATTTCTTCAGTGTTGTCACATGAAAAGATATAATAAAATATTTACAAAAATGTGAGGGGTCTACTCACTTTTGGAAGATACTGTATATAAAGGAAATTAAATGGCAAAACCTCCCAATCTAACTATAAAAAAATGGAAATTGAGAGATTATCTCCCACTTTATATAATTTAAAAATATGATATAATATATTCATTGTTAAATTTATTTGTAACACGTTAACTTTCATTTTTTCACATTTGAGTATATAATTATATTTAATGCAAATAAAGCTCTTTTTAGGCAATTTCAAGGATTTTGGCTAACAGCACAAATATTGTGAAAAATCAAGATTTGTGTTTTTAATGTGTTCTGTATTTCCTTGTTATTTGCATTATATTAACCTCATTTGCTTTCACACACCTGTGCTAAGTCAATTTCATGGAGTGACCTGCACAAATTATATATTATTTTTTTTTCAGCAGGCCCAGCAGATTAATAATATACCATTATTATACTTGAATTTCATTGCATCTAAGAAGGCTGTTACAAAAATGTTGAAAACATTTATATTATTGTTAAGATTATAGCATGCTACATATTATTTTAAGAACTAATTCTATGCCAATTTGTCTTTAATTCAAAAAAATTTGATTTGAAAAGAAAAAAGAAATCTGCTGACAACCAAAAATGACCTTTCACAAAGCATATGTTTGATGCCCAGTAGGAGACAACATGCCTTGGATCATGTTTAACATTCTAATGTGGGGCCAGTGAAGCATGTCAACATCTGCAAGTCACACCACTGATTCCTGTTCTCATATATTAACACGCTGTTTAATCTGGTTAATTTATAAAGGTAGCTGCATGCCACAAGCTAATGATTGTTTATTTGAGAAAGGTGACACTCCTGTCACAAAATTCCATAAAACAACTGCGCAAAACTTTGAATTAGATACCTTTGAGAAGCAATTCACACATTTTATTTTATGTTATTTATTAAATATTATTTTCAAAATAAAAAGTCAATGTTGTAAGAAGTGCAATTCTTCCTAAATTATTTTAAAGGGAAATTTAACACTTTGTGGTTGTAACATAAAGGTCCAAATTGTGAGCGGAGCACATTTGCTAGAGTGCTAACTACGCTAGAAGTAAACTTTTTTTTTGCGTGTCGGGTTGCGCTGGTGTTATGAGATCAAAGTAGAAAGTTACCGCTCTAGCAATAACCCAACGAACACAATAAGCTGAACTTACAATATTGCAAGCGTGATAACATATTCCACCCATAGAAGTCAATGGAGCAGAAAAAGTGGGAAAAAAATGAACACCCTACTCGTGCGCAAACCCGATCGCATATTCTCATGTGGGCTAACCTGACATGAAAATATGAATATTTCACATTTCAATGTTCTGCTCATAGCAGAATATGTTCTATTTATTCATAAATACATATTTCTATATATATATATCTGATGGTATTTTGGTACAATATATAAACATACCTTTAAATATAGATGATTATATATAGGTATAGATATATACATATATATATATATAGGAATATGTATTTACAAATACTTAAAACATATTTTGCTATGTGCAGAACATTGGAATTTGAAATATTTACAGTAAAAACACAGTATAACACTTTATTAAATATGAATATTGCATAAATATGCTTTTAAATGCTTTCATCTACTTAGTGCTCAAATGCACTTATATATATATATATATATATATATATATACACTGCTCAAAAAAATAAAGGGAACACTAAAATAACACATCCTAGATCTGAATGAATAAAATATTCTAATTAAATACTTTGTTCTTTACATAGTTGAATGTGCTGACAACAAAATCACACAAAAATTAAAAAATGGAAATCAAAATTTTCAACCCATGGAGGTCTGGATTTGGAGTCACACTCAAAATTAAAGTGGAAAAACACACTACAGGCAGATCCAACTTTGATGTAATGTCCTTAAGTCAAAATGAGGCTCAGTAGTGTGTGTGGCCTCCACGTGCCTGTATGACCTCCCTACAACGCCTGTGCATGCTCCTGATGAGGTGGCGGATGGTCTCCTGAGGGATCTCCTCCCAGACCTGGACTAAAGCATCCACCAACTCCTGGACAGTCTGTGGTGCAAAGTGAAGTTGGTGGATGGAGCGAGACATGATGTCCCAGATGTGCTCAATTGGATTCAGGTCTGGGGAACGGGAGGGCCAGTCCATAGCATCAATGCCTTCATCTTGCAGGAACTGCTGACACACTCCAGCCACATGAGGTCTAGCATTGTCTTGCATTAGGAGGAACCCAGGGCCAACCGCACCAGCATATGGTCTCACAAGGGGTCTGAGGATCTCATCTTGATACCTAATGGCAGTCAGGCTACCTCTGGCGAGCACATGGAGGGCTGTTCGGCCCCTCAAAGAAATGCCACCCCACACCATTACTGACCCACTGCCAAACTGGCCATGCTGGAGGATGTTGCAGGCAGCAGAATGTTCTCCACGGCATCTCCAGACTGTCACGTCTGTCAAATGTGCTCAGTGTGCCCCTGCTTTCATCTGTGAAGAGCACAGGGCGCCAGTGGCGAATTTGCCAATCTTGGTGTTCTCTGGCAAATGTCAAACGTCCTGCACGGTGTTGGACTGTAAGCACAACCCCCACCTGTTGACGTTGGGTCCTCATACCACCCTCATGGAGTCTGTTTCTGACCGTTTGAGCAGACACATGCACATTTGTGGCCTGCTGGAGGTCATTTTGCAGGGCTCTGGCAGTGCTCCTCCTGTTCCTCCTTGCACAAAGGCGGAGGTAGCGGTCCTGCTGCTGGGTTGTTGCCCTCCTACGGCCTCCTCCACGTCTCCTGATGTACTGGCCTGTCTCCTGGTAGCGCCTCGATGCTCTGGACACTACGCTGACAGACACAGCAATCCTTCTTGCCACAGCTCGCACTGATGTGCCATCCTGGATGAGCTGCACTACCTGAGCCACTTGTGTGGGTTGTAGACTCCGTCTCATGCTACCACTAGAGTGCAAGCACCACCAGCATTCAAAAGTGACCATAACATCAGCCAGAAAGCATAGGAACTGAGAAGTGGTCTGTGGTCACCACCTGCAGAACCACTCCTTTATTGGGGGTGTATTGCTAATTGCCTATAATTTCCACCTGTTGTCTATCCCATTTGCACAACAGCATGTGAAATTGATTGTCACTCAGTGTTGCTTCCTAAGTGGACAGTTTGATTTCACAGAAGTGTGATTGACTTGGAGATACATTGTGTTGTTTAAGTGTTCCCTTTATTTTTTTGAGCAGTGTATATATATATATGATTAGATATGTATACATATGTATTTATGTGTTTGTAAGTGTATATACATCTGTAAATACATATATACACATATAAATACATTTGTACACATATATACACATTTATATATTCATAAATATCTATCTTTAGACATGTATATGTAAGTATCTCAATGTTAAAGCCCTTTGACTGCCTTTTTGTTTCTTCTAACACCTGAGACCTTTTATCTTTGAGCACTTATAACTTTTTATGCAATATTTTTTGTGAATGATTTTTATTAGATGGTGTTATTATGAGTGAAACTGTACTTTGTAATGAATTTTTGATGTGCTTTGTAAGACTTTTTTGTTTTGTGAAAGCTCTGAGGAAGCACGATGAGCATTAACTTGAATTGCTCTCAAGCGATCGCGTTTACTTTCAACTTGTAATACCAGTGCAATTTAACCTGCCCACAAACTATCGCGAAAACCCAATATTGCTTGCGCGCAAAGTTTTGCGCTCCACTTGTAATCTGGTCCATTATTGAGCACTACCTTGCTGGAACCTAGGTTTTTCCTTTAACTATAACTTCTGCTGTAGACAACTAGTGACAGGTATAAAATATGGAATGAAAGAGAGTGTGACGGTGCAAACTATGGCTGTGTGTAAACCCTGTTAGCATTGTTTGCACAATGTCTTTTATTGATAGCTTTATAACTGTCCCTCAACAGAACAGGTGAACTAACATTGCTTCATACTTATATCTTCAATATTTAAACAACTTATATATTTTTTTATACATCTATGTACTCTTCTTTAAAAGTTGTTTAAAATTGCATGCCCTATCTGAATCATGAAGGTTTAATTTTGACTAGACTGTCCCTTTAAAATAAAAATAAAATTTTCCTGTATGTGAAGAACATTGAAATGTGAAATATTAATAACTTCAGTCTGGTGTGAGCAAGGCCAGACTGGGACCAAAAACTGGCCTGGGCATTTTAAGGCAAAGCAGCCCCCTCGCCCCAATTTTTTTTTAAATAGCCCATATATACCCACTCATATCCCGCACGCCATACATAGACTTACTTACATGCACGCACACAACACACATACACACACATGCACGCACACCACGCATACACCCACTCACATGCACGCACACACCACGCATACACTCACTCACATGCACGCACACACCACACATACACCCACTCATGCGCACGCACACACCGCACATACACCCACTTACTTACAAGATCACAGCTAAGATTAAAAGCAAAAATGGAAGGGTGAGAGCTTGCATTGTGTGGCTGTTTTAGGCTCCCAGGATTTGGAAGGGACCTTGACGTGGTACCTGGGCTTGTCCCATTTGGCCAAATGCGGTAACTAACCCTTCCATTCTTGCTTTTAATCTTAGCTGTGAGCTTAAGTGAGTGCTGGACTTTCTCTGTGTGTTGTATTAATTTGTTTTGTAACTTTCCATATGGTTCTTGCACCCAGACCTGTCTGGGGTTAACTGCCTGTGACTCTGGTGACAGCACAGCTTCCTGTGAGTGCCAGTGAGCACCCAGGGCTATGCATGTTGCAGGGTCACAGGGTGTGTACCCAATCTGAGAGGGCAGCCCCTTCCGTGTTTTATATATATATATATATATATATATATATATATATATATATATATATATATATATATATATATTTATATATATATATATATACATACATATATACTGTATACATACACACATGTAGCAGTCTGTGAAAAATATATTGTACATAATTTTAACTGGACATTACTGCCAATTGCCAACAAGTGTACAAGGGTACACAACCCTGAACAGGCTATTTCAGATTTTATTTGCAGAGATTAAAGGACTAAACAGTAAATATATATATACTTATTAAACAAACAGTTTAAGCACCTTGACTGTCAGAGAGGGCTGCATATCTGCTAGACAGTGCACTGTAGCCCTCTTTGACAATGAATGTGCTTAACAGCTTGTTCATAAAACTAAAAAAACTTGAAACTAGAAACTTATGGCTCACTCACAGCCTAGATATCCCAATCCACAGGGCTTCCCTTCTTTCTCCCTCTTACTTGGATGCCTCTCTGCAGCAAAGATGCCCCTCCCGCACAGCACCACAGGCCACGGACAGAGAGAGGGAGCTCTGACAGCTCATAATTTAAAGCAGGCACAGCTAGGACTTATAAAATGTAACTCTGCGGACTGGGAAATAAGAAGGAAGTCACTGACTACAGGAACCGGAACTCAGACCTTAGCACTGTGTCACTGCCTCTGCGTTTCCTCTGCTCTGCAATACTGCTCCTCACAAATCTAACACCCAGGCTGACAATTTAAAATAAAAGCGTAATACACAGCCTGCATTAGCCTCTCCAGCCAAAACTTGTATGAAAAAATGCCAGACATAAAACAGCAGCCTGCTGATGCTCTTCTTGTTGGCTCCCACTGCTAGTAGTTCCGCCCCTGCTGGCTGCCGCTATATGAATAATGAAAGACTTACTAACTCGCTGGCTGCGGGCTACCTCCCTCACACTCTCTTCCTTCCTGCACGCGCGGCTACACTGGGAGGAAGTGATAGGGGAACAGGAGGTCATATGAGACATGCCACTATTTAGTTCCTCCCAGCCAGGCCAGATCTCGGAGGCCCCTGATGCTCCTCCCACCCTCAGCCGCATCAGTAGCAGCATGTCTCAAGTGCATACAGCGACCGTGAGACAAACTTGCAAGCGAAGGCAAACGAAGCATTACAAAAGCAAAAACTAACCGACTGCATCGAGTATTAAAAAAAAACTAACCGCCTGCATCAAGTATTAAAAAAAAAAAACTAACCTCCCGCATCAAGTATTAAAATACTTCTGCAATGTTAGCGATTTTTTATTTTTTTTGTAAACACACCTAGATTACGAGTTTTGCGTTAGAGGCTGTGCGGTGCTAACGAGCAGTTTTCTCTCACCGCTCACTTACATGCAGCGCTGGTATTACGAGTTTTCAAAAACTCATCGTTAAAAGACAAGAAGTGACCGCACTCCAATACCAGCGCTGCTTAAGTCAGCGGTGAGATGGTGTAACGTGCTCGTGCACGTCTTCCCCATAGGAATCAACGGGGAGAGCCAGCTGAAAAAAAGTCTAACACCTGCAAAAAAGCAGTGTAAAACTCACTAACTTGATTCCTATGGGGAAATAAAATTTATGTCTACACCTAACACCCTAACATGAACCCCGAGTCTAAGCACCCCTATTCTTACACGTATTAACCGATAATCTGCCGTCCCCGAAATCGCCAACACCTACATTATATTATTAACCCCTAGTCTGCCGCTCCGGACACCGCCACCACCTACATTATAGTTATGAACCCCTAATCTGCTGCCCCCAACATCGCCAACACCTACATACTATTTATTAACCCCTAATCTGCCGCCCCCACCTACCTACACTTACTAACCCCTAATCTGCCGCCCCCAACGTCGCCGCCACTATAATAAACATATTAACCCCTAAACCACCGCACTCCCGCTTCGCAAACATTAGTTACATATTATTAACCCCTAATCTGCCGGCCCAAACATCAACGCCACCTACCTACATTTATTAACCCCTAAACTGCCGCCCCCAACGTCGCTGCCACTATATTAAAGTTATTAACCCCTAAACCTAAGTCTAACCCTAAACCTAACACCCCCTAACTTAAATATAATTTAAATAAATCTAAATAAAATTACTATCATTAACTAAATTATTCCTATTTAAAAATAAATGCTTACCTATAAAATAAACCCTAAACTAGCTACAATATAACTAATAGTTACATTGTATCTAGCTTAGGATTTATTTTTATTTTACAGGCAAGTTTGTATTTATTTTAACTAGGTAGAATAGTTATTAAATAGTTATTAAATATTTACTAACTACCTAGCTAAAATAAATACAAATTTACCTGTAAAATAAAACCTAACCTAAGTTACATTAACACCTAACACTTCACTACAATTAAATAAATTAACTAAATTAAATACAATTACTTACATTAAATTAAATTAGCTAAAGTTAAAAACAAACAAACACTAAATTACAGAAAATAATAAACAAATTACAGAAATTTAAACTAATTACACCTAATCTAATAGCCCTTTTAAAATAAAAAATCCCCTCCAAAATAGAAAAAAACCCTAGCCGAAACTAAACTACCAATAGCCCTTAAAAGGGCCTTTTGCGGGGCATTGCCCCAAAGTAATCAGCTCTTTTACCTGATACAAACAAAATACAAACAACCCCCCCAACAGTAAAACCCTCCACCCATACAACCAACCCCCAAATAAAATACTATCTAAAAAAACTTAAGCTCCCCATTGCCCTGA
Organism: Bombina bombina; assembly: GCF_027579735.1. Lineage (NCBI taxonomy): Eukaryota > Metazoa > Chordata > Amphibia > Anura > Bombinatoridae > Bombina > Bombina bombina. The sequence goes on along the minus strand of NC_069501.1, from coordinate 746,211,656 downwards.
AAATGGCATTTGGATGGGCATTGCCCTTAAAAGGGCAGTTAGCTCTTTTGCAAGCCCAAACTCTAATCTAAAAAATAAAACCCACCCAATACACCCTTAAAAAAACCTAACACTAACCCCCTGAAGATCGACTTACCGGGAGACGTCTTCATCCAAGCTGGGCGAAGTGGTCCTCCAGACGGGCAGAAGTCTTTCATCCAAGCTGGGCAGAAGTGGTCCTCCAGATGGGCAGAAGTCTTCATCCAAGCCGGGCAAAAGTGGTCCTCCAGACGGGCAGAAATTTTCATCCAGACGGCATCTTCTATCTTCATCCATCCGGCGTGGAGCGGGTCCATGTTCAAGCCATCCGACGCGGAGCATCCTCTTCTGCCGACGACTACCCAACGAATAAAGGTACCTTTAAGTGACGTCATCCAAGATGGCGTCCTTTAGATTCCGATTGTCTGATTGAATTCTATCAGCCAATAGGAATTAAGAAAGGAAAAATCCTATTGGCTGTTCCAATCAGCCAATAGAATGCGAGCTCAATCCTATTGGCTGATTGCATCAGCCAATAGGATTTTTCCTACCTTAATTCCGATTGGCTGATAGAATTCAATCAGGCAATCGGAATCTAAGGGACGCCATCTAAGGGACATTATTAATACAGCCAATAGGATTTTCCTACCTTAATTCTGATTGGCTGATAGAATTCTATCAGCCAATCGGAATCTAAGGGATGCCATTGGAACAGCAAATAGGATTGCATCAGCCAATAGGATTGAACTTCAATCCTATTGGCTGATTGCATCAGCCAATAGGATTTTTCCTACCTTAATTCCAATTGGCTGATAGAATTCAATCAGGCAACCGGAATCTAAGGGACACTATCTAAGGGACATTATTGATACAGTAACTATGCATTGTTACAGTATAAATTATGTGTGGGCGAGGTTACGGGAATTTCCGATCGCAACTTCCAAAAATATTTTACAGGCATAGGAATTATAATATACGTCAGTGTCAATCAAACACTGCACGTTTGTGGAAAGCCACTCCTCTCGCTCGCTGCAAATCGCGTGTGTCGCTCGTGTCAAACCACGCCCCTTCCTCGTGCCGGTTAGTCAATTTAAATAATAAGTTAAAACATTATCTGACGCAGTTAGGAAAAAAGCACTCGGTGAGGAGAGTTGTTCTAGAGAGAGATCAGTTAGTTTAATATCGGAACATCATATTTAGTTTAATTTTTTTAGCATTATTAGCTATTCTATCCAAAAGCTTTTTTAAAAGCTAAAGATAAGCCTGTTTTTTTATTTTTAACAGCTTTTTTCAAAGCTTAAGTTGTTTAAAAACAAACAAACAAACAAACAAAAAACCGATTGGACATATTTTACCTCATAAGCTTCATAGAAAGCTAAATAACAGAACCTAAATATACTTACAAAGCTTTTTTTAAAAGCTAAAGTAGTTAAAAAAAAGTCTGTTGCTACATAAGTAGCTCAGTAGGATACAACATTTTAGAATAATTTATATAAATATATTAATATAAAGTATACTCTTTAAAAGATATACTATTTTTTATATAAATTTTTAAAGTTAAAAAAAAAGTTGAACATTTAACTATAGATTAGAATAATATAAGAAAGATATTGCAAATAGGGGTTTTCCACATCTGTAGATTATTTAGGAAATCAGTTTCTCAAAAAAAGGTGTTACAACACCAGTAGATTACTTATATATATATATATATTATATATATACGTTGATTGGAGTTGCCGTGTTAGTCCAGAGATTTAGATATCAAAATAACAAGAGTATTCATTTTGTATTAAGAAGAAGACAATTTCCAGTTAAATTAGCATTCGCTATGACCATAAACAAAGCTCAGGGACAAACTTTAGAAAGAGTTGGCATCTATTTTATAGAGCCAGTTTTTAGCCCTGGACAGTTATATGTAGCTTTTTCTCGGGTAAAAAGCTCTGCAGATGTAAAAGTTAAAGGGACACTGAACCCAAATTTTTTCTTTTGTGATTCAGATAGAGCATGCAATTTTAAGCAACTTTCTAATTTACTCCTATTATCAAATGTTCTTCCTTCTCTTGGTATCTTTATTTGAAATGCAAGAATGTAAGTTTAGATGCCGGCCCATTTTTGGTGAATAACCTGGGTTATTCTTGCTGATTGGTGGATAAATTCATCCACCAATAAAAAAGTGCTGTCCAGAGTTCTGAAGCAAAAAAGAAGCTTAGATGCTTTCTTTTTCAAATAAAGATAGCAAGTGAACGAAGAAAAATTGATAATAGGAGTAAATTAGAAAGTTGCTTAAAATTGCATGCTGTATCTGAATCACAAAAGAAAAAATTTGGGTTCCGTGTCCCTTTAAGGTCATAGACAGACAAGAATAAGGGAAATTAATAATTGGAAGTGATGCCTGTTTTACTAAAAATGTTGTATATAAAGAAATATACTTAAAGTAGACATAATTTAAAGAGAAGAAATGTTGTATTTATTTAGGACAGTAGTTTGTCCAAATAGAGTGTGGCTATATCTGTAGTTTATTATATAGAAAATATTTTCAATATATTTAAGACAGTAGTCAATTAAAATTATAGTATTGCTACACCTGTAGCTTAAATATTTATATAAAAGAATAGTTACAAAATAGATTGTTTCTACATCTATAGCTTAAAAAATAATTAGACTGCCCTCTGGGCAGGCTTATCGACTAGTACATATATATATAATATCTATAATTTTTTAGTACTTCTAAAATAATTATTTGCATTAATTATTAATATTTTTCAATATTTTTTCTTTAATAAATACATAACAAGCCTTAAGATAACTAATGTCTGGTTTGTGCACATGAAGAATTAGTGTACTCCTTTTGGGTTAGCGTTGGAGCGATAGGTGTTCTACTCTCTCTATTAATTTCTATAGGGAGAATATGTTCTCGCTCGCAAACTTTTTACTTTCAACTTCTAATATGCATGCTAGCCGACGTGCGCAAAAAGCTTACTTTTAGTGAAATTGTAATCTGGCCCTTACTGTTAGCTTCTTTGGCAGAGTTGACTTACAATTTCACCATCCAAAATGAATCATTGTAATGCTCTTAATTAGCATTCATGTTATTGTTTACAGTCTTCAAATTCTATCTTGAAGGTGTGACATGTGACTCTAAAAAACAGGTCTAGGATAGTAAAATGCTTTTTTTTACTGAATCATTAAACAATCATTATAGATTATCTACATATGTAAAACCATTAAGTATAGGCTGACCATATTACCGCTTTAAGAAGGAACACATATGAAAAATACATATGTGAGGGTTCTTATACAAAACCATTTCTTTAAACAGCCCTGAAAACAGCCCTGACATATGTATTTTTCATATGTGTCCCTTTTTAAAGCGGCAGTATGGTCAGCCTAATTAAGTAACCATGAACCCCTTAGAATGGCGATCTGTTTTGAATGTTGGGAACATGTGTATTCTCACTTTTTAAAGCACAAGCAGAACTGGGTTTATTCCTTTTAATGGTTACAATCTATATTTAGTAAGGACCATGACCACAAATCTTCTAACAGGAAAATAGCACATCTTTGGCAGTGATGAGGAACACACTTGTTCAGCATTGCGCAGCTTTCTGTTTCTCTTTAGTGTTCACTACTTGTGCAGTCCCACCACACTTAAAGTGATAGCAAGCACTTTGAGATCTAAATATAAAATGTTTAGGTATGTGTCCTAAAACAACTTATACCTTAATTATTATAATAACATAATGACCGTGGCTAGCCTTGTCTTCTCCAGAAGAAGAAGTTTGGCTATTGAAAAAAAATTGCAGTAAACAAGATGCTAATCCAAATTAAAAAAATTAGACTTTGCTATGTTATTCTATAGCAAGACAAAATAAATATCTTGTATATATAAGGTGTTTAGT